>NC_139250.1:17403272-17907272 GCF_977018435.1 Lepisma saccharinum | reverse complement strand
AGAAGTATAGAAATCTCATCAAACCGATTTGGAACCAGGTGAAAACAGGCAGCGGCGTCAAACTCTACAACACCCTGCCCAAAGAGTTTGTGTGGGTGGACGACGTGCGCAAGCTCATAGACCGATTGTTGGTTATTGCAGGAGAGGAGAATGCAGGCAATCGTAATTTCTACAACGAGAAGGTAGGAATTGTGGACATGATCAGCACAAAACTTTCCAACTTCATCGTGAACAACGACAAGGGCATAGGTTACCTCATTAAAATTATCAACACGCTGCCTCCGAGATTCTGGAACGTGGCCGAAGGAAAGGGACTCGTGAACGACATCATCAACAAGTTACCTTTCGAGATGCATTTACCCGGCTACCAGTTCTGCGGACCGGGTACCAAACTCGAGAAAAGATTGGAGAGAGGAGACAAGGGTGTGAATCCGTTGGACGCCGCATGCAAAGATCACGACATCGCCTACAACACCACTCGCACCGATCTGGATGCACGTCATGAAGCAGACAGAAAATTAGAGCACGCAGCTTTCGAAAGATTCGTCAGCAGAGACGCTTCGCTGGGAGAAAGAGTTGCAGCACTGGGCACCACCATCGCCATGAACACGAAACAAAAATTTGGATGGGGTATATAAATAACATACAGTAAAAAAGAAATAATAACAACATGTCTTGCATAACCGATTTGCCGCACGAACTGCTATGTAAAATATTCAAACACGCTTGCGAGGATGTAGGGAAACTTTTACACGTAGCAAGAACAACTCCGAAATTTCGTGTCCCTTGTGAAATGCTTATCAAGGGCCATCTTCGGGAGATCAGTGGAATGAGGAGCGGTGATCTTGACACTCTTCTTTCGGTTGCGGGGGAAAAATTAAACGATAGTTTAGACGAACTGCACGAGGCGAGGCAGGGGAGAAGACGATATACTGATGATTGGTGTAAGTCCAAACAGGAAACTGAAGAAATCATCACGCACATCATTGCGTTTTCCGAAGCACGAACTTTCTTCCTCTAACGCACACACACAAAAAAAATCTTCGATACAAATCGTGAAAAAAAATATATATATAAATAACACACATCGTGAAAAAAATCTTCGGTATATATAAATAACACACATCGTGAAAAAAAAACTAAATTTCTCTAACACACACACTGAAAATTTCTCTTCGATATGACAACTGAAAAAATGAGTGACCTCCAAGCATTAAAACAAATGCTAAATTTGTCAGTAGAGTATGTAAAAATTCGGGAATTGGAAGTGGACAAACCTTACACGATAACTTCCGGTTCAATTGTTTCTACCCAGTATGGTCCCAAGGCGCGTCTGTTGCTCAACGCACAATACAGTCTATTTTTACCAGATCGATACGCTGACATGTTATCCAACGAGAAGCTAGCTATTTTAATCGAGAACAAAACTCGAATCGTGTACAAGGGTACAAAAGAACTTCTTGGTAAAAAAACAAAGCACGTAATAGAATTTGTGTAACGACTCTGCGGGAAGTATATCCTTGAAAAAAATTACACGGAACAAAAAAATCTCAGAATATTTATATATAAATAACATACCAAAAAAAATTACACAAAACAAAAAAATCTCAAAACATATATATAAATAACATATCGTGAAAATAACATATAGAGCATCAACATGAAGCCCAAAGGTGTCGTGTACCAGATACCATACTCCAATCTGAAAAATCTAGGTGCCCTCGATGGGTTACTCACCAAGAAACAACGTGAGAAGAAACGTTCTTGCTTGACGAAAGGACACGGAATGAAATTACTTCTCAGCACACCTCAATTGAAACGCTTGCAGCGTTCGCGGAAACAGCAAAAGATCGGAGGTTTCATATTCAGCATCCCGGCCATCCTGGCAGCATTGGGGGCCGTTGGAAGTTTGGCCGGCGGTAGCGCCGCCATCGCGAAAACCGTCATCGACTCGAAGAAAAACAAGGCAGAATTGGAAGAACAGAAACGTCACAACCTGGCTATGGAGAAGAAGGGGAAAGGTATAACCAAAAAACAAAAAAGCAACCTCGATGCTTTGAAGAAATATAAAAAAAAGAAGAAGCCCTGTCCAACTTCGATATTGAATCTCTGATCGAACCGTTGGGAATAAAGAACTTCAGGGGTGTTTTCATGTCCGATTCTCTACCCTCTGCTGTGAAGAAAAAAGAGTATGGCGTGGTCAACCTGGACAGTTACAAAAATCCTGGTACACATTGGATATGCTACCTCAAAATTGACGATGACAAAGCATTTGTTTTCGATTCGTTCGGTGGCACACCACCTGCCAGGTTGGTGAAGTATCTCAGTGTTGCCAACCTCTACTACAATGACAAACGCATCCAGGGTTTCACCGATGTTAACTGCGGCCACCTATGCCTTTCCGTTCTCGCATACATGTCTAAAATAAATAACCCGTCGGTGGAACATTTTCAGAAAGCATTGTGGAATCTTAAATACGATGGGCGTGTTCCATCTCACGAGCGAATCTTCGATCCTGAAACTCACGCTGCACGACGACATCGTCTATCCTAAATCCGTAGCTCTCCGTGCATTCTACAGCATGTACCTCATACCTATCGTCACGCAGCACAATAATAAAATTAGCGTCGGAAACGAACACATCATCGTCACGCCAGGCCAATACAATCTTTCCACTTTGCAAGCTCAATTACCCAAAGGCACGTACCTTTCTCAAAATTCGGTCACGCACAGAGTGGAAATCCTATCGGCGACGGAGACCGTGGACCTGGGCACCATGGGAGAACTTTTAGGTTTCGAGAACGACACCAAACTCGAAGCTGGCATCAAACATACGGCAACCAACATTCCTAAATTTCTAGCCATAGAAACTCTAAACGTTCACTGCAACGTAGCAGAAGGCATGATCACGAAATCCTCGGACGGATTGTTAGGAAGTCACAAGCAGACGGGAATCATAGCCACGTTCAAACCTAGTTCCGAATTCATGGAACCGATCATCTACACACCCTCTTCGCCGATCTATTTTCCAGTATGCCGCAACCGCATAGACGACATAGAGTTGGTGGTGACAAACGAGAAAGGAGACGTGGTGGATTTCGCAGGTGCAACAACCACTGCCATCGTGGAGATCAACGTATAATAAATAACACGCATAGTAAAAATGGAGCAAATCGAAAGTTACGAATTGCAATCTTTCCCTCCCAACCGTCGCACGTTCGCCAATCTCAACGAAGCGAACAGGGAGATCGAATACGACGTGGACGTAGGCGACGGGTTCGTTCATCCTCACAGAGCGGACCTCTATCTTCAATTCGACGTGGTGAAGAAGGAAAGCGGAGACGCGTTTCCCGCAACAGCAAATTTGATACTCGTGGACAACTTCGTGCCTCACCTGTTCTCGCAGGTGGAGGTGAGGAAACACAACACCGTCATAGACAGAATAGATTATCCAGGCATCACGTCGACGGCAGTGGGAACATTGAAATTATCCAAAACTGACGCAGCATACTACCAGGCGGGAGGATTCGAAGCGGGGGCCAAAATATCGACGAGAAGTCACACGGTGCTTTTTCCCATGCGTCTGCTGCCGGGATTCTTCTCGGACTACAAAGAGATCATGTGGAAGGGGGGATTGCGCGTCACGTTTCGAAGAGCGACCAACGACAACGACGCACTGATGCGATACACCAACTTGAACGCTGACGGCACGCCGATAGCCAACACATTACCCGAAGCGGCCAAGTGCGTCATACGGAGCATGGAATTGAGAATGCCGATCGTGGAATACGAGACGAACTACGCCCTCAAGTACAAAGCAGAGATCTTGAAGAATCCGCAGGTGCCGATTCACTTTCACGGTTACCAGTGCGTGCAGAAGATGGCATCGGGAAGTCACATGGAATTCGACGTGACAACTCAGTTCAACAACATACAGTTCGACATGCCAGATTTCGTCGTAGTGTTCTTTCAAACCGGGCGCGATAACAACCAGGAAAAAAATTCCAGCAAGTTCGATGACTGTAAGATCAAGAACGTTTATCTCAAAAATGGACGCAACGAAGTGTTCCCGCGCGAAAATTACAACCTCGACATGACCAAAGACGATTATCTCAAACTTTACGAAGCTTACACCTCTTTCAAACGCGTGACCGAGGGAAGCATGGACATGTACTACACCCCCAGCGAATTCAAAATCCGCAGGCCGATGTTCGTCATCAACACATCTAAGAGAAAGCAGGTGGTGGTCAACGATCGAACCAACATCAAGATCGTCTGCGAGTTCAACAGTCCGTTGCCCGAGGACACCGTATGCAGTGTGATCCTGGTCGCCGAGAAGTCCTTCGTCCACGACGTGAAGAACGAGAGGGTCACAGAGCAGTTTTAACATGTTTAACATCTTTTTTCTTGCACAAATAATAAGAGGCGCCAGCGCGTGCACGTGTGTGTGTGTGGCACATCGTTCCCGAGAGAGGTTTACAAAAGTCACGATATACAAACATTAGTGTCCCCGGGACTTGGAAGATTACGATAAAGTGCATTCGTACTTCAAAAATGAGAAAATGCATTATTTACTCATCACGCTGTGCCAGCACAACGAATAAATACGCGGAACATGAGGAGAAAATAAGTTTTTATTTTTTTTTATTTTTGAGGTTTTGGTGATCGCCAAATAAGTAAAATGAATTTTTGATGTTTTGGTGCTGGACGCCAGCGCGCGCGCGCGTGTGTGGCACATCGTTCCCGAGAGAGGTTTACAAAAGCCGTGTCCGGATTGGCAAGCGCTCCATCCCGTTCTCCCCCGTTGCTCTCGCGTGCACTCGAAGTCGCGTCCAAGTCGTCCGAATCTGCATGTCCCCTTGTAGTACGGCTGTCACTTTTCCCGCCAGGTGTCAGCCCGAACTTCACCCACCGCGCTCTGGGGCGCAAACAAACATGACAATGATTTCCACCTAACTACTCACATTAAAAAATATAACACGCTATTTCATCATTTACGTTTTCTGCATTCATTATCGATAAAATATTAAAATATAACTGAGTTTTACATCCTCTAATCAGTAAATGTTGTCTGTACAAAGTGAAAGTTAGAATATGGCTGCCAAGCGCAGCGTCACAGCGAGTTCAAGCGTGCATCTGTCGCGCCTCTCTGCTCTTCCCTCCGACTCCACGTCTACCGCAAATTCAGACAACAGAGATTGGCTGAGTCCCGGATGGAACAGCGCTCTAGGTGACATCTGCTGCTGATTCGGACGCAACCCCGGCCACTTCTATTAGTCAGTGTTGCCCATTCGTAGGTTAGCTTCGCCTGTAAAATATCACATGATGAAATATTCTTCAGGTAAGTTGGCAACATTGAACCGCAATTGATGTTACCAGTGTTGTCAACTTCTATTTGTAGGTTAGCTTCGCCTGTAAAATATCACATGGTGAAATATTCTTCAGGTGAGTTGGCAACATTGAATCGCAATTGATGTTACCAGTGTTGTCAACTTCTATTTGTAGGTTAGCTTCGCCTGTAAAATATCACATGGCGAAATATTCTTGAGGTGAGTTGGCAACACTGAACCGCAATTGATGTTGCCAGAGTTGCCAACTCCCATTTGTAGGTTAGCTTCGCCTGTAAAATAACATGTGGTGAAATATTCTTGGGGTGAGTTGGCAACACTGAACCGCAATTGATGGCACTCAACCCGTGCACCTCCACTAGTCAGTGTTGCCAACTCCCATTCGTAGGTTATCTTTGCTTGTAAAATATCATATGGTGAAATATTCTTGGGGTGAGTTGGCAACACTGATCGCCAATTGATGGCGCTCAACTAAGCTGATTACACTAATCAGTATTGCTAACTCTTATTCGTAGGTTAGCTTCGCCTGTAAAATATCACATGGTGAAATATTCTTGAGGTGAGTTGGCAACACTGATCGCCAATTGATGCTGGTGAACCCGGCTACCTCCACTAATCAGTGTTGCCAACTCCCATTTGTAGGTTAGCTTCGCTTGTAAAATATCACATGGTGAAATATTCTTGGGGTGAGTTGGCAACACTGCGAGAAAGCCTCAAGCGTTGCCAACTCCTTGTTTGAGGTTAGGTTAGACCCAAAAACAAAAAACCTTGGTGATTTTTTCAAGTGAGGAGTTAGCAACACTGCGAGCGCCACCGAGCGCCATTTTCGGGCGCAGAACCGGGGACACTGCCCTACTCTCCCCAATTAAACATCCTTTCACCTAGCATCCAGAGAAAGCACATACAGTAAAACCTCGTTAATCCGGACTAATGAATTTGAAATTGAATTTGAATTTAAAATTTTGGGAGCGTCAGCACGTAGGCTATTTTGCTCCCGTCACATTATACGGGGGCCAGCCCCTTATCATTACAAATAACAACTCTAACGTTGCATAACTAAAAATGTTAAAATGTTCTGACTTCTGATAAAAGCTGAGGCTGTAAACGGGCACTCAGCACACACAAGGACAAAAACAGGACAACACACACAAAATTATACTGGCCATAGTGCCAGTCGCCAGAGCCTCGTTAGTCTCTTGTCCAGGGTGCACTACGTGGAAGTGAGGTTGACTTTTCGGCGCCTACATGCAAGGTACCCCTTACACCCCTCCGGACTAATGGGGGGATAAGTTAACCGGTTTAACGAAAGTCCGGATTAACTGAAATAACCTAAAAGAACAATAGAAAGTGCATTAAAACTACGTTTATAGCAACAAAGCACGTTTATTATGGTGTATTTAAAGGGCATAGGCCTAAATACACTATACAGTACAGTACAAAGTCTGTGGGAAACAGAATTTCATCAGTGGTTGACTGCCTTTTCTTTGGAAAGTTCTCTTGTTGACTTCTAGCCACATTTAAAACTTTGCATTCTGCTTTTTTCTTCTTTCTTGCCTGTCCGGATTAACGAGGTTTTACTGTACTTGTAATTTGTTTACAATTTAAGTGTCGTAAAGTAACTAAAAACTAGTAACTTAACTAGTCTGTGTAAGTTGGTCTAGTCAACAAGGCATGTTATGTCGCATGAGAATACAACCTTAGACATCTCTAGTCTTAACACAGTAACTCCCATCTCTTTTGCTGTCTCTTGCACTTATCTTAACATTCTTTCTTCTAATTTTAGGATCACTTACTCTTGAGCCTCCCTTCTTTATCCACCCGTCTTCATCTTCGCTGTGTCATGTGTTTGTGCGTAAAGGTGGAGTCTATCGTTTAAGTGTGTATTTGCAAACATTTAGTGCGCTTCACTGACGGTAGATGTCATTTCAGTCTTATCTCTACAGTTCCTTTCTTTCCCTGGCCGCCATCTCTGTATTCCTACGCGTCGGGTTCCTGTTGAAACTTGGCCTGATGGCTGTCACCGCCTTTGTGCACCTTCTGCTGTACAATCTCTTCGAGGCTGAGCTCTTCAGGAGGTACTACGCCAGCTACAATGACGGGTATGTACTTTGTTAGAGTATACCATTTGAATAAGATGGTGCAATGAAGGCTCTCGGCCCCAGATTTACGCTTGTATAAATCAAAGTAATTGTTGTAATTTAATAACATTTTGTAAGGACATACCTTGGTGTGTGAGAAGCGTGGTGAAATCATTTGAATGAGCGCCACAGTCTGCTTGTTGCTGTGTTCAGTAAGTTTGCACCCGTTGGATGATGAACTTCGTACTGGCTATTTTCAGCAGGATGGCGCCACTTGTCACACATCCAACATCAGCATGGACGAAATTGAGTCTTTCTTTGAAAATCGCGTCATTTCAAAGGGACTTTGGCCACCAAGGTCGCCCGATCTTACCCCACCGGACTTCTTATGGGGCATGCCGAAAGGGAATGTGTATCGCAACAAGCCACGGACTCTTACGCAACTGAAAGACAACATTCGACAGGAACTTGATGCTGTGCTTCCCGATATGTTGGCGGCAGTCTTCCGTAACATGGAGAGACGTGTGCAGGCATGCCTTGATGCTCATGGCGATCACTTCCAATATTTTCTTTGATGTCACCACGCTTTGCACACACCAAGGTATGTCCGTAGCAAATTTTATTACATTATAACCATTACTTTGATTTATATGCGAAAATCTGGGGCCGAGAGCGAGTGAGACATCCTGTACAATGCTGCTACAACTATTTCTCGTCTTCTTCTAAGAAAACCTAACTTAACCACCGATGGTTTAAGTTGTGTCGATAAGTGAGACACCACAAAGCTACCAGCCAATGGCAATGCTTATAAGACTTGTAGCATCAATCACTACCTTACACCAAATGTGTAACGACTCCATACGTGTATGTGTCTCACTTATCTCACATCATATTGAACACCGTCGTCTACTGACGTCAGCCCGGAATGCCTTCGTTGTTAGGCTTAGTTCTCTTAGCATAAACACATTGCAGTATTTCGGGGCTTGACCAAAAAGGCATTAGCTCCACCTAGTTTGCTGAACTTTTTGACTATCCTTACGCTCTCACGTCTACTTGGTTACAAGTGCAACAGCAATCCGTCTACTTTAAACTAGGTTTATCTATGTACGCACTTGCGTACGCAGAGGGGGGCTGAAGGGCCTACAGCACCCCAACATTTTTAGAAAATAAAAAAATCAAATGAATGCAGTAATGAAGTCGGAGGAAAAACTCAAAATAACCCCCGATAACAATTTTTGTGTTTGAATAACTTTTAAAATGATAATTGCAGCTCATATCTCATGAAAAAACAACAATAATAACGGGATATCTAGAGATTTGTATATTTCGGAATTATCTGTTTTAAAATAACCATATAATTTATTAAAATAAACCTTCCAACAGAAAAATCCGTGTATGCTCTTCTAAAATAGAATTTTCCATGCTCCCACATTACACACACACACACATATTACATATATACGTATATATGAAGGACGAATTTTGCACAATCCAATTTCACAAGTTCAGCCCCTCACAAAAAAAACCTGCGTACGCCAGTGGTGTCACGTAGTGTATTTGGTGTCTGCACCGTTTGCACTACGTTCTGGAACGGTGTCTGGTGTATGGTCACGTGGTTCGTGCTAACCAATGAAATGTGCGTTTGAAGCAACAGACAGACATTTGTTGAATCGACACCGATATTTTTGCGTTCATCGTCTACATGGACCAGCCTGGCAAAGGGAAGTACCTGCACTACATCTGGTGTCAAAAAGTGTAACGAACTAGACGGGGCCAGCTCGCTAAACCTAACATGCCTATAACGAGAACATTTATCATGACCTCAGTAGTCGACGGTGTTCAATATGGTGTCCGATAAGTGAGAGACTATACGCTATACGGAAGAGATGAGATTCACAGACTATAAACACGATACCAAAAAAATGCTAGGTCACAGGCTGCTAACAAAATTATCCGTGTAGTGTTTAACCTCTTGAAAAACTAACTGTCGTTGCCGTATATATACACTTTTGTGATCAGATTTGATTGGGTTACATTGGCATATTCCGTCTGGAGATTTGTAAGCTTTTTTGTAGGAGGGTGCAAGGACAAATTTAGTGTTACGTGTTAGAATGATCATACATGGGCATTCCAGCGTTATGTGTGTGACATTTTACACATAAAATGTGAAGGTTTAGACTTGAGATAGGGTTTAAAAATTCACAATTAACTGATATTATAGAATTATGAAGTACTTTGTGGTGTCGGCTAACAAATTAAAATAAACTTTAGTATGATTGCATTGGCTGAATCCATGAATGACATTAGCAAAAGTGCGTTACACTTGTGACGCTTTAAAAATGTAGCATATTTTGACATCATTTGTCTGTGAAGCATATAGGCTGCAGATGTTAAACTTATTGGTGAAATGTGTAAATTATGTATATGCATTCACAAACATTGAAACCATAATGTTATTAAAAAATAATTTTCAGATTAATTAATTATGTTCTTTACATAGAGTTAGAGCACTTTTCGTGGAATGGCCTAATTGTGGTTTTGGGGAGAGGCTGTGTGTATGCAAATCACTGTATATATTAAAAATAAATAATACTTGCCTTCTTCAGATATGGAGATGGTACCACTTATGTTTTCCCCTGAATCAGCAATGGATGTCCCTTTTCAAAAGCAAAAAGTTTAATTCGTACACTGCGTTACGCTAACCACTTCGCTGTAGAGGGTGGCGTTTTTAACTTTCAATAACTTTAAAAAAAAAAACACTAACTTCGTTATTGAACAATTTACGGATTTACAATAGCATTAGCCTGTATTGAAAGCGCTCGGGGTAATGCAATGCAACAGGTGATTTTGGCGTGACGTAGCATCAAATCAAATTAAAACATTGATGTATCAGCCCTCACTGATTGGAAAATGAGGAAAGGGGTTGACATCCCAATAGCTTAATTTAATTTTCTATCTCCACTTTTTTTCTTTATTCAGCTTTTAAAAAACGCCTATCTCTGCTTTGTATTCTATTGATTGATATCGTTGTGTTGTTATAGGACCGGAAAAATTATCCTTTTTTTCCCCGTTCGATTTTTCTATCCGATTGGTTTAACAGACGAAACGAATTATATTAGCTTTTTTTTCTCTTCCTCATAACTCATGGCTCTCCGCAAATGAAACTTGAAAAGGAAGCTAAATGCTTTTGAAAAGGGTAATGCGATTGTTGAGCTATTGTGCTTTTTCGTTCCATTGTTGCGTGTCAATATTTGATTGGCCTGTACGTTTTGCTGTGGCAATTTTCTTTCAACCATGTAAAATGCAATGATTCTTGCATTCCCTTTATTAAGGGATATATTGTTCTTTCTGCCAGATGGGATTTCAAAATTACAATCGGTTACAATAGTGCTTTGTATTTCGAATTATTTTCTTTCCTCAGGGCGGGGGTTCTGTACCTCATCCGAATCTTTCCCATGGCCGTCAAGAAAATGTCCGTGATTTATATGAAAGTTTGTTATAAGATTGTAAGTAAACCTCCAATTGATTATTTTTTTCGAAAAATTAAATCACATAGGTTTCATCTAGTTATTTGTTGGGATCTGGTAAATTCAAATGTAATAATAATAATAATAATAATTTAATACGCACATTTAATAAAAAAATAACACTGTAGATTATACCAGAGCTGACGTGAAACCCTCACCTTTCACCTAGGCTGTTGCGTCACCGGGGAAGTAGGTGATGTGATTGGTCGTTTACGGGGTTGTCTTTCGTACGCGTCACATCAAGCGCTCGAAACAGCCAGTCAGACAAGCATGCTCTTGAAATACGCCCGCGCTGTTATGTTACTGGCGGCCTGTAATCACTCTAGCCGTAACTCAACGATTATATATATATATATATATATATATATATATATATATATATATATATATATATATATATATATATATATAAAGCACAGAAATTGTGTGTATGTCTGTGGTTAATGTATTATGTAACGAATACTATTAATATAAAAAGGAATACTACGAGGAGAAGACAAAAACTAAGGTTCTCTGATTAATATCCAAATTTCTGTTCACGAGTGTAGTAGTAATTTTGAATATGTATTTTTCAAGATTCAAGTGTAACTGCCAAAGGAAAACCCTGCCATCTACCAATCAAAATCTAAGTTTCATCTCAGCCAAGAAGCAACTTGGATTGAATAGAACATTGGAACCTTACTTTCTGACTTCCCCTCGTGTATAATTTATAAATTTTAGTTTGTGTTTTAAATCTACTTTATGCACAGATATGCTAATCTGGACTGAACCTACTGTTTAAAGCGGGACCCCTCCTTTCCTCTTAATTCGTTTGGCATCAAGGGTGCCAGGAAGAGTGTTAATGGGGGTCGCTTGACCACCAAAATTTTTTAACCACACCAAACAATCTGTAAGTCACCAGTTTGACTTTCTTTTTTCAGGTTCTCAGACATTCCATTTGAGGCCAAGACAACCGTCTTCGTGGCTGTGATGGTCGTGCTGTTCCATGTCCTAGACCGCCAGATAGAGTTCACGTCGCGGACGGATTTCTTGTGGAAGGCCAAGCTGAAAGTAGAGCAGGAAGAGGTGGAGACCATGAGAGGGATTAACAAGATACTCCTGGAGAACATCCTACCAGCACACGTGGCGGAACACTTCCTCACTGGGAATAGAGTCAAGGATGTGAGTATTATCACACATACACACTTCTATTCGTGTCAAACCTACGTAGCGGGACATCAGCAAGAAACCCACAATTCGAGTACGTTGCTAAATTGAGCTTATATCTGAAACAGCGTTCAGAAACGGTACATTGTTAAGCAGGTCCGTAGCGAAGGGTAGGCTTGGGGCGGGGGGGGGCTAAAGCCTAGGGCGCCATGAGAATTGTCAGAATATACGAAGGAGAAATTTACACTTGGCAGATGTATATTTCTAGCAGGCACGTATCCAGTAATTCCTTTCGGGGGCGGCTGAACACCATTTTTAAGGGGTATAGATAGAACCTCACAATTGTATGTTTAAGACCAGTGATGGCAATTTGGTTCCAAAAACAGAGGGGTGCAAGGAAAGTTTACTTTCTCTTGGTAGACAAGGCTTAGCATTAAGAAGCCATAGTGTGATAGTGTGGAGGCAAAAAAATGGGTAGCAACTATACCCTAAATCGTCGTCACTGTTTAAGGCTGTCATTTTAATCAGAACGTGAAATCAGAACATTTTTTACCACTCGACTCTTCTGTTTCAATTAACTTTGTGTGACGGAACCATCTTAGTATGTATGTTCGTCCATTTCTTCTCATCAGACATGAAAACATCTTTGTACCAGCCTGACAATCTTTTTGGTATTTAGTAAATAATCGATTAAAAATTGTTTTTGACATTAATTTCTTTGGTAGGACAGCTGCTTTTACACAAATTTTAATGGCCTTTACTAGACATAAGCTACGTATATAATGGATACGAGCTGTTATACCGGGTGGCCAGAATTAAAGTTACCCAACTCAGAGCCCTCTGTAGCCTTTTTGAGGCATCGTAGAACTTTGAAATTAGGTGAATCCACTATGCAGACCATGGGAAAGAGGATGGCGATAAAAACGTTCAATTTTCCGCCACCAGGTTGAAATGTGGCGCTGTACTTCCATGATAGGTTGTAATAATGACGTAAATTGCTCCAATTTGTTATGGATTTGCCTTTACCTTGCAATCTTGCAATAAACGAGAGATTATTTTCTCGCAACTTCCAGCCACTAACAAATGTCTTTCATTATTACAGCGCCACATTTCAACCTGGTGGCGGAAAATTGAACTATTTTTTTATCGCCATCCCCTTTCCCATGGTCTGCATAGTGGATTCACCAAATTTCTACGATGCCTCAAACAGCCTACAGAGGGCGCTGGGTTGGGTAACTTTAATTCTGGCCACCCGGTATATCTATTCCTATACCGGCTTCTTGCGTTGTCATGCAATTACAATAATAATGATTGTTATTATTAATCTTATTATCGTATCAATTCTAGGCTGTTCGGGGAAACACGACTTAAGTCAAAAAATGCAATTTTACTGCATACGGTTATTTACGTTAATTATTTCAATATCAAACAATATAGATATGGTATATATGTTGGATCACCAATTGATTACAACTTTACGCATGTCCAGTAAAATTATACTTACGGTATTCTCTTTGGTTCAGTGTGACTTAAATGATAGAATCAGAAAACGTGCGTGCCTTTTCCCGTATACCCTACCATTATAAACATTATTATTATTAATACATGACATAACAAACTCTCTAGCCTTCTTAAACCCGAAGGTTCATGGCTGCAGCAACACAGGTCTTCCATCTGTCCCTATCCTGAGCAAGATCTATATACTCGTTTCCATCTCTACCGATTTCGTTTAGCTCCATCTCAACGTTATCCACCCATTTTCGTCTTGGCTTTCCACAGGTCTCTTACCATCAGGTTTCCCAACAAGAATCCTGTGAATTCTTCTTTTCTTTCCCATTCTTGCCACATAGCCTGCCCACCTAAGTCTTCTTGATTTAATTATTCTAATAATATCTGGACATGAATACAAATTATGTAGTTCTAAATTATGTCACCTTCTCCACTCACCTGTCTCCTCATCCCTTTTAGGTCAAAATATTTCCGTAAGGATTTTTTAAAATACTCTTAATTTATGTTCCTCTTTCAATGTAGGGGACCAAGGTTCACTTTTGTATATTTTAACTTTCAGTTTTTTTTAGATATTATACTAGAAGATAAAAGTTTATGAAGAGAAAAGTAACATGCATTTCCTGAATTAATCCTGCTTTTTATTATCATTTCAATATCAATTCATTTGTTAGTATTACTCCTAAGTACTTTAATTTGAAAACTGATTCAAACGAGTTGTTTTCAGTAATTAGATTTCGATTATTACCTAACAATTGGTTTCGGCCTGTAAGCATCTATTTAGTTTTCTCCTTGCTAACTTCCACAACTATCTCTTTAACTGCTTTTAAAAATATCTTTGCGTTTGTATTTATATCCCAGCAAGTCTACATCATCTGCATATACTAACAACTGAGTCAGATCATTTAATTCTAGTCTAGTTTCTTTTACCTTCGTAACAGCATATTCTAAGGCAAAATTAAAGAGGAATGGAGATAATGCATCCCCCAGTCTTCATCCATTGTGAATTGTTATACTCTTTGGGTGCAACACTGGGTCGTCTAAGTCGTCGCTTTTGTATCAACTATCAAGTAGTGTATTTGGTGTTTGCACCACGTTCTGGAGCGGTGTACGGTGCGGTGTATCATCACGTGGTACGTGCTTACCAATCAAATGAACGTTGAAAGCAGCAGACAGAGATTTGTCTAATCTGAACTTGAGCGTGTACTTTGTTGAACGCAATTTCCTTGCACCAGCCTGACACTAGTCGGGGCTTCTATTCTTGTATAATTCTCTTACCTGTTTATGTAATAACAATAATAATGATCATTATAAACATTATTATTATTAGGTTATAATTAAATATTTTAATATAATAAAATATCATATATATTATTTAAATATAATATTTATAATAAAATCATATTTTACATAAAAAATACTATGACCAACATTACTCTGAATGGTTAACACAGTTGAATATGTTTACCTTAGAAGAAAGAAGAAAAATGAAAAGGATAACTTTTGTACAGAAGATTTTAACTTTCCAAACACAGTGAATACTTTTTGAATAATATATCTTATAAAATTCCCAGATATTCTCATAGGAATTTCTCAATTCTTACATGTCTATACAGATGTTTAGTAGCTGAACTTGTTGAAACCTACAATTTGTATTTATGATGATGTACGAGATCCATTGTATTATTTTATAATTATGTATTCAATTCTGTAATTTTGTATAACCAATTTTGACATAGTGATGTACCTTGTTGTCAAATCGTGCTCATCACTTAAATAAACATTATTATTATTTTCAGCAACTCTACCATGAGAGGTATAACTGCATAGCCGTGATGTTTGCCTCCATCCCAAACTACAAGGAGTTCTACGATGAGAACGATGTCAATAAGCAAGGCCTGGAGTGCCTAAGGCTTCTCAACGAAATCATCTGCGACTTCGATAAGGTGAGCATCGAACTCTGGGAAAACTCTTTTATCATTTTGAAAGCCTTAAAAATTGTCATAATCTTGTGGACAAAGTCTTGATGGTGTAGAAGTAACTATATTTTTTTAAAATTGGGGTGACCCTTTGTGAAGACACCCCAAATGTCAACCTCCCTTACACATAGTACACCCTGGTCTGCATTTAGCAGACTAACAAGGCTCTGGCGTCCGGACCCGGCCAGAATAAACTTCTATTGAACTTGTATTGTGTCCTGTCCATATACATATATGTTTGTGGTCAGGGTGGATAAAAATCACAATTTGTATTTAAAAAAAATCATGTTTGTTTTTTTATTTAGATTTTATTATTTTTTTTAAAAAATACATGCTTAAAATTACTTGTATTGTTTTTGGCACCATACATATATACATACATGTTTTTTATACAAAGGCTTTTTCTGGTAAACGACTCTGTAAAATATTTGAATAGTTTGATCAACGCAAATAAAAAAATGTGTAAATATATATTTCATTTCTATTTCTGATACTGTAGCTTATATATGAACTTACTATGGATGGAAATGTTTGTTGGGTGTGTTAATCAAACCATAATATTTTCAGTAAGATTTCTTCCAGTAAAAATAAAACATTCTGGATGTACTATATAATTAGAATATTTTTACATTTTTGTAGGTGTATTTCGATGATTATTTTAGTGATTGTTTCCAAATATCAGCTGCTATGTTTATTTATAGTTTAATGATAATGACACTATTAACGGTTTAACACGATTAATATTTTGTATATTATTCTACAGCAAGTGTTTGTTATTTTTGCTTATAAAATTATTGAATTTTAAATCAATATAAATTTAAGTGTGCTTAAAGTAAACCTCGTACATTTCGTTTCGTATTAGCTTCAACTCATCAGTACATATATTTATTTCCTTTTTCTTTTCTTTCTTAGAACTTAATAAACACCATTAAATGATTACGTGATTACTGTCCCAGTCAACCAGTATTGGCAAAATTTGTGTTTTTTTAAAAAAGAACAAAACAAACTGTTTTTTTTGTTTAAAACATGTTTTTTTTGTTTTAAACATAGTTTTAAACATGAGTTAAAAAACGTGTTTTAAACATGTTTTAAACAAAACAAATTCAACCTTTTCCCAGTAAATTATAGTTAAAGTCGTTAAAGAGAAAAATACTCATTTTTATGAGTACAGTGACGGCAAGGACAGTTTATTTACCTTTGGAAATAAGGTTTACTATACTGCAGGGTAGGGGTGTGCGGGACAGAATTTTTTGGGTCGGGACGGGGAAAATTCTCAATTTCCCGAAAAAGTCGGAAAATTTTCGAGACGGGATGTGTTCGAAATTTCCCAAAGCTCTTGAAATCTCGAATTCTACCCGTAATTTCCATCTTAGGTGCTTGTTTTTGCACTTCTGGTACAAAACTACAATGCATAGAACGTCTAGAATTGACGACTTTTTAAAATGACCATTCCGAATTTCCAGACTGCTTGGGATCCCAAAAAGTCGGGAAGTCATTTCCGGAAGTCGGGATCGGGACGGAAATTTTCTTTCCCGATCCCGGTCCCGACTTTTCGGGATCCCGTACACCTCTACTGCAGGCATAGGCGCCGACTCCATGGGGCTTGGGGGGGGGGGGGGGCTCGAGCCCACCAATATTAACAATGTGGGGGCAGAGCCCCCAAATAATTTTGCTTAAGAGGATCTAATGTATTATTTTGCTTCTCTTGTAAAGTTTACTCTGAATTGTGCCACATGAACTTAACTTTTAATACACATTTAAAATTTTCTAGACCATCAACTTTGGGGGACTGAAACAGCTAAACCATCAACTTTGGGAAGGCTATGACCAGAGACAGCAAAACGCATGATTTATTACTAGTATATACTACGTATGTAATTATGAGAATTGTTAAAATTTTTACTAAAAAAAAGTTTCAAAAGACGATGTGCATGAACTAGGATAGTGGATGGGACGTTCGGGCTACAAATGGCTCTCGCATGACATTCAGAACGAGATCATTGATATATTAAGGATATCTGTTTTGCGCTCCGTGGTAGCAGATAATAAAAGTCGGGAATATTTTGCTATTATGGTTGACGAAACTTGTGACATATCCATCCGTGGACAATTAATATTCTGCATTCGAACTGTGAATAAAAAAATGATATTTTTGAGGAATTCATGGGCTTTTATTAGGGGTGTGCGGGACGGGATCGGGACGGGAAAAATTTTCAATTTCCCTACTGAGTCGGGTAATGTTCAAAATTTCCCGAAGCTCTGAAAATCTGGAATTATACACGTCATTTTCACTTTAAGTGATTTCTGGATTAAAAACTAACAATTTACGGTAAGTTCCAGAAATTGACAATGCAGAAAACGTCGAAAAATAGCGACATTTTCAAATGACAATTCGGTATTTCCCGACTGCACGGGATCCCGAAAATTCGGGAAACCATCAGTGGCGTAGCGTTATAGTACGCCCGTACGCCCGGCGTTCTCCGATTATAAATTTCAAAAATGAGTAAATACTGTCAATATAAAGTAAATCTTGACTAATTTCATATATGTCTGACCTTCATGGCATTATAATAGCTATTTTTCGAGATCCGCTTGCAACGCTCCACTAAGAACACTCGTTCTAGCATCTTTTTTCAATGCCTTTCCTGGCCGGACGCCGAGCAGGTTCGGCGTAAATAACTCTATATTCCTTGCTGCCTTTCTTGAGGGAAAGCTTGGATCTCTAAAGCACGCGACCAAATGCTCTCTCGTACGCCCGCGTATGGAGCCGAGGGCTACGTGATTGGTTCACGTGATCCTTCCTGCCTTCTGAAGCAGACGATAGCGGTAGAATTTCTTCCCGGTTCTTCGCGCTCGTGGCTCTCGTGCTATGTGTTGCTACAATACGCAATATTGACTGACGTAACTTTACCAAACTGAAATATAGCACTTCTTAATGGCCACTGCATTGTATAATTTATCGCACGAACAGCGATGTGCATTAAAAACTAAAAGATCAACACAGTTTTTGTCAAATAAGTTGGTGAAGTCCTCGTGGTAGAAATTCAGCCTGTTGCTGCTCTACCACTTAACCCGCAAAACTATTAATTTTTTTATTGTATTTTTTCGTTATTATCTAACTGCTTAATATTGTGTCAATGGAAATGTTTAACGTTCATTTGAAAACTCTTAACATCGAATGGTCTCTGGACAAAATTATTTTAAAATGTTTATCAGCATTCTCAAGACGTAATAAACAGTGGTCTGAATTACTACTCGACACTGTTACGTCAGTAGAGTGTACGATAGTTGGATCATCCGCCCACCACCGTGTCAGAGTGTTTTCCACAGCGCGCCAAGGCGACAGGCCCCTGATTCGAATCCCGGCGTGAGCACGGGTGTTCTTTCTGAGTGTCCCTTCATCAATATCATCACTCATATTCCTATTAATAAACCAAATCAATCAGTAGTTGGATCATCCACAACAATGACGTCTACTGTTGTCCAGAGGCTTGTGATTCAGGTAGGTTTTATAATGATTTGTGTCATGCCGAAAGGTATAAAACACCAGAGTTCAAAACATTTGTTGCATAGTGAGGCATCTCATTTTCTAGCTAAAGCATGCATGGATGATGATGCTTTATTGAAAACCCAGCTGACTTCAGGGAAATAAACAATACCTGTGGCGACTAATTCCATAAGTAAATTATTAAGCAAAAAAGGGCCGACCCTTCCTTCGGACATGGCGTTCCCACCCGAAATGCCCATGCTACGCCACTGGAAACCATTTCCCGAAGTCCGGATCGGAACGGGAAATTTTTTTCCCGATCCCGGTCCTGACTTTTCGGGATCCCGCACACCCCTAGCTTTTATGAGATTCTGAACACTGAGGCCAAAACTTAAAAAAGGGAGAGAGTGAGTCATTCATTAATTTATTTCAGTGATCTGAGCCCCCCCCCCAATAATTTTGACAAGTCGGCGCCCGTGACTGCAGGGACAAAAGTTGTGGGTAATAGCCCCCCTTTTTCCGCAACTACTGAAGTAGGTTAGGATTTATATTCATCTAAATTTCAAGAAACTAAATATTATAGAATTACTATCCTCGTCCTGAAAAAATCACGGTGAAATATTTCCTGCTGCCTGAACAGTTTATATAGCAGAAAACAACCTGCAGTGTCATAATTAGAGACCGGATGTTAGGCAAAATGCCTATTCTTTCCTGTTCGAGATATGATGAAAACGAATGTTGCGAAGGCAAGGGGGCAGGGATTAGCTTCAATTAAAGGCAATTTAATTTTGCCTATTTTGCCTATTTCATACGATATTGCCTATATTATTTCATAAATGCCAGATATTGCCTATTTTAAGCATTTTCTTTAAAATTGGGACATGACTGAACTTGGTGCATACAATTTCCTCTTCCCAGGATTAGTTTCCGATGCTTCCAAGAAATGTTAAAATAACAGTTAGCGAGTTATTGCAGCTAATAAGGACTTGGACAAATTAAGGGCAATTCAAAAGTTCTGAAATGTGAAAATATACAAACCTGAGTTAGATCCACATGTTCTCGCGTGCTTTAAGTATGCTCCGGTAACATCTGTGGAGGTTGAAAGATCTTTTTCAATTCTAAAAAATGTATTGTCCGATCGCAGACATAACTTGTCGGTTGATCACCTGAAGAAATACCTTGTTGTGATTTGCAACCACAATTAGTGCTTCTTATTCAGAGACTGCCAAACCGTACAGTACAAACTTGAAATGCATTTAAACAGATTTTTAGTTCGAACTGCTGTGTGGAATATATAGTGTAAATTTTTTAACTGAAATAACCTTCTGTGCAGTGATAAAGTGTATATTTAAATAATTTGCGTACTGGTTGGAAGTAGCCAACGATTTATTTTGTCAGACTATTGTGTGTAGCCATTATACAATGGAAAATTTTGGGCTGACGTGACTCCTGTTTGCAGTGATTTATTAAGTACAATATTGGACTGCTGTCTCTCTCTAATGATGAGCTCCTGGTTTATTTTAAGCAACTATAAAGAATGTACAGTTATGTTTCTATATTTTTTCAACACCTATATCTTTTTGTATGTCTATCTTCATTATTTTGAGTTAAATTTAATTGCCTTTTTTATTGCCTATTTATATTTTAATGCCTATTTTTCTGCCTATTTTGAAAATTATAAGTGCTTATTTGCCTGCCTATTTCATATGTTTTTAGTGCCTAAACATCCGGTCTCTAGTCATAATAGATTCTCCAGATGAATTTATCTTTCAAAGTACAAAATTATGTTACCAAAAGTAAGCATCTGCGCTTCATTCAGTTATACAGACGCAATACGCAATATACGTATCGCAAAAGAAAAAAAAATCACGTCATGATCAAAATCACGCGTTGTGTATTTAGATATTAGATTCCATTTCCAGCTTCCACCAGTCTCAAACTTACAGGACGATACGAAACAAGGAACTGAGATGTTTCGATTTCTACAGTAAAGCACGGGTCTTTCTTGTTGCACAACAATTTTGCTACCTTGTGCATACATAGCTAGCTTGCCTAACCTAACAACATAGGCATTTAGCCTAAAATTAAAAAGCTTTGTCCCGTGACGTCAGAACATAAGGTTGCTCAAGTGTTGTGCGATAAGAGAGACTGTAAAGCCCGGATTAATTGACACAGATTCAATTAAAAACAGGGTTGCCAAGCAAAAAAATATCACAGACTATAAAATATCTACCACCAAAATGTGTTTTAAACACTTGTAAAAAAACATGTTTAAAACACATTGTTTTAAACGTTTAAAACATTTGTAAAAAACAAAGCCGTGTGTTTTAAACGTTTAAAACAAGGTGTTTTAAACATGCCAACCCTGCAGTCAACACACTAATGTTGCCACAACGTTGTATGCATGTTGTATTTATGATGAATGTTGTATGTAGGGGAACAACGTTGTGATAACGTTGCATCAACGTTACAAAAAAAACATTCCACTGAATACGCTTTAGTTTGGATGGTCACCACCATGAGCGCCACAAGCATCAGATCTGAGTGTTTTGTTTAATCTGAATTTGTATGTGCGCTGACCACCAAACCTTATATTTCCTACAGCGTACACTAGATGGCAGTGCGACTCAAATGCAAAATAAACATAACTTTTAGTAACACAAATAAGGATAACTTCGATTGTAATTAGTGAAAAAATGTGTCGTTATTCTTCGAAAGATGTGTGGATATTGAAGTTGTAAGGAAGATCAGAAAATGGAATATGTTGAATACAAATGAAACTCCCATGATAAATATTTTTATCCCAGACTATATAATCAGGAGCTAAGTACTTTAAAAAAAATAACATTACCAGGTGTAGTCAGAGATTGGTTAATTCATGAAAATCTCCAGATTACCAATTGCCTATTTTGGTGGAGGAGGAAAAGTTTCTATAATATGTAAAGAGAATCTGTGACATTACAAACATGTAGTATATACAAAA
Organism: Lepisma saccharinum; assembly: GCF_977018435.1. Lineage (NCBI taxonomy): Eukaryota > Metazoa > Arthropoda > Insecta > Zygentoma > Lepismatidae > Lepisma > Lepisma saccharinum. Next base: position 17,885,218 of record NC_139250.1, on the reverse strand, counting down.
ATGGCTTGGCAAGATTGCTAATAGCTTACCATGTGAAATAACCATTTTAAATATGCATTGTTATATTCGTAAATTACACAGGCAGCAAGGTAATGTTTCAAAACAATTGTGGCAACGTTAACTTCTTACATACCTAACGTTGTGATTCTGGTATCTACAAATGTCTTATGTACATTATTCTATAAATTACTTCAACCTGATTTAAATCAGTGGACCTTGTTTGTGATATGTACTTCCATGCAAAAAAAGAAGGTGACCTGCTGGCATTTCCCTTGTATCTGGCAGATGAATGAACTATATCGTTCAAGAAAGCAAGAATTGATGCACTTATATGCAGAAGTTGATATGTCTCCTCATTTATTTCGACCCAATGGTCCCCCTTTTTAATGCGCTGATTGTATACTTGTGATTCGATGTCAATTCCCACAATACACGGGCGTCGGAAGCCAGTGAGGGTAGGGGTGGAGATAGGGTGTGTATTCCATTGGTATGTTATTTGCTTTCTTTGCTGACGAAAAATTCAATGACTACCGTCTATGAAATATACTTTCTGTTGATTTCCCTCCATCCAAGACGATGATTTTCTTTTCAAAGCTCTAAACAAAGCAGAATGTCTGGCAATACTGTTAGCCAAAGTGAAAACTTCTGATCCGTGTGGCCTTGCTCACTTTCGCGTCAGTTCGGTGCTTTGCGACATTCACGCCTTGCGAAGTAACTTTTCACCATTCAAATTTGCACCACTATGTCTGTGTTGAAAGGTCATTTACAGCACATGAGATGATCCTCAGAGACAAAAGGCGGAGTTTGACTGTGGATAACATGAGAAAGACTCTTTATGCAGCATATTATACATACGTAATTATTTTTTTCATATCAAGAAGTAACTTTTGCTAACAGCACAAGTATAGTATTACCGTACAATAATTTTTGGATATATTGAAAATTAAGTATACAAATTAAAATTTGGTTAGAAAGTTAATATTTAGTTGTTACATATACCTATTGAAATTTCTTACGGTTCGTTAGAAGTTTTGATTTTAACGATTGTACCTAATCAGTACTTCTCAGGAATTTTGAACCATTCTAAGTTTTTGGAACCTTCTTCAGAGTTTTTCAAGCCTATTTTAAGATTCTTAAAAGTTTTTTTTAGGATTTTTAGAACATATTTTAGCATTTCAGAGCCTATTTTAGATCCTATTTTAAGATCTTTATAACCTATTTTAGGATTTTTAGAACTTACATTAGGATTTTCAGAGCTTATTTTAGAAATCTAAAAGCACACTTTTTACAACTTAAAAATCCGAGCACTAACCACTTGTAACTATGTCTCTCACAGTAATTCACAGATGGCGCTGCTACTTGTCTTTCAGATATGAATCACTGTCACTCGATTTCATCTGATATAATATTCGGTTTCAGATAATTTAAAGTGTGAAATTGAAGGTTAAAACCAAGAATTATGAGAGACTAATAATAATTTCTGAGCTACTGTTTCTTTTCATTTCCGATGTGCCACTGGTGCGACGATCATTATATTTAATTCTAAAATTGGGTGTGTTCAACCACAGCTGTGCTGATTACATTTAAAAGAGACAATTTTTTATCAGATCCAATAATATTCTCTATTACAATTTTCTTTTGTTTACTTTTCGTTGAAGTTTGACTATGTAATGAGGTTACGTTGTTTCTTTCGCATAAAATAATATTTTCACTTCATGATTTTATTCTATAATTAAACGAATAGTAAATATTAATATTGACACGTAAAATCCTGTGCTTAAAACAACATTTGCTTTATCGAAATTCAGTTTCTTTTCAGTTACTGCTCAAGCCAAAGTTCAGCTGCATAGAGAAGATTAAGACTATTGGGAGCACTTATATGCTCGCTTCGGGGCTCCGACCTGGAAAGGAGGAAGGCGGGGTAAGTTGAACGTAGTTTATCGTTTGGCCAACAGATGGCAGGAAGGTTCAGATGGAAACATATTTCAGTGCTGGTCAGGAACGAACGATTTCCTACTCGTGCTCGAACCGCAAGAGATGGTGACACTTTGTTATGCACCAAGTGAACGATTCTGTGTATACTTAGGCGTAACTCTGCGGACTCAAGGGGTCACTTCCCCAAGCTTTTCAGGTTTATTAAATATTACAAGTTATGAGTACTATTGTTAACCTTCTGAAACTTGAGAAGCAAATGATGAGAATTGTTATGATTTTGCAAATGTAACAGTTATTTAGCAAACTTGTCCTAGGTTCTATTTTTATAGAATGAAAACTATTCGATTGTACCCCTCCCCCCACAGTCAAATGTATATATCTTCATATTTCTTAGCCTGAAAATGATAATGATGACAGAAAACCAAATACACGGAACATAAACATTCGCCAGATCAAATTTCTGGCAATCAGAGGCAGATCTAGATTCTTTCGGAGTGGGGAGGCACAGTATGTGCTGCTGTAAGCATGCATACATGCATGAACACACACAAATACATATATATTTGATTTGAATTTTTGTTATCCAGCATCTCTTTTCTGCCACTTTTGGTTAATCGCGACGATGAGGAATGATGAAGTGGATGACAGAGCGTAAAAACACCCATACACGGGCCGAGATTCCAACCCGGGACCCCTGGCGTCGTAGCGCGCTGTACCAACCCGTCTGCTATGAAGGTTGGAACCAGAAAGGAAAAAAGTACTTAGCCGTTCCCGATACATATAAACGCATTCACGTATGTTACACAAATCGTGACGTCCGTTCTTGAACCAGCTCCCAAATCTATGGCTCAACCTTTTTAGAATAATCCAATTTTTTGTGACAGTTTATAGATTAATAAGCTAATTTTCATTTTTTTTCTCTCGGGGTGTCTACCAAAATAACATATTCAAAATTCTTGACTTTTTCTTGTCCTATGTTTATCCTTAGCATTCATTTAATCGCCCCCTAACTTAGGTATAGTTGGAAAACGCATACAAAAATGTTATTCTTAAGAAACAAAGTGAAAAAATCTTAATCATAACTCAATACAGTTTTAGATTTCTAAATATTCAATTTTATCAAATCAAAGTACAGCTATATGATATAACAATGTAAATACACTATACTGTAAAAAAAAATAGCAACAATTCGTAAGCATAATTTCTTGACTTTTTTGACCTATCTGTTGATTTCTTTACTTTTTCTTGAATTTCTTGACATCCTTGACTGTCCACTACTTGTCCTGAAAGTCTATTGTAAATTTACGAATATTTACATTATAAAATTTTCGTGACAAGACTACAAAATTCCTTCCACTGAACATGTGACGTAATACTCATTCGAAGGGTACATTTCAAAAGGTTTTTCCGTGCGTTTAAGGCATCCAAAGACATATACTTGCATGTAATTGCCCACTTTTCCGTTTTCTTTTCAGGTTTTTCTACTTTTCTGTTCTTGAATTTATTTTTCTTTCTTGCTGACTTGGTTTCACCTTTACTTCCCGTCTCTGGCTCTCTATCTTTCTCTTAAAACAGCTCCATCTCATGTTCATCCGTAAATATGAAATCACACAGTGTTCATTTAACCGCACTTCAGAGCAACTTTTTTTTTTCTTTCGAAAAAAATTCTGTGAGCCTCAATTCATGATATTTAACGTTAAGTGTTGATCTCTCGCAAGTTTAATGGTCGTATAGCATCGAATCAAAGGTTCTCGGTTCGACTCCCGGCTGCGCGCATGTCAATGGTTTGTATTTCACTTTAAACTCCACATCGTCCGGAAAGGGGGGGCCGTGAGCCTCCTGGAAAATGAAAGTCAACCCAAAAATTATGTATTTCACACATATAATTTCATTGTAGCTACAATAATATGTGATAATTATTGCATGAACACCATATATTCAAATTAAGCATTTTTTAACGGAACACCACTATTATTGCCCCCGGGAAAAATTACCTTCCTTGCCCCTCCCTGGAAAAAAACCTTTCTTGGGTGGTAATGTCTGTGCATAGAGTAGAGTAAAAACATCTCAACTAACCTGACCAGTGCAATTATACAGTGTGCGAATTAACCTTTTTGCTTTGAGGTGTTTTTTTTGCTCACTCAGTGTCGTATTTGTGATTTCATTTCGGGGAGGGGGTACATAGTTCTTTTTTATTACTCCCTCTGTCCCATAATTATTGTCCGGTACACCTTTGTTTGTTGTCTCATAATAATTGCTCAAACTGTGACATTGGTGTATACAGAAGAAGAACATGAAACAAGGGAATGAGTCATACAACTTTACTACTCAAGGATCAGTACAAATTGGGCTTTCCATCTGCCCCTTCGTCTGTCATTTCTGTACTACCATTTTGGCATACCGGACTATAATTATGGGACAGAGGGAGTATTATTATTATCGAGGTGTGCAAAGTTGTATGTGTTACCAGCCAGTAAAATATATAGAGCGAACAAAAGGTAAACAACCCTCGGCGAAAAGTCACCGCGCACCTTTTCCTTCTTCCGTTCAGCTCAGACCATAAGGAAGCACTCTGCGCCTCCCCTCCACGCGGCAGTATGGTGCACAGGAGTCACGGGTCTGCACAGGCTTCTTTGCCACTGGTTCCGCTATACTATTGTCCAAGGGCGCCAACTTTCCAAAATTTCTGTGGGTGCATATCAGTGGCGGTTAGATGTGTAATTATCAAGTATTGTATACTTTAAACAACTTACATGCACAATGATTGCAAGAGGCAATGATATTATCAACACGTTACTAAAAGAAAATACCACATTCATACATATTAAAATGAAAAAATCTTCATAAATGCAAATAATTTTAATTGTATTGCAGAAAGAACTATGCAAGGATTTTGTTTGTGAACAGAAACTACAAAATGACTAACTTTATGGGTACTACTTTTCTATACCGGAGACACCTATCAATGATTTATTTCCTAATTTTTTACATTGCTAACATACTATTCTGCATTGCGGAACATTTCTTTAGGTGAAATAATGAATTTCTAACGAAAATAATGTCTATTGCTTACATTAACGAGTACTTACTGTTTTTCCTTATTTCCCACAAACCATCCACGGGTAGCCCCAAAAACCATTGACATTAGCCCAAAAATTCACGATAGCCCCACGAACCATTACGGGGACGAGGTATGCCTACTAGGTTAGATTAGGCCTGTTAGGTTAGGTTCCATTAGCACTCCTTTCGTTAAATTTAGCATATACGGACAATACGAGAGCGTATTGTGCTCTCGTACAGAAAGCAAATATCGGCAGCAGCAATAGCGCGTCGGAAAGAGATTTTCGTAGAAAACCACATGCATTCGCATTAAAATGGATCAAAACTAAATTCCCGAACATCAACAACGCTACAGAAAATGATTTGCGTAAGTACTTTTTCCTGTAAATTTGAAGCAATCCGTCCTCTGTATAATAAGGTGTTACCACTTTATGTACTAAATAATAATAATGATAATCATGACATGTTAACTTTCAATATAAAACACATTCCTTCTTACGTCATTTGCACTTATGAATTTGTTTGCAATTTTGGTAATGTCAATATACTTCCGTTGTTATTGTGGGGACTGCCTTTGACTTGGTCAGAGACAGGCAAGGAAGGGGGGGAATGTGTTGCTTGGTTGCCTTTGCACAAACACATTTGAAACAATTATGTTTTAGAGGTTAGAAATTTTAACTTCCATCTCAATGTTTTAATTGCTTATTAGTTTTTGATAATGGCAAGTGAGAAATATTTACTTTATTTTGTTTTTATCAAACTAAAAATCTTGTGGGTGCGGCGCACCCACAATATTATTTATGTGGGTGCTCGAGCCCCGGAGCACCCACGTAGTCGGCGCGCATGCTATTGTCTTCACATTAAATCTTATGTTAACATTTACACGTAATTTATAAACCCAGTATTTTTACATTCTAAGGAAACACGAACCTTGACACAAACAGAGCTATTGAAGCACCGCGACAGGATAAGTTTCCAGCGACTTTTCGCATATTTAGACCCCAAACGTGCGCGCAGAATATAGTTCCGCTGCAATACTGTGGATTATCTCACTGTATGTGATATGAACGGCTCGGCGGTTGGGGCAAGACTCGCACGGGAGATGCACAGTCCCGTTGGCTGCAGAACCCAGAGGTATATAACGCTTTCTTATTGGCTGTGAGCACCGGAAGTGTTTATGTTGTTAGTCGTTTACAGAAAAAAATAGACTCTTGATTATCTAGAAATAAAGTTTGTAATCAAATTGGCGAAATTATGATAAGAAATATATATTTGTATGGAAATATGGAAAATGTTAAAAATACAATTGAATCCTTTCTTGTTGACACAAATCAATAAGCCATCGAAAAACATGAATATTTCTGAAAGTGCTTGTAACGTACCTATATGCGAAGTGATTACCGCAGTATAGGAGAAATTTCATAACTTGACATGTGCTAAATAATATCATTTTTGTGTAATAAATTTTAAAATTTGCTCAAAACCAATCTGAGTTTAAAGGAGTTTCTCATCATGTTAGGATGGATGTCTGAAATCTGCACTGTCAATTTGAACCCTGCCATCTAGCGTCACTTTGAAGAAACTATGCATTAACTTCCGGAAGACAGCCAATCAGGAGCCACATATGGCTGGAGGTTCTGCGGACGTTCTTGCGTGAATTAATACATAAAACCTGTTGCAAACGTAGCCTGTCACGAGACTTAATAACACCGCGGAAACTCGACCAAATACCTGTTGCGCATTCAACTCAATGACGGCGTGCGGCGAGAAATGTGATCTACGATACCCAAAGAATAAAACTGACGAAATCAGCTCTTCCTGCCATGGCGGTAGACTTTCGAAGTTTATTTGACAATGGACAATGTTTTCCCGAGTGATTTTTCAGTTGTTCCATGGTTAAGACATGGCACAAATACAACTGAAAAATTCCCCACAAATACTTTCAATTCATTTTTCTTTGGCGGGGATAAAAACATCCTTAGCAGGGATTGCAAAGTTTTTCTTCTGCCGGGGATAAACATTTTTGTGGGGGGAAATCCCCGTCATCCCCGCCTTTAATTCGCACCCTGCGATTATCAAGTGAACGTTAAACATGAATTATGCATGTATATATGAATATGTATATGTGTATTTATTTTATGTAGTTACAGTAAATTACAGATGGCTCTGCCCTTCTTAATAAAATAAGATGAAACCTTATTTAAAAATAAAAAAAATTACAAAAAAAATAGCAAGTAACAAGTTACAGAAAACATATTCTTGACAAATAATATAAACCAAGGCTTACTTTGTAAAATGTTTGGTTATGGGTGATTTAAAAGATTCAAAGCCTTGCGGTGGAAATTGTAACGAAAATATGAAAATATTCAGCCGTTTTGCACACACTTATTCAGTGTTTTAGTTGGATTTTTTATGTTCAACGTTTAAGCCTTGTTTCTATGACAAAAAAACTACATATGCTGACCAGGGCAACCTATATTTCAGTAAAAAGAAAACACAACATCGTTACATTTCAATCCTCTATCAGGGCCTTCCTCAGACTTGAAGAAGGTTTTTAGTTTGGTTTCAAGTTTGAGGAAGGCCCTGATAGAGGGTTGAAACGTATTGGTTTCAAGTTTGAGGAAGGCCCTGATAGAGGGTTGAAACGTATTGGTTTCAAGTTTGAGGAAGGCCCTGATAGAGGGTTGAAACGTATTGGTTTCAAGTTTGAGGAAGGTCCTGATAGAGGGTTGAAACGTATTGGTTTCAAGTTTGAGGAAGGCTCTGATAGAGGGTGAAATGAAACGTTAAGTGTTCTTTTATTGAAATATAGACTGCTTTGGTCAGCCTCTGTAGTGCTTTTCTCTCCCTTTGATGGCCCATTGCGCTTGGAAATAACAATATATTGGGTTTACTTCGTTATGTTTCGTAAATATAGAGTAATAGTCAGATTGGAACAGTCATTGTGCGTCAGTCGGTTGAAGAAACTTGTATCTTATGCTGACTTCCGTCGAGGAGTGGTTAGCAGAACGCGCTACGACGACCCCTTCATCAATTTCATCATATCATCACTCCTCATCGTCGCGATTATCCAAAATTGGCAGAAGAGCGACGCTAAATAACATAAATAAAACCAACATGGTGATCGTGTCAACCATGAACATGGAATATAGTGGGAAGGAATTTTGGCACTGATCGGCGCTAATAGGCCACTGATATAGTCAATTTTACAGATATTTCTGCGCCCTGGGTGATCCTTTAGTAGTTTCACTGACCAAATGACGTCAGGCAATTGAATTGTATATTGCATAAGTTTCATTAAAATACAGGGTATTTCAAAGTGATTGGTACAAAAAGAAACGATCCCTGTGACTGCTGTAATGCCTGTAATTCATAATTATCAACATAAAATGTAAAGTCAACTCATGAAGTTACATGGTACACGCACTACACATCTCTACAGCAGTGTTGCCACATGAAGGGAAATTTCCCTTTTGCAGGGAAATTCGGGCCAAAAGTTTAGCCAAAAGGGAGAATTTCGATGAAAATTATCACAATTTCAGGGTAATTTTATGACTTCTGACTCTACATTATTTTAGTTTATGTTAAGTTCCAGTTTCATATTCACATTTTTATTGTTTTCTGATCCGTCTTATTTCTGTTTCCTTGAATATAAGCCTGTATCTATTTATATTTCTCTTAAGATTATTGTACGTCACTTTTCTGTATCTTCGGATATTTGTAACGATTAGAATTAACAATTAATAGATTCCTGACCATTATTTAAACCTGAGACATCTGACCAGAAAGCGATGTAGCTTACATGTATGTGAAAAATTTGTGTAACATTTTTTATTCATACGATCATGAACTAACGGAAATTTTACTACTACTACCACTGCTAATAATAATAATAATTATTATTATTATATTTGTTTCGGTGAAGGGAAAAAATGGTCCAAAAAGGGAAATTTTGCCCCTTGGAAAGGGAAATTGTGGCAACACTGCTCTACGGTGCCTCTTTGGCAAATTTCGTCCGGAAATGTCTCTGAACTGAACAACGGTTACCGATGAAGTTTTTGCGTATTCTAGCACACAATAAGCCTTTTCTTTCGCTGATGACGCCATTTCGGATGCCGAGCTTGTTTTGTTTCAGTGTTGCCAGATGAAACCTGGAAAGGTAAAGCCTCATGTCATATCCATAATTGTGAATTAAATTCATTACAACAGTCACAGGTATGGTTTATTTTTGTACCATTCATTTTGAATTTCCCTGTAAACAGATGCCCAAACGCTACATTCTGTTTCGGGAATCTGTGGAGGAAGGCCGCGCATAACGGTAGAGATGGAGAGAATGCGAGTGGGCGGAGCAAAGCAGTGAGCGCAGATGCACACAACTTCCCCCTCACGCGTTCATTGGTTGAGCCCTCTCGGGTCACTACTTGCGCAGAAGACCTGTTTTCGTTCGCTTGCGCCAGAGATCCCCGGGACAGCCTTACCTCCTGACGCAAGAGGTCTCTGATTCTAAGTCAGTAGAGATTCACAGCAGGGTTGATAAAGGTCCAGGAATTTTAAATCAATTCAATTCCGGTCCAGGAAAGAAAATCAGTAAGCGTAAATGGGTTCTGAACCGGAATGAACCTTTTTATCTGTAAAGTATTTCAATTCGGTCCAGGCCACATTTTTACCAGATCAATTTAAATGCGGTCCGGGAACCTTTTCTCCAGCTGAATTTAAATACGGTCCAGGAACCTTTTTTCAGACTGAAATTAAATTCGGTCCAGGAACCTTTTTTCAGATTCAATTTAAATTCGGTCCAGGAACCTTTTTTCAGATTCAATTTAAATACGGTCCAGGAACCTTTTTCCAGACTGAAATTAAATTCGGTCCAGGAACCTTTTTTCAGATTCAATTTAAATACGGTCCAGGAACCTTTTTCCAGACTGAAATTAAATTCGGTCCAGGACCTTTTTTCAGATTCAATTTAAATACGGTCCAGGAACCTTTTTCCAGACTGAAATTAAATTCGGTCCAGGAACCTTTTTTCAGATTCAATTTAAATACGGTTCAGAAAACTTTTTCCAGACTGAAATTAAATTCGGTCCAGGAACCTGTTTTCAGATTCAATTTAAATACGGTTCAGGAACCTTTTTCCACACTGAATTTAAATTCGGTCCAGGAACCTTTTTTCAGATTCAATTTAAATACGGTCCAGGAACCTTTTTTCAGATTCAATTTAAATACGGTCCAGGAAACTTTTTCCACACTGAATTTAAATTCGGTCCAGGAACCTTTTTTCAGATTCAATTTAAATACGGTTCAGGAACCTTTTTTCAGATTCAATTTAAATACGGTCCAGGAAACTTTTTCCACACTGAATTTAAATTCGGTCCAGGAACCTTTTTTCAGATTCAATTTAAATACGGTCCAGGAACCTTTTTTCAGATTCAATTTAAATACGGTTCAGGAACCTTTTTCCACACTGAATTTAAATTCGGTCCAGGAACCTTTTTTCAGATTCAATTTAAATACCGTTCAGGAAGCTTTTTCCAGACTGACACTAAATTAGGTCCAGGAACCTTTTTTCAGATTCAATTTAAATACGGTTCAGGAACCTTTTTGCAGACTGAAATTAAATTCGGTCCAGGAACCTTTTTCAGATTCAATTTAAATACGGTTCAGGAAACTTTTTCCAGACTGAAATTAAATTCGGTCCAGGAACCTTTTTTCAGATTCAATTTAAATACGGTCCAGGAACCTTTTTTCAGATTCAATTTAAATACGGTTCAGGAACCTTTTTCCACACTGAATTTAAATTCGGTCCAGGAACCTTTTTTAGATTCAATTTAAATACGGTTCAGGAACCTTTTTCCACACTGAATTTAAATTCGGTCCAGGAACCTTTTTTCAGATTCAATTTAAATACGGTTCAGGAACCTTTTTCCACACTGAATTTAAATTCGGTCCAGGAACCTTTTTTCAGATTCAATTTAAATACGGTCCAGGAACCTTTTTCCAGACTGAAATTAAATTCGGTCCAGAAACCTTTTTTCAGATTCAATGTAAATACGGTTCAGGAACCTTTTTGCAGGCTGAAATTAAATTCGGTCCAGGAACCTTTTTTCAGATTCAATTTAAATACGGTCCAGGAACCTTTTTTCAGATTCAATTTAAATACGGTTCAGGAACCTTTTTCCACACTGAATTTAAATTCGGTCCAGGAACCTTTTTTCAGATTCAATTTAAATACGGTTCAGGAACCTTTTTCCACACTGAATTTAAATTCGGTCCAGGAACCTTTTTTCAGATTCAATTTAAATACGGTTCAGGAACCTTTTTCCACACTGAATTTAAATTCGGTCCAGGAACCTTTTTTCAGATTCAATTTAAATACGGTCCAGGAACCTTTTTCCAGACTGAATTTAAATTCGGTCCAGGAACCTCTTTCAATGAAACAATACGTAACTTGGACCGAATTTTAATTGTGCGAGAGCAAAGGTTCCGGTCCTGCATCGGAACCCAATAGAACCCATTAGAATTTATGGGTTCATGGATCCTTACCAACCCTGGTTCAGCGACCTGTACTGACACAAGAAGAGTTCCCAGCCCACCTGTTCATATTGATTGATTGATTTAGTTTATTTTACTTCGCGTTTTGTGCCTCTTGGCTAATTTGCGAAGAGTGATGAAATGATGAAATTGATGAATGGACATTTACAAACAACCAAGCCCGACCGGGATTCGAAACCGGGACCCTTGGCGTCGCAGCGCGAACCTGTTCATATTGTAAATTGTTATACTCATATTTCGACTTCTCTATAACGGTCTTATTTTTGCACACTACCTTTTCAATATATTGTAGCATACTCGATGTTTGTTATTCACTAAGGACCAAGCACTTCCGAGGAGCATGATGGACCTCTTAAGGAACCCTTTCCACAAATTAAAATGTGTTTTAGTAACATCAATTAAATACAATGAAACATATGGGACTTACATGTTTCCATCTTGTTTACTTGTAACGCTAAATATTTTGAATCAATTACATCAGTTGTATTTCTTAAACCCAGAGGCGTCTCCTGAACGCATGCAGTGAATGCTGCGCATGCGTCAATTGTGGGAAAAAGGACAGCTTGCTCTGCGACAACATTAATGAGCATTTCTACATTCTGATTTATTCATATAGGAGAAGTATTTATTTTAGACGAGAGCGCTCAACTACGTTGTTATTACATTTCTTGGATCTGAAGTGAAAGAAAGTAATTAATTATTTTCCCACAATTCACGCATGCGTCACTTCAGGTGACGCATGCGTGAATTGTGGGAAAATAATTAATTACTTTCTTTCACTTCAGATCCAAGAAATGTAATAACAACGTAGTTGAGCGCTCTCGTCTAAAATAAATACTTCTCCAATATGAAGAAATTAGAATGTAGAAATGCTCATTAATGTCGTCGCAGAGCAAGCTGTTCATTTTCCCACAATTGGCGCATGCGCAGCATGCACCGCATGCGTTCACGAGACGCCTCTGCTTAAACCTATAGTTATGCATTTTTAACTTTGTTTTCTTTTTCTTCCAATGTGCAAAAGGACGACAAAACAGTAAGTAAACCACGGCGTTTTCTTCGTTCTCAGTGTTGTTGTAGCTTTAGAATCACGCTAATAGATGGTGCTGTAGTTGTCTTATATTTCGCAAGCCGTCGTAAAGCTTGTCCTCATTACCTATTGGTATATCTTATAAAGAAAGTTGCCTAAATTGTACTGTTTTTTAAATTGATCCTCTTCCTAAATTGAACCATTTCCTAAAGTAAACCGTTTTCTAAAAATACACGGCTTCCTAAATTATATCACTTCCTAAATTGTAGTACTTTCGAATTTGATCCCAAATTGCCACGTTTGCTCAATTAAACCTCTGTTTGAAGTTTATCGCTTCCTAAATTGAACCGTTTTCTAAAACGTGCCGCTTCCTAAATCGTATCGCTTCTTAAATTGTGCCATATCCGAAATCATATCTCTTCCTCAATTAAGCCAGTTCCTTAATTCAACTGCTTCCATTATTACTGCTAGATTATGCCATTTCTTAAATTGTCAATTCCACTGCTTCCTAATGACGATGTTGCAAAATGGTACCGTTTCCTAATGGTGTTGCTTTCTAAATCAATTCACCGTTCCTTAAGGGGCCTCCCCCATGGCGCAGTGGTAGCGTCATTGCCTTGTAATCAAGGGGTCCCGGGTTCGATACCCGGTGGAGGCACAAGTGGTTCGGATTCCACTTTAAACTGTAGGTCCAGTCCCGATTAGCCTTACTGCGCATAAAGTGGACTTTTAAAACACCAAATCAAACCAAATCAAACCGTTCCTTAAATTGTGCCACTTCTTAAATTAAACCCTATCCTCAATTGATACTAATTCCTAAATTGTACAGTTTCTCAAATTGTACTGTTCCTAAATGGTACAACTTCCTAAAATGTACTGCTTTCTAATGTGCTGGGCAGAGCGGTAGCGAAGGGTTAAGAATATTCAGAGCATGAGACTCCCAGTGTTCATTCTTCTCCGCTGCCACTCCAACCAGGCACTGGGAAAGGGTAGTTGTCATTTACTATTACTATTCTTAGAAAAATGATGAAAATAAATAGCTGTCAATTCATACGATAATCTATTCTATATAATGAAATGAACAAAAATTAAAAAAGATAAAAGGTACAACTCTCCCACCCATTTGTTTACATAAAATAAAATCCCATTGGCCAAAAAAAAAAATGAAATAGCTATTTCAACTTTTGAGTTTAGTTCAGTTCGTGCACGTTCCAGATTCAACTAGATCAATTGGAGGTCCACACGCTTAGCTTCATATTTCCTCTGTCCGTGAGGGTCTAGGAGACGCGGGGCGATAGTAAGAAGTGCCACTGCCACTACTGCAGTCGGGCTTCACTTACTTGTCTGGATCAGCTATCTCCCCTCGGCGTAGCACAACTCAATGGAAGATGAGTCCTCCCATCCACTGTACTCGTGTTTTATCCACTTCACCACAAGACACAAAGGACAACGAAAGTTCTTCTCCTTCCCTCACTTAACACAATTTCACAATACTCCTCTCGTCAGATCTAAAAACACACTCTCGGAAAACGCACGTTTCCAACCAAAATTTCTTTAAAAAAAAGGGAAGAGCAAGCCAATCAGTTCGTTGGTTCTATCGCCCTTTGGCTCCTCTGTCCTCCCTTGGACCAATGGTCACCCGTCTTTCATGGTTCCATTTAACATTTTGCACAAAAAGGAGAAAAATAAAAAAAAAAGTCACTTCTTGGAGACCCCTCTTTTCACAACACACACAACTGCCAACTTTTGTCCTTATTTACCCCTAACTTAGTTCCTGTTCAAATTCTTTGTTTAAGCTATTGCACTCTATTATTCCATGTACAATAACTCATCACGCCTATGCAATGGATAGAGGATCCGATTATTAATTATTTGAACAAAATTATGACAATGTTTTTGGTTTGAGTTGGTGTTTTAAGTCCACTTTATGCACAGTAAGGCTAATCGGGACTGGACCTACAGTTTAAAGTGGGATCCGAACCACTTGTGCCTCCACCGGGTATCGAACCCGGGACACCTTGATTACAAGGCAATGACGCTACCACTGCGCCATGAGGGAGGCCCTTATGACAATGTAAGGTTTGGTTAATTATATAGGGGTTTGGTTATACTGGATCCTGGGGTGTCGCTGGAATGCAGGGGTTGGGGTAGCCGTACGGCCTCTCTGTCTTCTGGGTCGACAAAGAAAAAGACAAGAAACGGTCGACTAAGAAAAACGAAGAGAGAAAAAAAATGGTGGGCTTGCCAACGAGGAAAGAAAATATGAAAAATTAATAGCATAATACTACTAATAATAACAAAATAAAGGTGCGCAGTACACTAAATTGTGCCACTTCTTAAAGTAAACCCTATCCTCAATTGATACTAATTCCTAAATTGTACTGCTTTCTAAATTGTTCAACTTCCTAAAATGTACTGCTTTCTAAATTGTGCCACTTCTTAAATTAAACCCTATCCTCAATTGATACTAATTCCTACATTGTACTGCTTTCTAAATTGCTCAACTTCCTAAATTGTACTGCTTTCTAAATTGCGCAACTTCCTAAATTGTACTACTTTCTAAAATGTGCCACTTTCTAAATTAAATCGTTTTCTAAATTGTATGGTCTCCTAAATTGTAGCTACATGTACAATAACTCTACATTACAATTTAGTCACAGTTTAAAGGGATCCGAACCACTGTCAAATGTGCCGGGCTTGAACCCTGGACCCCTTGATTAAAAGGCGATATCTTTACCACTACAACATCGCCGAGGTCCTGATGTGAACTTGAAACAAACGTAGCTAATCTGACCTTCCTCTTCAGCAGTGATTTATCCAGCGGCATGCCCAGGACTTTTGAAAGTTTGGGGAGGGGGTATGTATACTTTCTTTAGTAGTCAGCCCTCATTTTGCCACCTTTTTCTTCCTTAGAGTGCTTTTTTTTTTTTTCAAGGAATGTTGAGCGGTGTTATGACCCTCACTATCCCCTCCTTGGGCACGCTACCGGACATATCCACAGATCTGAACATCCCGTAAACCTCCCAAATTTCCTCAACTCATTTACACCACCTCATGTCGAAAAATGTAGTTAAACACCCTCTCTTCCGTATAACCTTGATCGCCGCTGTAAACACCTAGTTGTAACTGCAATAACAGAGTTGTGACCTGCGCCAAGAGTCATCCGTAACGGAACTGAAGCCAGCCTCGCGAAAAGTCAAGGCCACCCAAATCCCAGGAGTTGAATCACGAGCTCTTTCTAGCACAGCGCATCCTGCAGGAATCTTCCCGAAGCACTGACACGGCACGCCTCTGCAGTGTTGCCACATGGAGGGAAATATCCCTCGGCGCAGAGAAAATGAGGGAAAAGTTTAGGCGAGAGGGAAATGAGAAATTGAATGTGAAAATTGACAGGAATTTTGAAGACATTCGGCTCATGTCTATTAAATATAACTATTAAAGTCTTACTTTAATGCTTTCCCTCCACAACAAAAGAATCGCCCTTAAATATGCTTGGGATTGGAAATTCTCTATTTAGGTTATTTTTCATCGTTTTTCTACCTCTTGGGTTATTCGTAGCGATGAAGATGATTTGGATGATGAGACAAACACAATTATACCCCTGTCCCAAGCAGGGTTTCAACCTGGCATCATCTTCGTGGCATGTTACGCTGACCACTAGCATGGAAGCCAGCGGCTTGACATCCATTAATACTTCTCATCTCATTATAATATAACATTTATTATAATTATAAGACTGCCCATGCTCGAATCCCGGCGTGTCTCCCGGATGGCGCAGTGGTAGCGTCGTCGCCTTGTAATCAAGTGGTCCCCGATTCGATAACCGGTGGAGACACAGTGGTGTAGATCCAGTCGCAATTAGCCTAACTGTGCATGAAGTGGACTTAAAACACCAACTCAATCAATCAATCGAATCCCTGTTTGGGCATAGTGTTCTTTCGTATTGTTCCTCATCAATTTCATCATATATTCATTCATCCTCATATTCGCGAATAGCTAAGTGGCAGAAAAGAGAAGTAAAGAAAATCAAAATCAAAAAAGGTATATCAATTGTGGGGCTATGACTTATTTATTTCATCCTGTTTTTCATGGTAAAGTTCTTTATCTAAATCCATTTACAACTTCATCATGTTTGTTGCATTTATAATGCTCTTTTAATTTTACATGAAATTTAGAAAAACATCATACAATAAGCGGTTTCATCAGGGGAATATATAGTTTGTACTGTTTCTTAAATGCTACAGCTCCCTAAATTGTACTGCTTCATAAATTGTACCCCGTCCTAAATTCAACCGTTCCTTAAATTGTATAGCTTCCTGAATTGAACCGTTCCTTAAATTGTATAGCTTCCTGAATTGAACCGTTCCTTAAATTGTATAGCTTCCTGAATTGAACCGTTCCTTAAATTGTATAGCTTCCTGAATTGAACCGTTCCTTAAATTGTATAGCTTCCTGAATTGAACCGTTCCTTAAATTGTATAGCTTCCTGAATTGAACCGTTCCTTAAATTGTATAGCTTCCTGAATTGAACCGTTCCTTAAATTGTATAGCTTCCTGAATTGAACCGTTCCTTGAATTGTATCGCTTTCTGAATTGAACCCTTCCTTAAATTGTATAGCTTCCTGAATTGAACCGTTCCTTAAATTGTATAGCTTCCTGAATTGAACCGTTCCTTAAATTGTATAGCTTCCTGAATTGAACCGTTCCTTAAATTGTATAGCTTCCTGAATTGAACCGTTCCTTAAATTGTATCGCTTCCTGAATTGAACCGTTCCTTAAATTGTATAGCTTCCTGAATTGAACCGTTCCTTAAATTGTATAGCTTCCTGAATTGAACCGTTCCTTAAATTGTATCGCTTTCTGAATTGAACCGTTCCTTAAATTGTATAGCTTCCTGAATTGAACCCTTCCTTAAATTGTATAGCTTCCTGAATTGAACCGTTCCTTAAATTGTATCGCTTTCTGAATTGAACCGTTCCTTAAATTGTATAGCTTCCTGAATTGAACCGTTCCTTAAATTGTATAGCTTCCTGAATTGAACCGTTCCTTAAATTGTATCGCTTCCTGAATTGAACCCTTCCTTAAATTGTATAGCTTCCTGAATTGAACCGTTCCTTAAATTGTATAGCTTCCTGAATTGAACCGTTCCTTAAATTGTATCGCTTTCTGAATTGAACCGTTCCTTAAATTGTATAGCTTCCTGAATTGAACCCTTCCTTAAATTGTATAGCTTCCTGAATTGAACCGTTCCTTAAATTGTATCGCTTTCTGAATTGAACCGTTCCTTAAATTGTATAGCTTCCTGAATTGAACCGTTCCTTAAATTGTATAGCTTCCTGAATTGAACCGTTCCTTAAATTGTATAGCTTCCTGAATTGAACCGTTCCTTAAATTGTATAGCTTCCTGAATTGAACCGTTCCTTAAATTGTATAGCTTCCTGAATTGAACCGTTCCTTAAATTGTATAGCTTCCTGAATTGAACCGTTCCTTAAATTGTATAGCTTCCTGAATTGAACCGTTCCTTGAATTGTATCGCTTTCTGAATTGAACCCTTCCTTAAATTGTATAGCTTCCTGAATTGAACCGTTCCTTAAATTGTATAGCTTCCTGAATTGAACCGTTCCTTAAATTGTATAGCTTCCTGAATTGAACCGTTCCTTAAATTGTATAGCTTCCTGAATTGAACCGTTCCTTAAATTGTATCGCTTCCTGAATTGAACCGTTCCTTAAATTGTATAGCTTCCTGAATTGAACCGTTCCTTAAATTGTGTAGCTTCCTGAATTGAACCGTTCCTTAAATTGTATCGCTTTCTGAATTGAACCGTTCCTTGAATTGTATCCCTTTCTGAATTGAACCGTTACTTAAATTGAACCGTTCCTTGAATTGTATCGCTTCCTAAATTGAACCGTTCCTTGAATTGTATCGCTTCCTAAATTGAACCGTTCCTTGAATTGTATCGCTTCCTGAATTTAGCCGTTCCTGAAATTGTACCGCTTCCTAAATTGAACCGTTCCTTGAATTGTATCGCTTCCTAAATTGAACCGTTCCTTGAATTGTATCGCTTCCTAAATTGAACCGTTCCTTGAATTGTATCGCTTCCTGAATTTAGCCGTTCCTGAAATTGTACCGCTTCCTAAATTCAACCGTTCCTTAAATTGTATAGCTCCCTAAATTGTACCGCTTTATAAATTGTACCCCTTCCTAAATTGAACCGTTCCTTAAATTGTATAGCTTCCTGAATTGAACCGTTCCTTAAATTGTATAGCTTCCTGAATTGAACCGTTCCTTAAATTGTATAGCTTCCTGAATTGAACCGTTCCTTAAATTGTATAGCTTCCTGAATTGAACCGTTCCTTAAATTGTATAGCTTCCTGAATTGAACCGTTCCTTAAATTGTATAGCTTCCTGAATTGAACCGTTCCTTAAATTGTATAGCTTCCTGAATTGAACCGTTCCTTAAATTGTATAGCTTCCTGAATTGAACCGTTCCTTAAATTGTATAGCTTCCTGAATTGAACCGTTCCTTAAATTGTATAGCTTCCTGAATTGAACCGTTCCTTAAATTGTATAGCTTCCTGAATTGAACCGTTCCTTAAATTGTATAGCTTCCTGAATTGAACCGTTCCTTAAATTGTATAGCTTCCTGAATTGAACCGTTCCTTAAATTGTATAGCTTCCTGAATTGAACCGTTCCTTGAATTGTATCGCTTTCTGAATTGAACCCTTCCTTAAATTGTATAGCTTCCTGAATTGAACCGTTCCTTAAATTGTATAGCTTCCTGAATTGAACCGTTCCTTAAATTGTATAGCTTCCTGAATTGAACCGTTCCTTAAATTGTATAGCTTCCTGAATTGAACCGTTCCTTAAATTGTATAGCTTCCTGAATTGAACCGTTCCTTAAATTGTATCGCTTCCTGAATTGAACCGTTCCTTAAATTGTATAGCTTCCTGAATTGAACCGTTCCTTAAATTGTGTAGCTTCCTGAATTGAACCGTTCCTTAAATTGTATCGCTTTCTGAATTGAACCGTTCCTTGAATTGTATCCCTTTCTGAATTGAACCGTTACTTAAATTGAACCGTTCCTTGAATTGTATCGCTTCCTAAATTGAACCGTTCCTTGAATTGTATCGCTTCCTAAATTGAACCGTTCCTTGAATTGTATCGCTTCCTGAATTTAGCCGTTCCTGAAATTGTACCGCTTCCTAAATTCAACCGTTCCTTAAATTGTATAGCTCCCTAAATTGTACCGCTTTATAAATTGTACCCCTTCCTAAATTGAACCGTTCCTTAAATTGTATAGCTTCCTGAATTGAACCGTTCCTTAAATTGTATAGCTTCCTGAATTGAACCGTTCCTTAAATTGTATAGCTTCCTGAATTGAACCGTTCCTTAAATTGTATAGCTTCCTGAATTGAACCGTTCCTTAAATTGTATAGCTTCCTGAATTGAACCGTTCCTTAAATTGTATAGCTTCCTGAATTGAACCGTTCCTTAAATTGTATAGCTTCCTGAATTGAACCGTTCCTTAAATTGTATAGCTTCCTGAATTGAACCGTTCCTTGAATTGTATCGCTTCCTGAATTGAACCGTTCCTTGAATTGTATCGCTTTCTGAATTGAACCGTTCCTTAAATTGTATAGCTTCCTGAATTGAACCGTTCCTTAAATTGTATCGCTTCCTGAATTGAACCGTTCCTTAAATTGTATAGCTTCCTGAATTGAACCGTTCCTTAAATTGTGTAGCTTCCTGAATTGAACCGTTCCTTAAATTGTATCGCTTTCTGAATTGAACCGTTCCTTAAATTGTATAGCTTCCTGAATTGAACCGTTCCTTAAATTGTATAGCTTCCTGAATTGAACCGTTCCTTGAATTGTATCGCTTTCTGAATTGAACCCTTCCTTAAATTGTATAGCTTCCTGAATTGAACCGTTCCTTAAATTGTATAGCTTCCTGAATTGAACCGTTCCTTAAATTGTATAGCTTCCTGAATTGAACCGTTCCTTAAATTGTATAGCTTCCTGAATTGAACCGTTCCTTAAATTGTATAGCTTCCTGAATTGAACCGTTCCTTAAATTGTATAGCTTCCTGAATTGAACCGTTCCTTAAATTGTATAGCTTCCTGAATTGAACCGTTCCTTAAATTGTATAGCTTCCTGAATTGAACCGTTCCTTAAATTGTATCGCTTCCTGAATTGAACCGTTCCTTAAATTGTATAGCTTCCTGAATTGAACCGTTCCTTAAATTGTGTAGCTTCCTGAATTGAACCGTTCCTTAAATTGTATCGCTTTCTGAATTGAACCGTTCCTTAAATTGTATAGCTTCCTGAATTGAACCGTTCCTTAAATTGTATAGCTTCCTGAATTGAACCGTTCCTTGAATTGTATCGCTTTCTGAATTGAACCCTTCCTTAAATTGTATAGCTTCCTGAATTGAACCGTTCCTTAAATTGTATAGCTTCCTGAATTGAACCGTTCCTTAAATTGTATAGCTTCCTGAATTGAACCGTTCCTTAAATTGTATAGCTTCCTGAATTGAACCGTTCCTTAAATTGTATAGCTTCCTGAATTGAACCGTTCCTTAAATTGTATAGCTTCCTGAATTGAACCGTTCCTTAAATTGTATAGCTTCCTGAATTGAACCGTTCCTTAAATTGTATAGCTTCCTGAATTGAACCGTTCCTTAAATTGTATAGCTTCCTGAATTGAACCGTTCCTTAAATTGTATAGCTTCCTGAATTGAACCGTTCCTTGAATTGTATCGCTTTCTGAATTGAACCGTTCCTTGAATTGTATCCCTTTCTGAATTGAACCGTTACTTAAATTGAACCGTTCCTTGAATTGTATCGCTTCCTAAATTGAACCGTTCCTTGAATTGTATCGCTTCCTAAATTGAACCGTTCCTTGAATTGTATCGCTTCCTAAATTGAACCGTTCCTTGAATTGTATCGCTTCCTAAATTGAACCGTTCCTTGAATTGTATCGCTTCCTGAATTTAGCCGTTCCTGAAATTGTACCGCTTCCTAAATTGAACCGTTCCTTGAATTGTATCGCTTCCTAAATTGTATCGCTTCCTAACAGTTTTGGATGAAACGGTAATTTTTCACCTTCGAAAGGGAATTTGTGCGTTCGAGCTGTGGCAACACTGAGCCTCGTCCAAAGGCAAGCAACCTTCATTTAGTATAGCTACGTCCCGGATGCAGCGGGTACGAAACGAGTTACGCATTTCTTTTGTTTGCTTTTTATGCACGCGGAAACCGGAGCCTGTATGCAGAGATGATGAATGAGGCAGAGAGAGAAAGGACAGATTAAGAAATGCAGTCTGGGGTTATTCCTTTCCGAGGTTCTTCAAATTCAGAATCAAAATACAGGGAAATTCCCTAAGACTGAGTGTGAAGTTATTTCAAGTAATTGTTTACGTATGTTCGAGGCGGATATACACATCAGGAATACTGACAATTGCTTTCATGTTCTTGCAGAATTCACAACTGCAGATATTTCAGAATTTCTGTGTCATGTTGTTAATGCAATACCCCCTGGAACCAGTCTGTGTAAGGCGCCTAAAGCCAATGCAGGAAACCAGGCCATACATAAACTGCTCTGGGGCTCACTCAACCTCTCGCCCTACCTGGTCGTTACCGAGGATAAAAGGGGAGGAGATTAATGATAACACCACCTTCACTATGGCTGAGATCGAAATTCCTATGCGTTTACAGTGGACAACTTCTCTCGGATCATGTTCATAAAATCAGGGAATTATTTCTAGACACTCTGTACATTCCGTTTTAGTTTACACGAACGTTCCAATGGCTGGATAAGCAATCATTTGTGTGTACCTATACTGAAATAACTTTAAAGTCCGCCCGAATATGGGATAATTTAATTGGTGATCTCAGTGGTTAGCACAGCGCAGGAGTCCCGGGTTCGAATCCCGGGCATAAGTGTTCCTTGTGAGTGTCCCTTCATCGATATCATCCTCATCCTCAATATTAGCCAAAAGTTGCAGAAAAGCGAAATAAAATAAATGAAATCAAATAGGATAATTTCTTTTTTTCTGGAATTCAGGACAACTACTCCTAGAATAAACATTTTCCGGATATTTGGATAACTGGTTATCTGAAAACTGCAAATATCTGGATTACGGAATAAATCCTCATTATCCATTGCTTTCAAGCTGACAGGATTCCTTTTTTCATCTATCCCATCGTCGCGATTAAAAATAGCAGTTGCATATCGATTGATTTGCCACTTTTGGCTAATTTTCGAACATTGGGATGAGTGATGATGTGATGAAATTGATGAATGGGCACTCGCAAACATCCATGCCAAGGCCTGGATTTGAACCCGGGACCCCTGGCATCGTAGCGCGACAGTTGAATATCGGGTTAATACCGAAAATGTAGTCAAAATGACGTAGATGATTTAAAAATAGAATAGAAATGCAATTAAAATTTATAGTGAATTTCGCGAACTGTTATTTGATCTAGCAATAACATTTGAAAATTTGTTTAAATATAATCATCATTCCAAATATATATATCAATAGCGTTACGAGTTTGGTTGAGTTAGAGATTTATAATCACTGTGTTCGATTGATTGATTTAGTTTATTTTACTTCGCGTTTTGTGCCTCTTGGCTAATTTGCGAAGATGGGGATGAGTGATGAAATGATGATTTGCGAAGATGGGGATGAGTGATGAAATGATGAAATTGATGAATGGACATTCACAAACAACCAAGCCCGACCAGGATTCGAACCCGGGACCCTTGGCGTCGCAGCGCGATGTGCTAACCACTCGGCCACAGGGTCGGGCCACTGTGTTCGAATAAAAATGTTTAAAACTTACCCGAGGCAGTCTCCATTAGCCCCAATAATGCGTAATTCTAATGCGTAATGCGTGTTCTAAATTGAAATTTAGAACAGCAGATAATTTTGTTGCTCATCTGTCTCTCTTTTCCTCTTTTTCTATTCTCTCATTAATTTTCTCTTTCTTCTTTGCTTCTTTCTTTCCTCTATTTATTTTAAAAATCTTTTAGTTTATTTAATTCTCTGTCTATTTTCTATTACTTTTCGATTTATTTTTGTATAATCGAGTTTTTTTTTTCTCTCCGAACTTAGTTGAAGGCAAGGATTAGATTGGGATCATACAGCTTTGAATGACAGTACCAAAGAAAATGTATCCACCTTACTACTTATAATAATATACAGGGTGGCCCGTATGTCCCTACCCATTCACATATTTTATGTGTCCAGTGTATCTGTGTGCTGTCCTTCATTATGTTCTGTGACACATTTTTCGCAATATAGCAGGGGTTATTGTTCCAAAATGCCGCTGTAATAACTGCCCTCAACTCATCTTGTTGAAACCAAACCTCATCTCTGATTCCATCGAGTTTCGGTATAAACCATTGTTGTAATATATTGAGATATGAGAAAAATGTGTCGCAAAACATGGCATCGCGTAATATTATGCGCAACAGCACACAGAAAACTCTAATACACTAGATACATAAGATATATGAATGGGAAGGGACTTACGGGACACCCTGTACATAAAATATTAATCAGGAACTTTACTTTCGTCAAGTGGGTACATAATCATATTTTGTTTTTTAATAAACATTCAATTCTTTATTTATATATTTTTCAAATTTTTAAATTAATTTTATCTGACATTTAATGTCATTGCCAGAGCAGTTGTTTTTATAAAATTTTGGCAATCTTAACTACACGTAAGCTAGATAATGCATCGTGCCTATTAATGTAATAATATTAAGATGTTAATTAATTTACGTATTAATATTATTTTAATTAATATAGTATGATTTTAACTTAAACATTATTATTGTCATTATTAGTATTATTATTATTATTATTGGTATTATTAGTATTAGTATTAGACACTTCGTTCGTACCCTTCGAAATGTATTTCTAAATACGTGCCTCTTTGTTTCTTATATCCATCTCTTTCTGCTTTATACCTTTCTCTGTCGTACTGTTTCTTTCATTCTTTCTCTCTCTCTCTCTCCCTCTCTCTCTCCCTCCCTCCATCCCCCCCTCTCTCTCTCTCTCTCTCTTTCTCTCTCTCTCTCTTTCTGTCTCTCTCTCATCCTTTCTTCCTTCCTTTGTATTTCGTCTTCTATCTCTCTTTCGCCCCTTTTACTATTTCTTGCTTCTTCTGTTCATCTTGCTTTCCTTCTCCTGTTCACTCTCTCTCTCCCTCTTCCCCCGTGCCCTCTTCCTTTCTTCATGTTTTTCTGTATATAACTCCCTCACTTCGCCTCTCCTCTTGTGTGTGTATCAATGTATCTATCTCTCTTCCTCATTATACCCAGTGGCGTATGCAGAGTCCAAGATCTGGGTTATGTCACGTGGTCCTAGGCTATGAATAGAAATAAATTTACCTAAGAAATCAGGTTGCCAACTCATAAGAAATCAGGTTGCCAACTCATAAGAAATCAGGTTGCCAACCCATAGGAAGTCAGGTTGCCAAGCCATAGGAAGTCAGGTTCGATACCCGGTGGAGGCACAAGTGGTTCGGATCCCACTTTAAACTGTAGGTCCAGTCCCGATTAGCCTTACTGTGCATAAAGTGGACTTAAAAAACAACAAATCAAATCATAGGAAGTCAGGTTGCCAAACCATAGGAAGTCAGGTTGCCAAACCATAGTGAATCAGGTTTCCAAACCATAGTGAATCAGGTTGCTAACTCAAAAGAAATCAAGTTGCCAACTCATAAGAAATTAGGTTGCCAACTCATAGGAAGTCAGGCTGCCAAACCTTAGTGAATCAGGTTGCCAAACCATAGTGAATCAGGTTGCCAACTCATAGTGAATCAGGTTGCCAACTCATAGGAAGTCAGGCTGCCAAACCTTAGTGAATCAGGTTGCCAAACCATAGTAAATCAGGTTGCCAACTCATAGTAAATCAGGGCCTCCCGCTGGCGCAGTGGTAGTGTCGTCGCCTTGTAATCAAGGGGTCCCGGGTTCGATACCCGGTGGAGGCACAAGTGGTTCGGATCCCACTTTAAACTGTAGGTCCAGTCCCGATTAGCCTTACTGTGCTTAAAGTGGACTTAAAACACCAAATCAACCAATCATAGTAAATCAGGTTGCTGACTCAAAAGAAATCAGGTTGCCAACTCCAGAATCAGCATCATCACCTCACTGATATGAATAATAATATTTGCAATTTCTGATCGATTTGTCTCCTGATTATACCTCTCTCCCTCCCTCTCTCTCTCTCTCTCTCTCTCTCTCTCTCTCTCTCCCTCTCTCCCTCCCTCCCTCCCTCCCTCCCTGTCTCCCCTTTCGCTTCCATCTCACTCATCACATTACATAGACGTTCTCTCGCAATGCCCTGTCAACATTAAAACCATACGAAACAACTGTGTCACGCCTGAACGTCCTTGTAGAACAATTATATCAGCTTACCTTCGGATCGTGTTCGTTTTTTTATTAATCATCTCCACATACTTTAACAGCTGGTCAGCCATGATTTATCATGTGGATCAACCTTCCTTCTGACACAATTATTATCCTTTTGTTTTGGCGACGGCAGGTCACGTGGCCAGGTGGGGAATCCCGCCCTCTGACGTAGGGATCCGCTACCTTGTACGCACGCATCTCGGGAATCCCGACAGTTCGCGTGGTTTGAATTGTACGAGGTTTGCGCCGACAGGGTTGCCAAGTGCACATATTTTCAACCAAATTTGGATAAATATATGCACGAGTGATGTGGTTATCCTAAGTAATGTGTGTGTGTGCGGATTATTTTTGCGTCGTCTTTCTCTCACTTTTGCCTAATCGCGACGATGAGGATGGATGGAAATTTGACGAAACCGATAGGAGCAAGCTCTCCTGGACAGGCATGGAATAGAAACCGCCACAGAGGATGCAGACTGCAAACACTTATTCTGGCAAGATGCAGAGGCGGATAATGGCTCTTCTTTTGTGGGCGGTTGATTTTATTTTCTTAAGCTGTCACGCACTATGTTGATAGAGCGGATATATTGCTAGTTTTAGACGTTTAGATGTCGCTATTTCATCTTATGTAAATTGACATTGTTTTTGGTTACTCTTCTTAAATTCGCTCTTCCGAGTGTCATTTCTGGTTGGAGATGAAAATATCGAAAATACGAGGGTTGTTCAATAAATAAGGTAAAAAGGCAATATACCTACATAAGAGCGTATACTTCCCTGTATGTGATGCATTATGATAATGTATTCATTAGGTTCGATTCTTACAGGGTCAAATTGCACAGTTGTTCGTATTCCACTTTAAACTGAGCTTAAAGTGGAGTTAAACATTGACCATAGGAATTTGTCTTCGTCTGTGCATCTTACTGAATGGCTTGTTGTTGAAGATGTCAGCTTGCAGAACACCCAAACCAAGCGAAGCCTGAAATAAGAGAAAAGATGAAAGTTAGACCTGCTTGGTTAGAAATTTAGTTACAAATTTATTTCGGATACATTACACGTAGAGTTAGGATAAATTGATGAGGTATGAATTCCTCTACAGCAGGAATGAGCAGCTCGCGTTCACCAGAGCTCCGTTATGTGCGAACTTCCCGGCTGCATCTCAAGGCCAGTAAGTAGCAGAGGAGTCGCTTTCATTGAGAGGAAACAAATACTGTAGGTGTAGACGAAGGTACCCTCCTTTTCACGGCATCATCTCCTGTTTCTGTTTCTCACGAATCGCTGCTCCAACGTGACCGACGAAGCCTTCTGCCTCCCTCCGTTCCGCCCCTCTTACAACGCTACAGTACCGCTGCTCGCTCTGCAGTCAACACGTGCACACGGAAGCGCTCTGTCACAAGTAAGTGCGTGAGTAACAGGCAGGGGCGCGGACTTGTCAAAATTATTGGGGGGCTCTGATCACTGAAATAAATTAATGAATGACTCACTCCCTCCGTTTTTTAAGTTTTGGCCTCAGTGTTCGGAATCTCGTAAAAGCCCATGAATCCCTTATAAATATTTAAATTTTCATTTACAGTTCGAATGCAAAATGTCAATTGTTCACGAATGGATATGTCACAAGTTTCGTCAACCATAATAGCAAAATATTCCCGACTTTTAATATTTAATATCTGCTACCACGGAGCGCAAAACAAATCTCCCTAATACGTAAATGATCTCGTTCTGAATGTCACGTGAGAGCCATTTGTAGCCTGAACGTCCCATCCACTCTCCTAGTTCATGCCCATCATCTTTTGAAACTCTTTTTAATAAAAATGTTAACAATATTCATAATTATATACTTAGTATATAGTTCATGTGTCATAGTTCATAGTCATGTGTTCTGCTGTCTCTGGTCATAGCCCCCCCCCCCCAAAGTTGATGGTTTAGCGGTCTCAGCTTCCCAAAGTTGATGGTCTAGAACATTTCAAATGTGTATTTAAAGTAAAGTTCATGTGGCACAATTCAGAGTAAACTTTACAAGAGAAGCAAAATAATATATTAGATCCTCTTAAGCAAAAATAATTTGGGGGGCTCTGCCCCCACATCGTTAACATTGGGAGGGGCTCGAGCCTCCCCAAGCCCCATGGAGTCGGCGCCTATGGTAACAGGTCACTCCTAGAAGTTTATATCGCGTGTCTTTTCCAGCGTTTATGTGTGTTCAATTGTCAGTGAAACGTTTGAATAGCAAAAGATAACGTTGCCACTGCCATCTACCATTTTTTTTGGAAACTACAGAATCGCTAGCACACACTGAGGGAGTTCAGTGACCCATCATGATCTCCCCACCGGTGGTTAATGGTTCGATTCCCGGCTTGGGCATCGAATATCCCTTCATCATTCCATTCTCGTCGTCGCGATTAAGTAAGAGCAGCAGGAAGTGAATGTAAATTACAAATACGCAACCTGTGTTCGACGGAGTGCAACGGTACTATGCGCTCTTGAAAATTGAAGGCAAACCACAGCAATCCTCTGTTGGGACTGTGTTGGATGTTGTTGATTTACCATTCGTCTAGCTCGGCTAATCAACCATTGATCCTCGTCGTCGCGATTGGACAAAAGTGGCAGAAAAGTGACGTGAAATGGTCAAATACAAACTAAAAAAAGATCGTGCAAATGCACACTAATTGTATGTAATACACCCTGGAGTGCATTTTGCTGACTAGCGAGCATGGGCGGACTTTGAGCCCTTGCTTGGGGGGGGGGGCAGACTCTGGGAGAAGCATATGATGTACCTGAGGGTTATTGAATATCCCGTAGTTTATAAGGGGTCCGAAGGCCCTCCCTCGGAAGTTAAAAAAAGAACAACTTAAAAACACTGAGTTCTAGGCCTTTTAGATTTGAAAATGTTAAATTTCCTCGCTTAATTAAACAAATATTAATTAGTATATTGGTTGTCAGTTTTAAAAGAAGCAAAACAGTACGATTATTGCATTTTGCATATCATTAATTTTATATTGGTACAATACTCGTATTACTTTAAAAAAGTTACGGTACAATAATAAGCTTCAGAAAGTTTAGAAAAAAATAAATTGAAAAGTTCTTTTGATGTCTCAGCAGTAACTGTTGACCCAACACAAGGTCATTTTACATTTTTCTTTCTTCAAACTGTACACATCAATCAAATCGTCTAAGACCCGCTATTGCGGTGCAATTACAGCACATGCCATCATGCCAAACGTCATGATTTGCGATATGGCTTCATAACAAAAATGTAGTAACTGAACTTCATCATGTGTTATTTTTTTAGTCTTTTCTAAAGTGGGGGGGCAGGCCCTCCCTGGCCCCTCCAGAACTTCGCCTATGCTACCGAGGCTCAAGCTCGTGTCGTTCATTCGATTAATTGGCCCTTCATCAATCTAATCTCACCACCATTCATGCTTAACTTCGCGATTAGCCAGCTGCAGAAAGGAGAAGTAAAATAAAACAATCAATCAACTAGTTGACCTCCCCGATGGAGCAGTGGTTACGCCGTCGTGTCGTAATCAAGGGATTCCGGATTCGATTCCCGACTGAGACACGTTGCACGGTGGTCCCACTAGCGTAACTGTGGGAGAGGAGGGTGTTTCCATCAACCCCCCCTTAAGGAAAGGGAGAGAAGAAGAAGAGGAGGGCCCCTTCTTTCTCTTTCTCATGTTACTCCATTTCCTGTTTCTTTCTTTCCGAGGGGAAGGAGAAATGCTCCTTCTTCTCTCCTCGAAAGGAGAGAAGGTGAAGGAGCTTTTTCTCTCTGAGAGAAAGAAAGAGGCCTGTTCTTCTTCTCTTTCTTCATTCTCTCCTCTTTTCAAGGGAGAGAGATGAAGAATAAGAAGAGAGAAAGAAAGAAGGAAAAAGGAAACTTGCTCTTGTCTCTCTCTCTCTCTCTCTCTCTCTTTCTCCTCTTCTCTACCTCTTTCTCCCTTTCTCCGGGGAAAGGTCGGCTGGGGCCCTGCCTCCACCTCCCCTTCTGCCTTCCGCCCCCGATAGAAAGAAAGAAAGAAGAGGATGACAGAGAGAGAGAGAGAGAGAGAGAGAGGGAGAGAGGAGGGAGAGAGAAAGAGGAGGGAGAGAGAGAAAGGAGAGAGAGAGGAGGGAGAGAGAAAGGAGAGAGGAGAGAGAGAGAAAGGAGAGAGGAGAGAGAGAGAGAAGAGAGAGAGAGAAAGGAGAGAGAGAGGAGGGAGAGAGAAAGGAGAGAGAGAGAAAGGAGAGAGAGAAAGGAGAGAGGAGAGAGAGAGAGAGAAGAGAGAGAGAGGAGGGAGAGAGAAAGGAGAGAGAGAAAGGAGAGAGGAAAGAGAGAGAAAGGAGAGAGAGGAGAGAGAGAGAGAGAAAGGAGAGAGAGAAAGGAGAGAGAGAGAGAAAGGAGAGAGAGAGGGAGAGAGAAGAGAGAGAGAGAAAGGAGAGAGAGAGGAGGGAGAGAGAAAGGAGAGAGGAGAGAGAGAGAAAGGAGAGAGGAGAGAGAGAGAGAGAAAGGAGAGAGAGAGGGAGAGAGAAGAGAGAGAGAAAGGAGAGAGAGAGGAGGGAGAGAGAAAGGAGAGAGGAGAGAGAGAGAAAGGAGAGAGGAGAGAGAGAGAGAAGAGAGAGAGAGAAAGGAGAGAGAGAGGAGGGAGAGAGAAAGGAGAGAGAGAAAGGAGAGAGAGAAAGGAGAGAGGAGAGAGAGAGAAAGGAGAGAGAGAGAGAGAAAGGAGAGAGAGAGAGGAGGGAGAGAGAAAGGAGAGAGAGAGGAGGGAGAGAGAAAGGAGAGAGAGAGAAGAGAGGAGGGAGAGAGAGAGAAGAGAGAGAGAAAGGAGAGAGAGGAGGGAGAGAGAAAGGAGAGAGAGAGGAGAGAGAGAGAAAGGAGAGAGGAGAGAGAGAGAAAGGAGAGAGAGAAAGGAGAGACAGAAAGGAGAGAGGAGAGAGAGAGAGAGCTTCTCCTTTTTATGAAAGAGAGAGAAGAAGGAAAAGAGAGAGACCAAAAAAATCTCTCTCTCTCCCCCTCCCTCCTCCTTTCCGCCCCCACCTCTCTGTCTCTCGTTCTTTCTTTATAAAGTGGCGCACTGGTTAAAATCCAAAGTTGCTTTGACGACATCCGCGGCGAAGTGGTTAGCACGAATTTCCAGAGTTCAAATCCCAGCCTTGGCGTGGGTGTACTTTGTGAGTGCCCCTTCATCATATCATCCCTCTTCTTCATCTTCGCGATAAGCCAAAAGTAGCAGAAAAGCGACTGTAAATAACGAAACGGTCATTCAATGTAGAGGGTTTACTGAGGTAGAAGTTAGCAACATTGCTCCGGTTACCCACTCAGGGGAAACCCGTTTTGTGACCTTGAGACCACGTTTCGCCGTGTCTTTGCCGCCGCCGCCGTCATCGGAGAGCGCCATTGAAGACGAGCTGTGACTTAAGAAGTTCCATTTCCGGGATCGCAGCAGTCTCTTCTGGAAGCTTCCGGATGGCCTTCTGGGCGCTCGAAGCCGGATCCCAAGAAATGTTTTCCCCTGCGAGTGAATGCACCTTCTTCAGGGCTTTCCCAAGCGAATGACTACAGATATGCAAGGAACCATATCCACATTGAGGAACTTTAGTTCATAAGGAAGACAACGATGATAAAATTTCGTCTTTCTACAAAGTTTGTCTATGGGAGCTTTCAGACCAAAGCGACAAATGTCGCCTGAAAACGGAACTTCAGAAATAAATGCAACCTTTCACACCGCAGTGACACAAAAAGCTGCACGTGTCGCTTTCATGTCGACCGGACTAAGCCGTTTTCTCAACAGCGTGCATCGTGTCTCCTCCATCTGTTTGTTACGCATGCGCAGTGAATGAAGTTTTACAGACCGAAGGGATCCGCTTGTCGCTCCGGTCTGGAAGCTGCCTTATGGAGCGAGAAACGAACGTCACTTGGAAACAAATATTCAGAAATAAATTTAATCTTTCACACCGAAGTGACACGGCAAACTGCACGCTTCTCTCTGATCGAGTCGTTTTATCAACATCATATGTGGATTATTAATTGATTTGTCTTACTTTACACGAGTTGGATACGGCAAGCTTGATATAAGCATGATGCAAACTTCTTTCAAGCATGCAGCTTTCTGTGGCAAACTTGGTTATGTCAAGCTTGCTGTTAAAGTTCACTTTACACGAATAGCTTGTTTCAAACCTAGACCAAAGTTACTGTGCTATCTAAAAAGGACACAACACTAGCCCTACGGAGAGTCCGGGCGCCAGAACCGCGTTAGCCTGCAAGAACGTAGTGGAAGATGGTGCTTACGGGTAAGTCGTCCCTTACCAACTCTCAAATATCGTGTCGTCTCGGCCTCTTGGTTGCGCATGCGCAGTGCATTTTTGAAGATAGGAGGAGCCTGTGTTGCTTCGGTCTGAAAGCTACCTTTAGCGTGTGACGATGAGGGGGAATTCCCGTTTGGATGTTGCTACCTGTTAGGAGTCCCCGGCTAGGAGTACGAGAACTCTTTTACACTCAGGGTCTTGCTGTGTTTAAGTAACAGTCTTAACATCACATAATTAACGTTTTATTAACAGTAAATTGATTTACTAGAAACTAGTTAACACACGTGACTCTACACGTTTAAAAGACACTTCCACTGTGATATCTACTTTAGAAAAGCCTTGCAGATGCAAATCTTTCACTTAAATTTCAACTCTGCTATTTGCAGCAGATTAGAAACAAGATATAGTCACAAGATTACTCACATAATGCCTTGAAAAATCACAAACTTAGACTTACATTAAAATCATCTTTCCTTTGTTTTTTTTTAACCAAAACCGCAAGAAAGAAAAAGAAAATCTCTAACTTTTCCCATCGTTACCAACTCGCTTTTTTTTTTGCGGAGTTGCCAACCTCGCACAAAAAAATTATCATATGACCATACAGGCCCTCCTATATGAAATCTTCTTTGACAATGAACAAATAACATTGGGTAAAACGAACATGTACATAAATTAAACAAATCAACAATAAATCTTTTGCTACGACGTAACTTGGGTCGTTGCATACCTCTGGTTGCATTGGTCCTTGAGGGAGGGGATGTTTCATATATAAGACCCCGAGGTCTGGAATGAAGTTTATGCCCCCTCCCCTGAATTTATTTAGTCTAGAACGAAATTATTTCCTTAACATTTCTGGCTACTCTGTTATTGCAACCTGGGTGTGTGTCGTAACTTCTGGAACCACCAACCAAGTAGCGAGCCAGTGACGTCATCTCAACTCAGCACCTATCGCAAACTCTCCTGTTCAGGCTCTGCACTGTTGGTAGACTCGCTAGCTAGTCAGCTGGGAATGTTCCAAAAGTAATCGGACTCTGTAACATAGTGTGTAACTAAACACAAATCTTAGATCCAAAATATTTAATGTGCATTAAGTTACAATTAATTATTAAGTATAATTGACGTTCGTACACATAGAGGTGCTGACTGTGCCAGTGACCATTATTTAGTAATTGCTAAATTAAGAGAAAGACTCTCAGTGATAAATCATAAGCAACAAAATCTAAAAGTTATAAAATTTGATACAGGAAAGTTTGCTGATGAAAGAATTAAGAAAGATTACCAAATTAAACTGTCAAATAGATTTGAGGTTTTGCAGGATTTAAATGATGATGAAAATATAAATGAAACAGACGTAAATAAGAATTGGGAGCACATACGTAATGCAATAGAATCAGCAGCTAAAGAAAGTATAGGATACCATAAACCAAGAAAAAGTAAGCCATGGTTTGATAATGAATGTCATAATCTATTAGAAATAAGAAATCAGGCTAGACTTAGGTGGTTAAATAACTCGGATGATACAAATCTAAGCAATTATAATACAATAAAGCGAGAAGTTAACCGCACGTTTAGAAGTAAAAAAAGAGATTACTTGAAAAGCAAAATTAACGAAATTGAAACAAACAGCAAAAATAAAAATATCAGAGATTTATATAAAGGTGTAAATGAATTTAGAAAGGGGTGGCAACCTAAAGTAAACTTGATAAAAGATAAAGACGGTGATTTTCTAGCTGACCCAAGCGATATTCTAAATAGATGGAAGAACTACTTTAATGACCTTTTAAATGTCCATGTAGGAGATAAAGCAGAAGTAAATGAAGTCCACACAGCAGAACCTTTAGTTCCAGAACCTAACTTGACTGAAGTTAAAGATGCTATTAAAAGGCTTAAGAATAACAAAGCACCTGGCATTGATTTAATACCAGCTGAGTTAATTAAATATGGTGGAAATTCATTAATATGTCAAATTCATAAATTAATTTGTTTAATATGGAATAAAGAAGAAATCCCTCAACAGTGGAAAGAATCCATAATTGTTCCTGTGTTTAAAAAAGGTGATAAAATGAACTGCAATAATTACCGTGGAATTTCTCTACTCTCAACAACATACAAAATATTGTCTAACATTCTTTTAACAAGACTAACCCCATATGCTAATGAAATTATAGGTGATTATCAATGTGGATTTAAACGTAACAGATCAACTACAGATCAAATTTTTCACATCAGACAGACACTTGAAAAAAAGTGGGAATATAATCAAAATGTCCATCAGCTATTCATTGATTTCAAAAAAGCATATGATTCGGTCAAAAGAGATAAATTATATAATATATTAGTAGAGTTTGGAATACCTAAGAAGCTTGTTAGTATGATAAAAATATGCACCAGTGAAACAGAAAGTAAAATTCGTGTGGGTAATAATATGTCTGACAAATTTATAATTCATGATGGGTTAAAACAAGGAGATGCATTATCTCCATTGCTCTTTAATTTTGCCTTAGAATATGCTGTTCGGAAGGTAAAAGAAACTAAAGAAGGACTAAAATTAAATGGTGTGACTCAGTTGTTAGCATATGCAGATGATGTAGACTTACTGGGGGATGATATAAATACGATTAAGAATAATGCTAAAATATTTTTCAAAACTGCTAAAGAGATAGGTTTGGAAGTTAACAAAGAGAAAACTAAATATATGCTTACAGGCCGAAACCAAGTGTTAGGTAATAATCAAAATCTAATTATTGATAACAACTCGTTTGAACCAGTTTCCAAATTCAAATACTTAGGAGTAATATTAACAAATGAAAATTATATTAAAGAGGAAATAAAAAGTAGGCTTAATTCAGGAAATGCATGTTACTTCTCTCTTCATAAACTTTTGTCTTCTCGTTTAATATCTAAGAAACTAAAAGTTAAAATATACAAAACAGTAATTTTGCCTGTAGTATTATACGGGTGTGAAACTTGGTCCCTTACATTAAAAGAGGAACATAAATTGAGAGTATTTGAAAATAAGATTCTTAGGAAAATATTTGGACCTAAAAGGGATGAGGAGACAGGTGAGTGGAGAAGGTTACATAATTTAGAACTACATAATTTGTATTCATGTCCAGATATTATTAGAATAATTAAATCAAGAAGACTTAGGTGGGCAGGCCATGTGGCACGAATGGGAGAGGAAAGAGGAGTTTACAGGATTCTTGTTGGGAAACCAGATGGTAAGAGACCTGTAGGAAGGCCAAGACGAAGATGGAGGGACAACGTTGAGATGGACCTAAAGGAAATCGGTAGGGATGGAAAAGAGTATATAAATCTTGCTCAAGATAGGGACAGATGGAAGGCCTGTGTTGCTGCAGCCATGAACCTTCGGGTTTAAGAAGGCTAGAGAGTTAGTTAGTTAGTTATTAAGTTACAAAGAAAAATAACCGAGAATGTTGAGCAAGAGTTGGTTTGTCCTTCTACAAATGTGTAATTAATGTATACACAACAACCCGTTCCATGTTGTCATCCGTCGCTATTTCAATCTAAACACACTATGCGTTTCCAAATATTTACAAATGTACTAATACACCACAACTGTATAATTATACTTAGGAACATGTTGCATGCGTCTGTTGACAAAATTTCGACCTGCTAGTGTTGCCAACTAAGGTTATATGTCTCTAAACTGGCACTTTTTCACTTATCCCATATAATTGTCAGCCTAGATCCTATCAATTGCCGCACATGACCCTGGTCGAAAATAACATTAACATGGCATCAGTCATCTAATTATGACCATTCCATAATTATTTACATATTTTTCTCAGCCAAAAGTAGCATTCGGACATCCATCCTTTTAGTAATTTATATAATTTTCTGTATGGAATAAATTGATAATATTAAGCATTAAAAAATATCTCAATGGACGAGGCTTTACAATGCAGGAAACCCAGTGTTAACATTTCATACCGTTTTCATGTTACAGGCGATTAAACTTTGGGTTGCGCGATTTTTGAAACACACTGTGTATACAAGTTATATTTACACGAAAACTAAAGACGTCGTTTATATAGTCATGTGTGTTTTACTGCTTAGATAAATGACTATAAATCAGGGTTGTTTAAGGTCCAAGAACTCATAAATTCTAATGGGTTCTATTGGGTTCCGCTACAGGACCGGAACCTATTTTTTCATACAATTTAAATTCGGTCCAATTTGCGTTTTGTTTAATTTCAATATTCAATACGGAACTCGGACCGTATTTAAACTGATCCGGAAAAAAGGTTGCTGGACCGTATTTAAATTGATCCGGAAAAAAATGTTCCTGGACCGTATTAATCCGGAAAAAAGGTTCCTGGACCGTATTATAAATTGATCCGGAAAAAAATGTTCCTGGACCGTATTTAAATTTATCCGGAAAAAATGTTCCTGGACCGTATTTAAATTTATCCGGAAAAAAAGGTTCCTGGACCGTATTTAAATTTATCCGGAAAAATGTTCCTGGACCGTATTATAAATTTATCCGGATAAAAGGTTCCTGGACCGTATTTAAATTTATCCTGAAAAAATGTTCCTGGACCGTATTATAAATTTATCCGGATAAAAGGTTCCTGGACCGTATTTAAATTTATCCTGAAAAAATGTTCCTGGACCGTATTTAAATTTATCCGGATAAAAGGTTCCTGGACCGTATTTAAATTTATCCTGAAAAAATGTTCCTGGACCGTATTATAAATTTATCCGGATAAAAGGTTCCTGGACCGTATTATAAATTTATCCGGATAAAAGGTTCCTGGACCGTATTTAAATTTATCCTGAAAAAATGTTCCTGGACCGTATTATAAATTTATCCGGATAAAAGGTTCCTGGACCGTATTTAAATTTATCCGGAAAAAATGTTCCTGGACCGTATTATAAATTTATCCGGATAAAAAAGGTTCCTGGACCGTATTTAAATTTATCCTGAAAAAAGGTTCCTGGACCGTATTATAAATTGATCCGGAAAAAAGGTTCCTGGACCGTATTATAAATTGATCCGGAAAAAAATGTTCCTGGACCGTATTTAAATTTATCCGGAAAAATGTTCCTGGACCGTATTATAAATTGATGCGGAAAAAAAGGTTCCTGGACCGTATTTAAATTTATCCGGAAAAAAGGTTCCTGGACCGTATTTAAATTTATCCGGAAAAAAGGTTCCTGGACCGTATTATAAATTGATCCGGAAAAAAGGTTCCTGGACCGTATTATAAATTGATCCGGAAAAAATGTTCCTGGACCGTATTTAAATTTATCCGGAAAAAAGGTTCCTGGACCGTATTTAAATTTATCCGGAAAAAAGGTTCCTGGACCGTATTTAAATTTATCCGGAAAAAAGGTTCCTGGACCTTATTTAAATTTATCCGGAAAAAAGGTTCCTGGACCGTATTTAAATTTATCCGGAAAAAAGGTTCCTGGACCGTATTATAAATTGATCCGGAAAAAAGGTTCCTGGACCGTATTATAAATTGATCCGGAAAAAATGTTCCTGGACCGTATTTAAATTTATCCGGAAAAAAGGTTCCTGGACCGTATTTAAATTTATCCGGAAAAAAGGTTCCTGGACCGTATTTAAATTTATCCGGAAAAAAGGTTCCTGGACCGTATTTAAATTTATCCGGAAAAAAGGTTCCTGGACCGTATTTAAATTTATCCGG
The DNA here is from genome assembly GCF_977018435.1 of Lepisma saccharinum. NCBI lineage: Eukaryota > Metazoa > Arthropoda > Insecta > Zygentoma > Lepismatidae > Lepisma > Lepisma saccharinum. The sequence goes on along the minus strand of NC_139250.1, from coordinate 17,847,266 downwards.
AAAAAAAGGTTCCTGGACCGAATTGAAATACTTTGAACATAAAGAAAAAGTTCTTTATTGTCTAGAACTCATTTACACTTGTTGATTTTCTCTCCCGGGCGGGAATTGAATTTATTTACAAGTCCTGGATCTTTAACAATCCTGGTATAAATTATATGAATATCGAGAATTGAGTGAGTCGCAAGTGCTGATGCTCATAAGTAGAAGTAGAAAAGGCTTTCGATCAAGTAATTTTTCAACGACAGTATAACTATTACCTAGAATTCACCTTCTCTGAGAGTAAGGGTGATATAGATCATCAAATAATTTCACCCCGTTTCTCTTTCAGGACTCCGGCCGTCATGAGCATATCGTCCTGGTCCTGGTGGAATTCGCATTATCCTTAATGACAATCCTGGATCAAATCAACAAGGAATCATTTCAGAGGTTCAAGCTGCGTGTTGGTAAGTACATGTCAATAGGTACCACATAGGAGTTTCTCTAGGGTTGAAAAAAAGAGTGCACTTTATCTGGTTAGGTTTTGAATAATATATCTAGCTTGTCAAATAGATTAGATGGAATTGAATATTCAAGTCTTCCCCGGACTGTCAGTGTAGATAAAGAAAGTGTTAAAATAGCAGTTATTGGAAAGCTAGCTTTCAAAAATAATTAAGTTAACAGTTACTCTTATTAAAAAGTGACCTAGTTAAATCGCAACCCAGTTTCAGTTAATCTTTTTAAAACGTAACTCGGTTACAGTTACTCTTTTCAAAACGTAACCCAGTTAAGTTTGCTCTTTTGAAATCATAACCTAGTTACAATTAGTCTTTTTAAATCGTAGACCTGATACAGTTACTCTTTTAAAGAGTAACTCAATTAGAGCTGCTGCTCTTAAAGAGTAACCCATTTACGGTTATCGTAACTTTAAAAGTAACTCTTATGTTTAATTTATACTACATTATTTATAACGTATTACGTTATCAAATTATAATTTGTATAAATATTTAAAAATATCAAAAAATTCAAAGTAAACTATTACACATGAAAGAAAAATTTAAGAAAATGATTTGCTAAAAAAAGTAACTGAAAATAAGTACAGAGTTAGTTGCTCGTTTCACAAAGAAATTAATTAGAGATTCCCAAAAATATACCTCCCAATCCCAATTCTGAGCGATATTAAGAATGAATAATAAATAAAATGTATTAATAAGTAATGATACAAAACCAAATCGATCATTGATAACTCTGGACGAAACAGAGACACTGTCCATTCTCAATATCATTTATTAACTTTTAGTTTCTTATAATAAGTAAGTTTTTAAAATGTTTTATATTTGTTATCTGGAAACTCGATAAGAGATCGGTACTTTAATTTTCGAGACAAAGACGAAATCGACAACCAACCTGCCATCTATACTTGACTTCGGGAATTAAATACAAAGCAGTCTAGTGGGTGGGACAAGGTCCGAACAACCATTGACCTTGTCGCATGCCATTACAACTTCTGCACTCCCCCCTCTCCTTTTCACGAATATGTATACGTATATAAAAGGAGATATAACTAAATACAGAGCGACAAATCCGGAAATTGTCATTAAGCATGGGTTTACCGCCTTATATCGTGTGTTAGAGTACAGTCTAGTGTTGAGGTACTTATAAGGTATTGTCAAGATATTTAACGCGTATCAAGACTTTTAGTTTTGTGTTGTTTTTTTTTAAATATATTTACTTATGCCCAACGAGACACCGACCAGGCTGGTCTGTGAACTAGTCAAACTATACGTCATATTTACGCGATTACTAATTTCTTACTGGGCCTCACCGATGGCGCAGTGGTAGCGTCGTCGCCTTGTAATCAAGGGGTCCCGGGTTCGATACCCGGTGCAGGCACATAGTGGTTCGGATCCCACTTTAAACTGTAGGTCCAGTCCCGATTAGCCTTACTGTGCATAAAGTGGACTTAAAATACCAAATCAATCAATCAATCAACTAATTTCTTACTATTTAATATACCTCGGATTTTTAGGTTCTAAAAAGTGTGCTTTTAGATTCCTAAAATAGGCTCTAAAAATTCTAAAATAAGTTCTAAAATCCCTAAAAATAGGTTCTAAAAATTCTAAAATAAGTTCTAAAACCCCTAAAAATAGGCTCTAAAAATTCTAAAATAGGCTTTAAACCCCCTAAAATAGGCTCTAAATATTCTAAAATAGGCTCTAAACCCCTAAAATAGGTTCTAAAAATTCTAAAATAAGTTCTAAAACCCCTAAAATAGGCTCTAAAAATTCTAAAATAGGCTCTAAACCCCCTAAAATAGAAAAACTAAATATGCTGACCAAGGCAGTAATTTATTTTATTAAAAACATAAACTAAACGTAACGTTTCAACCTTCTAGCAAGGTCTTATGTTTTTAATAAAATAAATTACTGCATTGGTCAGCATATTTAGTTTTTCATAATCATGGAAACAAGGCTTAATGGTGTTATAATTGGACATGACCCTAAAATAGGCTCTAAATATTCTAAAATAGGCTCTAAACCCCCTAAAATAGGCTCTAAATATTCTAAAATAGGCTCTAAACCCCCTAAAATAGGCTCTAAATATTCTAAAATAGGCTTTAAACCCCTAAAATAGGGTCTAAAAATTCTAAAAATCTTAAGTTAGGCTCGAAAAATCCAAAAGTAGGTTAAAAAAACTTAAAATAGTTCAAAAATTCCCGAAAAATGCTGATTAGGTATAGTCACCGGCAATGAAATTGAGACATCTATATCCTAAAATACGCACTATCTTGCATAACGTTATGTGGGTTGTTATCCACAGTCAAACTCCGGAATTTTGTCTGCGAGGATCATCTTATATGCTGAAAATAATCTTTCACCAATAACATAGTCAGTGGTGCAAACTTCAATGCTGAAATGTTAGTTTGCAAGGCGTGAATGTCGCAAAGCACCGAAGTGACGCGAAAGTGAGCAAGACCATGCGGGTCAGAAGTTTGCACTTTGGATTGTACTGGCAACAGTGGCACCAGACATTTTGCTTTGTTTAGAGCTTTGAAAAATCACCATGGACTTGGAGGAAGGGAAATAGACAGAGAGCACGTTTCAAACAAGTTCGTCATTGAATTTTTTCGTGACCAAACAAAGGAAATGCCTTTGTGTGACAAAAAATCCTGTAAAACCTTTAAAAATATATAAAAACTTTTAAAAAAAAGGCTTGATTTAGGCGCATAAACCTAAAATAGGTTCTAACAAGCAAAATAGTTTTTTTAGGCACTATAAAACATCATCAGTTGTGACGTCAAGGTGCCAAAACTAGGGTGCAAGGACAGTATATTTCATTTTGTAGGTAAGGTTTTGCATAGTGGGGGGTAAAAGTGGCGAAAACTGCCCCCTCGACCCCTCTAATCGACGCCACTGATAGGCGGAGTAGAATTATACAAGAAAAATGCGTGGAGACAGTGCCAAGTATAAGAATAGTGGCGAAACTAACAAAAACTAAATGAAATACGCGCAGAACGTATAAAAACCAGGAGTGATCAGGAATGGAACAAAATTTAAAAGAAATACGCGTCAAAACAGCACCAAATACAGAGATAATCGGGAGAGGAAAGAAACAAGACCCATAAGGAATACACGAAAACAGGACTGAATACATAGCAAATAGGGGAAAATAGGACGTATATAAGAAATACGCTTGAAAACAGTAAGGAGCAGAAAAATATTATCCAAAAAGAACAAAATCGTAGAGGAACAAGCAAGGGAATGTTGCCGACATGAGGGAATATCACGACTGAATGAAATTCAGAAAGTGTTTGAATTTTCCTTATTTTTACATAACTCTTTTGCTTCTTTAGCTTGATCACGACGATGAAGATGAATGATGATGGAATTAATGAAGTAACATTCACGAATATGAACGTGCAGGATTTTTGTCGGAAAGAGGCAAGCAAGGCATTTTGTTCTAGGGGAAGGCAAACGACACATATTTTCTTCATAATAGCGTTGCCATTTAAAAAACACTCCTTCAGTTTGAAGTTATCTTGTTCTTGCAACGGCCTGATAATAACATAAATTACTGTGAATTAAATGAAATTATGTATTATGTTGATATTAATTTTCGGTCGGCCACCCTTTCAGACAGCCATGTTCACGAAGGAACAACCATGCAAAGGACAGGATTCGAACCCGGGACTGTCGCGAGTCCCGGCGCCTAAAGTTCTCGAAATGGGACCCGAAGCACTGTCCAAAGTGCCTCTACCAGGGATCGAACTCGTGAACCCTTGATTGGGGTCCGCAATCTTTCCAAATTATTCCCTAGACATATGCTTAAGAAATTCAGTTGCATGGATTGTGACACAGGTTAACAGGTACATTACAGTGCTAAGGAAGGCTGCTGTTCATAGGCGTGCGTACGGGGGTAGGGGACAAGAGGGGCAGTTGCCCCCTCAATACTCTCATTTCGAAATTTAGTGTAGTAGATTTTTGCTCTTTAAAAAAATGTTCAAGGCGACGAAAGTTTCAAGAAACTTACGGATGGGAAGTAAGGTGCATTATTTCCCATGAAATTGAACTACCCAACTTGGTTCTCTAACAAATTTCTTGTTGTTAACCCCCCCCCCCCCTACAAATTGTTCATTAGTTGTGTTAGCTCTGTGTGTCTGCAGAATGAATAGCCCATGCATTAGAAATCAGTAGCCGCGATTGGGTGACAAAAGTGGGGGCAGAGGGGGCAAGGAGAGTTTACTTTTTCTTTGTAAACGAGGCTTAACATTAAGAGGCCATAGTGTGGGGGGTGGAAAAGGGGCTAGAAGTATGGAGGGTGACTGCCCCCCGCCCCTAAACGTGATTGTTGGGAATGAATAATTATGAATGAATTGTGTGTAGTTGTTTTGAATCTGTTTACGTTAGCCTCTGAACCACAGAAAGCGGAAATAAAGAAGCATGGGCGGACTTTCAGCTCTTGCTTTGGGGGGGGGGGGCAGACTCTGGGAGAAGCATATGATGTACCCGAGGGTTGTTGAATATCCCCTAGCTTATAAGGGGTCAGGAGACCTTCCCCCGGAATTTAAAAAAACAACAACTTAAAAACACTTAGTTTTAGGCAATTTAGATTTGAAAATGTTAAATTTCCTCGCATAAATAAAACTACATAATTTGTATTCAGTCCAGATATTATTAGAATAATTAAATCAAGAAGACTTAGGTGGGCAGGCCATGTGGCACGAATGGGAGAGGAAAGAGGAGTTTACAGGATTCTTGTTGGGAAACCTGATGGTAAGAGACCTGTAGGAAGGCCAAGACGAAGATGGAGGGACAACGTTGAGATGGACCTAAGGGAAATCGGTAGGGATGGAAAAGAGTATATAGATCTTGCTCAAGATAGGGACAGATGGATGGCCTGTGTTGCTGCAGCCATGAACCTTCTGGTTTAAGAAGGCTAGAGAGTTAGTCAGTTAGTTAAATGTCCTCGCTGAATTAAACAAATATTAATTAGTATATTGGTTGTCAGTTTTAAAAGAAGCAAAACAGTACGATTATTGTATTTTGCATTTCATTATTTTTTTATTACAATACTCGTATTAAAAGTTACGGTACAATAGTAAGCCTCAGAAGTTTTAGAAAAATTAAATTGAAAGGTTCTTTTGATGCGTCAGCAGTAACTGTTGACTCAACACAAAGTCATTTTACGTTTTTCTTTCTGCAAACTGTACACATCAATCAAATCTTCTAAGACCCGCTATTGCGGCGCAATTTTCGCACATGCCATCATGCCAAACGTCAAGATATGCGGTATGGCTTCATAACAAAAATGTAGTAGTTGAACTTAATCAGTGTTATTTTGTTAGTATTTTTTAAGTTGGGGGGCCAGGCTCCTGCTGGCGCCTCCAGAACTCCGCCTGTGTAAAGAAGGGGGCCAAAGAACATTGATGCCACGGAAATTTGAATTCTTCTAATACAGTGATTTTCGGCGGGTCCGGACACACACACCCCTGTTCCATTCCAATCAATACAATAAAACAGTGAGATGAAATACGGGTTTTCTTACTCCGATTGAACGTTCATCAAGGCTTTTGCCCCCCTTAATCAAAGGGTCTGTGATTGCAAGACTCCACTAACAAGGGAGGTTATCTAAGTGTCCCCCTCCGATTTACATGAAACTTGGCAGGTGTATAGAGGGGCCCAAAGGAAGAAATACGTGTTTTTTTTTTGTTTCGGCTAAAAAACAGTTTTAGGGGCAACCCCCCCCCCCTTCAAATGCCAAGATGAGGAGAAATTGAAGTGGGGATCTGACCCCGAAAACACGTAAATATGGTATAGGAAGAAACGGGGCACAGGACCCTTCTATACACCTGCCAAATTTAATGGAAATCTGAGGGGGACACAGGGGTCAAATGCCCACTTCAATTTGTCCTCATTTTGACATTTGAGGTGGGGGGGTTGCCCCCGAAAACAGTTTTTTAGGTGAAACAAAAAAAAAACACGTATTTCTTCCTTTGGGCCCATTTATACACCTGCCACGTTTCATGGAAATCGGAGGGGGCACAGGGGTCAGATTCCCAACGTCAATTTGTCCTCATCTTGACATTTGAGGGGGGTTTTGCCCCCAAAACAGTTTTTTAGTCGAAACAAAAAAACATGTATTTCTTCCTTTGGGCCCCTCTATACACCTGCCAAGTTTCATGGAAATCGGAGGGGGACACTTAGATAACCTCCCTTGTAAGTGCTAATATGTGAGAAAGCTCCCGAAAAATGCTGAATTCAAGGCCATACGGGTCAACTATTGTTAATGTAATGAAGACTACACAGAACTCTGACTGATAAAAATGTACTGCAGGACTCAACTCTACACTCGAGTAGATAACGGAAGAGAAGTGAAGCACACCTACCTTTGGTAGACACCGAGAGGCTGTTCAAGGGCAGTTGGAGTTTTGAGGTTTGCCTTTCTTCCATTCAAGTTACGCTGGTCTTCAAGAGCGTGTGACATTCGTTAAACCGAAAAATAAGGGAACGGGCTGCTCGGTGAATATACCACGCCCTTGGTCTGCGGGGGAAACCCAGCTAAGAGCTATGGACTGACTAGTTTGTACGATGTGGATTTAAAAGAAAAAAGGCATGCCTGATCCTCGTCTGGTTGAGAACTTACCCGACAGGTCTTGGTGGGACATCGTTGGGATTTCCCAGTCGCTTATTTGGCTACCCTGTTCCTAACGTAGAAGGAAGGATTAAAATAGGATACAGTGGCGTAGTCGGTCAATTTTGTTCTGGGGGTATCATGTGGTCTTCGTTTGCCCAGATGGTCATGGCTAAGTAAGATATCTCTTTCTTCTCTCTCACACACAAAAATTCGTTCCATATTCTCAATTTCTCTTTCTCTTCCTCTCTATATCTTAATTTCTTACTTTCCTTTCACATCTTTCTCTATTTCTCTCTTTCTCGCTCTCTCCTCTCTCCCCCATCTCTCTCTCCTCTCTCCACCATCTCTCTCTCTCTCTCTTTCTTTCTTAATTTCTTACTTTCCTTCCACATATGTTTCTTTACCACCCTCTCTCTCTGTATCTGTCTGTCTCTCACTCTCTATTTCTTACTCTCCTTCCACATGTGTTTCTCTCTCTCTCTCTCCATCTCTCTATCTGTCTCGATCAATCTGTCTCTCTCTCTGTCTCTCTCTCTATCTATCTCTCTCTCTCTGTCTCTCTATCTATCCCTCTCTCTCTATCTTTCTATCTTTCTATCTGTCTCTGTCTCTCACTTTCTTTCTCTCTGTCTCTCTCTTTATCTCTCTCTGTCTCTCTATCTGTCTCTCTCTTTCTCTCTCTGTCTCTCTCTCTGTCTCTCTCTCTGTCTCTCTCTCTCTCTCTCTCTGTCTCTCTCTCTCTGCCTCTCTCTCTCTCTCTCTGCCTCTCTCTCTGTCTCTCTATCTCTCTCATTGTCTCTCTCTCTGTCTCTCTATCTCAGTGTGTGTCTCCCTCTCCCTCCCTCTCTCTCTCTCTCTCTCTCTCTCTCTCTCTCTCTCTCTCTCTCTGCCTGCCTCTCTCTCTCTCTGTCTCTCTCTCTCATTGTCTCTCTCTCTGTCTCTCTCTCTCAGTGTGTGTCTCCCTCTCCCTCTCTCTCTCTCTCTCTGGATTTAAGGGGGGAACCCTTTCCCAAACCATTAAGTTAACCTCCCTTCCACGTATTACACCATGGACTGTATTTTGCACACTAGCGATGCTCAGGCGTCTGGACTCACAGCCAGTATAATTCCCTTTGGGGCTCGCGTGTTGTCGTCCATACATGTTTGTAATTGTCCCTCCATCCATCTCGTCTTATTTCCGGTCATCCTCCTCTTCGGGAATAACCAAAAAGTGGCAGAAATGCAAAGTAAAATTAACTAATTCTCTCGCTCTCATTATTTCTTCCTTGAACGTGTTAATCGGTTCTACCATAAATAAATCTGAAAATTTCTAATGTATGCTATTTTGGCGAGTAGAAGGTTGGACCATGACTATTTCATGGGGGGAGCCCATCCTCGCCCCCATACGATGGCGACGCCCCTGAGGCATCATAATCAATGAAAATCCCTGAAAATTCTCATTAAAAATCCCCACTAAAAGGATAATTTGCATAGGCACTTAATCTGATGTCTTTCACGGTACTCCTCTGACATGTTTTCACGTTACAATATCACTATTCGAATTACGTGATGTCTTTCCAGATATCTCAGGAGGGGCAAGTGCCCCCTGGTCACCCTCTGCGGACACCCTTGCTTAGCATATGTGCACATGTATCTAGGTATGTTCGCAATATGAAGTTAAAGCTTTCTTTGTTTATTTCCCGTCATAATAGATGGCGCAGTAGTGCTCACGTGTGTAAGAGAACCAATCAGCTTCGGCACACTTTGCTAAGCCCTTATTTGATTGGTCCTTTGGCACGCTTGCTAAGGGCGGGAAGTTTTCGCGGGAAATGGAGAAAACGTTGCATTTCTCGGGTTTTAGGCCATGTCTGCACATTTTCACACAACCAAAACGCCTGAAAACTCTTGCATCCAGCAGCTAGTGACGCGTACAAGCACTGAATGCAAATGAAGCCAGTCCAAGGCCTCGGACAAGACCGGAATTCTAGCGCATGTTGATTCAATCTCGTTGGGGAAATCCCTTGACTCGCTTCCAGAGCAGACTGGAACTACTGGAATATATCTTCCGCCGTGCAATCCATCAACGGTCTGGAGAAAGGGTTTCGAAGGTTAAGCGATCCGTGAGGAGACACCCCCATTGTGTCCGCGCGCGTGTCTGACCATAGTTGGTGACCCGGGATTGTGAGTTTTGCATACTAACGGCGCCATATATAAAGAATTTGTCTGATCTTTCTAATTAGCTGACCTCCCAGTTTTTACGAGATTTGTAGTTCTGGGATCAAATCGACGTCGAGGAATGGAAATGGATAAACATATATTATACTAGTGTTGAGCCGATACTGATATCCATTCATCGGTTGGATTTTGTTTACCGATATCCGCCGATTCCTATCCCGTGTTTTGATTGTTCTCGAGGTCCGCAAAAATCCCGCGCGACACATGTGCGGCGACTAATTATTCTGGAACGGCGGCGATGGGAGCATGTGCCCCCAACAATTTGTCATTTTTGCCCCCACTCTGTGGCTTCTGAATGCAAAGCCTTGTCTACCAAGAGAAAGTAAACTGTCCTTGCCCCCAGTTTTAGCACACAATCGCCGCTGCTACTCTGGAAATACGTATAATTTAATTTAACTATATATTTAAATTGAAATACAATTTGCCTTCCAGTAACTTTGTCGATGAAGTATAGATGGCAGGGCATTATGACTGAAATGTGTGCAGGAGTATGTTTTAACACTGAAAATTGAGTGGCAGTAATTTTGCCAGTGAAATTTGTGTAGGAATAATTTGGGCACTGAAGTTTTTGTAGAAGTAATTTCAGCACTGAAACTTTCGTAGGAGTAATTTCGGCACTGAAGCTTGCGTAGGAGTAATTTCGGCGCTGAAGCTTGCGTAGGAGTAATTTCGGCGCTGAAGCTTCCGTAGGAGTAATTTCGGCGCTGAAGCTTGCGTAGGAGTATTTTCGGCGCTGAAGCTTCCGTAGGAGTAATTTCGGCGCTGAAGCTTCCGTAGGAGTAATTTCGGCGCTGAAGCTTGCGTAGGAGTAATTTCGGTACTGAAACTTGCGTAGAAGTAACTTCAGCACTGAAACTTGCGTAGGAGTAACTTCGGCGCTGAAGCTTGCGTAGGAGTAACTTCAGCACTGAAACTTGCGTAGGAGTAATTTCGGCGCTGAAGCTTGCGTAGGAGTAATTTCGGCGCTGAAACTTGCGTAGGAGTAATTTCGGCGCTGAAGCTTGCGTAGGAGTAATTTCGGCGCTGAAACTTGCGTAGGAGTAATTTCGGCGCTGAAGCTTGCGTAGGAGTAATTTCGGTACTGAAACTTGCGTAGGAGTAATTTCGGCACTGAAGCTTGCGTAGGAGTAATTTCGGCGCTGAAGCTTGTGTAGCAGTAATTTCGGCACTGAAGCTTGCGTAGGAGTAATTTCGGTACTGAAACTTGCGTAGGAGTAATTTCGGCACTGAAGCTTGCGTAGGAGTAATTTCGGCACTGAAGCTTGCGTAGGAGTAATTTCGGTACTGAAACTTGCGTTGGAGTAATTTCGGTATTGAAACTTGCGTAGGAGTAATTTCGGCACTGAAGCTTGCGTAGGAGTAATTTCGGCACTGAAGCTTGCGTAGGAGTAATTTCGGTACTGAAGCTTGCGTAGGAGTAATTTCGGCACTGAAACTTGCGTAGGAGTAATTTCGGCACTGAAGCTTGCGTAGGAGTAATTTCGGTATTGAAACTTGGGTACGAGTAACTTCAGCACTGAAGCTTGCGCAGGAGTAATTTCGGCGCTGAAGCTTGCGTAGGAGTAATTTCGGTGCTGAAGTTTGTGTAGGAGTAATTTCGGTACTGAAACTTGCGCAGGAGTAATTTCGGCACTGAAGCTTGCGTAGGAGTAATTTCGGTATTGAAACTTGGGTACGAGTAACTTCAGCACTGAAGCTTGCGCAGGAGTAATTTCGGCGCTGAAGCTTGCGTAGGAGTAATTTCGGCGCTGAAGCTTGCGTAGGAGTAATTTCGACAATGAAAAGTGTGTAGGAGTTATTTTGACACTGAAATTCAGAAAAGAAAATAATTAATTAGAATGTTTAAAGAATGATAATTTCAGCACGACTCGCTGCAAATGATTTGAACTAAATTCGTACTGTACATCTTCGGTGTCTGATTACTATGTGTATCGTCTTTTTGGTAAGTGTTTCGGGTCCAGCATTCGTAATGCAAATTGCGAAGAGTGGAAAATCCAGTAAAGAAAACTTGTTTAGTCGAAGCTGCGTGACCTTGGAGTTAAATCAAAGTGAAAATGGCTAATCGAGGGTGGTTTGAGGGTGGGTGGCAGGGGAGGGTGAGGGTGTGTGTATATATAAAAGCACGTTGGGTACTCTTGATCAGTTTTGAACCAGTTTAATCATTGTGCGAGTGCGTTCTTTGTTGTGAGTACCCTTATTCACTTTTTTTTTCTAAATCCAAGGGATATATCCCCACTGTGGTTTTTCTGACAGCCACCATTATGCCTTTGAGCCACATTCCCTGATATAGGTGGTAGAGTGAGGTGCATGTGATTAGGCTAGCGTGGAGGTAAATTCTGTAAAATATGGACACCGGAGTGACTTCTTGTTGTATCGCACATTATCACGGTTGCTCTGTAAAAAGTGGTGATGCAAATAGGGTTGGACCATCCAATGTGTCGTGTATGCAATGCATATGTTCGGCATATTCTTCTGGAATGTGCCGATATTACTTCCCTCAGACAAAGTTTTAATCTTCCCAACTATTTATCATCCATGTTGAGAGATGATGACAGTGTTTAAACAAATGTTTTTAGCTCTGAGAAAAACGGTCCTCTTGCACTATTTCTGAGGAAGTTTTTAGACTAAGCTTCAGGCGCGTCGCCTGATAATGTTCGCATGAGCTCGTGAACACTCATGTATCATATTAAATGCACACGCACATATATTTGTATTCGAAAAAATACTATGTTTGATGTACGAGTATATACACAAAATTTACTCTGACACGACTTCTTTCACGTCTGATAACTTTCTTTAGATAGTTGGTAACACTGACTCCCAGGGTGTTCCACGGAGGGCGTTGAACACAATTGCCGTGCGTGTTGCATAGAGCTGACAGCTAAGGGGCTGTTGGCCACTATACCCCGAAGATGTTCACTTCGCTGTGCGAACACTGATGCAAGCGACAATACTTCTTACATTCGGCACCAGAGTGCAGCATATACAAGGCATGTCTAGGAGGACTCGAAAAGGTCTATGCTACATAGTTGCAAACTTTAGCGATAATTCGCTAAACCTGGCGGATTTTAAAGGGGAGAGGAACAATTTGAAGGAAAATTGTTGAAAATAAATTGAACTGTTATTCTCACTTTTTCAATTGAATATGAAGTTACAAGGGAGAGGAGTAAATCTGCATTCAGTACAAAAACATTATTGTGAACAGTCGTACACGACGCCACTGCTAAGCTTGCGTTTTTAATGTGTTATGTTTGTCCTGTGCAGGTGCCATTACAAATTACACTTTTAATCATTCTCAAGGGGCTATTTACACCTCTTTATTTTCATCATTAAGATAAGGGTTTTAGATGAGAGGATGCTTTCATCGTATAATTTAAAGAGTTGAAAGTGGGCATAACTGCCAAAGCAGCCAAAAAATGTAACTCCTTCATTCTTTCCAGGCTTGGTGTTACAGAACACAACTTTTGTTGTAAGTGCATATCTCGGACCGGTCTCGTATCGAGTTTCAGAAGATTGTCTCCTTTTGGCTTCGGTCTCGAAATACAGCATGTCGCAGCGACACCTCACAAACGAAAAGAGTCTCAAGTAATATGTCTGAACCAGGCACATATCTAGAAATATGTTACGGGGGGGGGGGGTCCGAACCCAGTGTCTAAAAATTATAATAATAATATTGTTTAAACAAAAATAATTATTATATTAAATAAATAATATTCATTAAAGTATTCGAATTAATTAATATTATATTTTTATTACATGAGTAGATAAAAGCACGGTACACAAATAGAGATATAATAGGACGTATTCAATATCTAGCTTACGTGTAGTTAGATTGGCAAAATTTGTAAAAAAAACTGCCCTGGCAAGGAAATTGATATCAAATAGATAAAGAATTGAATATTTATTAAATATTAAAAAAGGTTGATAGATTCAGTTGACGAAAAGTAAATTTCCTTGTGATATTTTATGAATGTTACGTTGTAAGTAGTAATAAAACTTGCATTAATCTACTTTTCCACTGTCATTCAAAGTAGTATGATTACAATACAATCCTTGCCTTCCAATACGTTTGGCGGAAATAAATATCCCTCCATTAAACACGGGTTCGATACCCGGTGGAGGCACAAGTGGTTCGGATCCCACTTTAAACTGTAGGTCCAGTCCCGATTAGCCTTACTGCGCATAAAGTGGACTTAAAACACCAAATCAAATCAAACCAAAACCCTTGATTAAACAACAAGTATATTTTCACAATTTTATTTTAGTTATTTCATTATTTAATTTCTGTAATTAGTAAGTCTTTCGGGGTGGGTCCGAACCCCCTGGACCACCCCCTAAATACGTCCTTGGTCTGAACTCCACATTGTGGCAGGGCGAATGTAGCTACTTCACGCCCCTAGGCAGAACAAAACTTTAGTTCCTTATTTCGAAATAAATGTTCCGTATAACAAGAAAATAAACTAGATATACATTTCAAACGTTGCGTTATGTGTTAGTATCATTATGGCAATGCCGCGGAAATATTTTTTATGCGACTGAAGTGATGACATCTTGTGTTTCAGGATTGAACCATGGTCCTGTGATAGCTGGTGTCGTGGGTGCTCAGAAACCCCAGTATGACATTTGGGGAAATACTGTTAATGTCGCTTCAAGGATGGACAGCTGTGGCATCATGGGAAGAATACAGGTTAGTTGTCTCTTTTATTTCCTCTCATTTCAAATCAGTCCTTTGGAAGAAGCTCAGTTGGTTGCAATTTTTTGAATGTAATTAATTACTTCTAGGACATGGCCAATGTGAAAAGTGCAAGTAAGTCTCCAGCAGAAAGAAACTGCCAGAATAACTGAACTTCAGAATCAGGTTTCCAAATCAGTTTCAACTTTAGCACTGATTTGTAGCCCAATTGTTTTGACGTATCGATGCCTTACACTGCAAATGAGAGATCTGAGCAAGGGCGTGCCAAGGGGAAGGGGGGTTCGAACCCCCCCCCCCCCCCACACACACACACAAATATCTACTTTCTTTACACCGCAATATTTAAATAACAAACTTCTCCATTTCTTGTCTACATATGGGGTAGGAGTGTTATGTACATAGCTGACTGGACATCCCTTGCACAAACTACAAATTCCAATAAACTCTTCATACCACGCATAATTGTAATCATCGCTAAGTGGGTTCTTATCGAACTTTGTACGAAATACACATTGCGCAGTAATTATGGACTTAGTCATGTGAAATTCCAAATGCATAATGGCTTTTAACATGCTTATAGTTGCCAATTTTTACAAGTACACCAATGCTACCTAGCGACATGACAGTGAACACCACAGCAGAACACTTGAAGTCGTGAACTTGAAGCGAAACTCTTTCGAATTGCACTTCGACTGCAGCGCCAAATATGATCAGTGGATAAAACTGAGGACACGTTGTTCTTTTACCGCGTTTTAAACATTGTTTTTCACCTCATAAATCACATAGCATTTTAAAATGATCTTATACATATATTGCCACACATTAGAACTTCAACCAACAACTTGCTGGTTTTCTACTTGCGTGATTTCAAAAACAAATGAACAACCAAGTTTCTTAGGTGACGTCACTTCCGACATGACCATACTTCGAGTCTGCTCTTCGTACCTTTCGGACACAGCCATACCGTCAATAGAGGCTGTTATGACGTCACGTATTTATTGTCTTCTGTGCAAGTTAAGCTACCTAAACCTAACGTGCCTGTTAAGCCAATAAGCATGGCGTACTGCTTGGCGGAAGTAACTAAATCTAGTTTAACTTAGGAAAAACTTCAGGGACTGTTTTCGATAACTTTCTTTCGCACACAAATCGCATGTAGCTTTTAATTTCTAGCCGCATTTCGTACGTGGAAGAAGCGTTCAAGTGACAGGTATGTGACAAAAGAGTATATATTTCCATAAATCTGTTGCGGCTAGATTCTATTTCAGGGAACACTTCCCCTCGAAAACGATACAAGCGCCAAACCCACAAACCCTTCCTGTTACGTCACGGTAGAAGCGTGTCCAAAAATACACGTTGCGTGGGTGGTTCGAGAGGGTTGGGCGCGATTTCGGGAATTTTTCAACCCGTGGGACATGAAAGGAGAAACAAACTGTTCGTTATTCCCGCGACGACAGATTAAAAATGGCGCTGCTGTCTGATAAAAAAAAATCTCGTATCTATTTGGAAATCTTTCTTTTTTACCCATCAAGAAGGCACGCTTCTGTTAGCACCTGAACTCGACAACTTTGGCTAGAAACTGCAAACGCGGTGTGAGCCATGAAATAAAGAAGAAGAAGAAGCTTCTGTTAGTCTACCAGGCAGTGTAATTTTGTGTAAATTAGATCGATTACCGCGATACCCTTGTCTACTTTTCTTGCACACTTAGCAGTAATAACGAAAGTGAATTTTGATGGATTGAGTTGATTGAAATGAGAATTTTGAGTGCGTCTGCATTTAGTCTATTTTTAACATGCGACTGAACGAAATAGGAACATTCTCGTCTGTATTTTTTTAATGGCAATTATACAATAAATGTATATTTCTACAGCAGTGAGTAATGTGATAATAAAATATATCGACGACCAACCGTAAAAAGTAATATTTTATGTTGGTCTTAAAATTGAAGTTCAGATAAACACAATGAAAAACAACTAACTATCTGTATATGTGTGGAAATGAGGTTTTTATGAAATTACTGGCTGATTCCCCGGCGTTGCCCGGGTATTTATTTATCCCAATCTTCTATTAGACAGGAATATAATGAATTCTAACTGTAGTGTAAAATGAACTTGGAGTTGAACGGCATTGGGAGTGTCACTAATGATCTCAGCGGCCCCGAAAACTGTGGATTCCACAATAATATCGGTCGTTTTACGTCACCCCCTTCCCACCCCCACCCCTAGGGGTGCCAGGGGTGTCTTCCCCCCACAGTATTTCTTTCGAGATTGCAAGTGAATACGCGTACCAAGTTTGGTTGAAATCGCTCCAGCCGTTCGAGAGTTATGCCGAATCAAACACACACACATACATCCTTTTTTTATATATTAGAAGATTTCATTGTGTTCACATTGTTTTTCTCGTGTCTCAGATTACATTTAAACTACAGTAAAACCTCGTTAATCAGGGCCCCGATAAGCCGGACTTCGCTTAATCCGGACAGGCAAAAGAAAAAGAAAAAAGCATAATGCAAGGTTTTAAATGTGGCTAGAAGTCAACAATCGCATATTGCTCCGTAACGCCTACGAATACGTACATCCAACGTCCATGGGAGAACTTCCCAAAGAAAACGCAGTCAACCACTGATGAAATTCTGTTTCCCGCAGTCTTTCGGGAAGAAGCCGCATTGACACAGGAATACCCTCGTCATGTTCTTGTAAAACTCTGGTCACTATAATATAGTACGTGGCCTATGCCCTCTAAATGCACCATAATAAGCGTGTTTTGTTACTGTAAACGGAGTTGTAATGCACTTTCCACTGTTCTTTCAGTTAATCCGGACTTTCGTTAAACCGGTCTACTTCTCCCCTCATTAGTCCGGATGAACGAGGTTTTACTGTATTAATACTGAGGAAATACATCAACATTATACTTCTTTCGAAGTTTCTAATGTGTCCTACATCTTACATCTTTCTTTCGAAAGAAAATTATTATCTTTGTTAAAGCTAATCGCTGGTCTATTTATTTCTTTTCGTGCCGTACACTCAGCCACGGTTTGTTAAAATGTGAACTTGTTGATCGTGTATTGGGATCCATGAGTATTACCGAGCAAATTTTCCACCACCATGTTCGTGCACATTATTTGACCCAATAAGAGCTTCAAGAATTAAAACAAAACTCAAAACGAAGCTGTTGCGACAACTTCTGCACCAGTATACATAAAAATCCATCGCTTAAAACACACAGGATGTAGGAGAAAAACTAATGAAAATAGTCGTGGACAATTTGCCGAACAATACTAGCTGATCCCACTGTACATGCAATTTCTGACCATTCAAGATTTCCAATAGTAACGCTGTTCAACGACTTTCAATTCTCGATATGTAAGCGTTCAATTCAACGACTTGTTCGTGATTCATTTGATCGTTTATATAAGGAGCCTTATAAAAGTTAAGAAGCACTTTGATGAAGTTGAGCAATTGCGGAAGCATTATGAAATAGATATTGGTCAATCATTCCCAGCTGAATTGGTCTCTCTTCCAACAGTTCTCGAGAGCGACTTGCCGGAAGTTTCATCTGTACATGATTTCGCAAAACTTCTTTATGAGAAGTATAAGTTCTGCTTAGCTTTCCATTCCTTGTTTCTTACTTTGCCCGTCATTGTAGGATTAGCAGAAAGGTAATTTTCAACGCTGAAGAAGAAGAAGACTATTTGCAGGAGTCAAGTAATGATCTGGTATTATTGGCTACAAATCACAAAGAAGTTATTGATTTGGATATGTGACTTTGCGAAGATTAGATCAAGACAGGATATAATTTTAAAATATTGCAAGAAGTCAGTTGATTGCTGTTTGGTAAGCCTGTGCTGAGAAAATCTGTCTTAAGAAGTAAGTGCTCTTTTGCGTATGTACATATATAAGGTGTAACAGAAATATGCGACAATACTTCAGGAATGGATTCCTCATGCGTAGAGAAGAAAAAAGTGTGTCAATATGGTTCCGGAAATGCGTAATTTCTGAGTAATAAGTAGGGATAGGATTTTGATGCAAATGCATCTTTTTTTTTTTGGTAAGGCAGCAACATTGCAGTAGATAGGAACGAGTTTTACACGTAAGTGAATTAATTGGGATGCCTTTGTTAGGGCATTGTTTTGCATTTTTTACCCTTTTTGAAGTAAAGTTAATTTTTTAAAACTTTCAAAACCGTTTAAGTCATTTTTCGGCCTTTTAAAAGTCATCTTATGCATTTTCCTATATTTTGGTGAAAGAAAGGGCATTTTACATGCAAATGTAACCCTTTGAAGGAGAGAGGTTCCCGACTCTTGTCTCATTGCCTTCAGCGCAGTTCTGAACGACTGTGTTGAAGAAACAAAGAAATTCTGTGCATGATTGTTGATACAAGCTGATGTGTAACAATTCAGCTCAGACAATGTGATTTCTCCCTCTATCAGTACATTGTCGCCAGACGGATTATTGTTAACAAAAACAAGGCGTACAAAGTTTTGTGCTCTGTATCGGACATTTTGTCTGGGAAGCAATTTGCACTCCATGGAATTGAATGTGACTTAACAGCAAGTGATATTGTTCATTTCAAGGACGCTCCTCTTGTGTCGGTGGAACTCCAGAGAAGTTTTTCCATGTACAAGGATCTCTTGTCCGAAAACCGACAGTCATTCACTTTTGAAAATTTGCATATGTTTTTCGTTGTGTACTGCAACTCAGTACTTAAAGTGTAAAAGATGACAAAAAGTGAACTTTTTTACTTGTACTACCTTGAACATGTGATACATACTGTAACGTTAATTTGTAACTTGAATTTCTTTCTAGTTTATAAATCCTTCAGAATATTTAGTCTAAGTTTATAGGGCATTTTCTTCGATGTATTAGGTCATAAATGCATTTTCTAAAGGTCATTTTTTTTTGGCAATTTTAAGGTCATAAAAATCCTTGCCCTAGTAATAAGACCTGCAACTACAGGGTGATTATAGTAAAATTATCTTACTCAAAATCCTCTGGAGGCCGTTCAAAGCATCGGATTGAGGTGAAACTTGGTATAGAGGCTGTGGGGATGCTGATCTTTTTGTCAGAATTTGCCATGACCTCCATATCATCTCTACCAAGTTTCACTGCAATCGGACTCTACGAACGGGCTCCAGGGGGCTCCGAAAAGGGCAACTTTTATTATCGCCACCCTGTACTTGCAGGTCTTATAAAAAATTACGTATATCGGGACCCATGTTGATATAAATTTTATTTCATCTCTACGTATGAGGAATCCATTCCTGGAGTACTGTTGCATATTTTTGTTACATCCTGTATATGTAGGTAGGTAGATAAATAGAGGTGCCTTTGGTAATGTCTTGCGGGGGGGCCCTACATTTGTAGATCCGGCCCTGTGTAGATTGGTTTCTTATTTCGGTTTTTGTCCAGGAGCCGTAGTGAAAGTAGTGGGATTGTAATCGTAGTGTTGCATTTATAATTTTGTGTAGACATTTCATATCTGTAATATATATTGCGGAGAATGGATGTGGAAGGTATCGAACGAGAAGTTATCTCTTTGTCATGTGTTTAGAGCTGCGACGAACACTGGAGAGAACAAAGATTGAGAACCTTTTCGATCTTGGAAGAATGAGAAGAATGATAGACTGCCATATTCCAGATAACATGAACAGAACTCAATAACTAAATGCACGGTCATGAAATTTGGCGGGTGGCAGAAGTTCGCGCTGTTGCCACGTCGGAGCACAACCCCGTGTGTTCGGACGTTTAAGGGAATGAAAGATATCGTTGTAGAGTTGGTCTTTGTAACCCATGAGATACAAACTCACAGTATTTGCTCGAAAGGTCAGGAATGATGCAAAGTGTCCCGGAGAGAGGTCGGTCTGACGCTCGAACAAGGCAACGCAGCCCGGTTGAAAATTTCTCTCCTTCCTGAAAAAAGGGTTACGATATTTCATTTCTAAAAAAAATGCTTCTGCTTAGAATTTCTTCTAAAGTATTTAAGTGAATCTTCGATGTCTACATATCTGTAATGAGTTTTGTGACACCATAAGCTATTTTTATCACAGTGTATTCACTTATACACACTAGAATGAACAGGTGTAATTTCCTATAATTTTGACTAATGTAACAATTTCGAAAGGAAAGAATTTTTTTAAAAAAATGTCTTTGCTAACGTGAGGCAGAGATTCAGCAACACCTTAAACAGCTTTTGCATGACTATTTATTGTTCACTCCAGTTCACATAAAGTGGCACACACTATATGGTTGGATAGTTGAAGTATGTACCACTTTATCTGAACAAGAGCGTACATGATCTAACTTTGACATCCCCTTTCTAAATATTTCTCTACAAATACACCTTCGACTTAAATGTGCACCTTAATTTCAAATTATTTCTTCTATGCTGTGATTACACATTTTCTAGAGATATGATTCAAATATTGTGAAGGAGAAAATGATCAGTTTATAGTATTTTTTAAAAAATGTTTCACTTTCCTGTATGGCAAATTGTCCCAAGACAATTTTCATTAATTTTTCTCTTACATCATATGTGGTTTTAAGCGATGATTTTTTATGAATGTTGTTGCAGAAGTTGTCAACAGCTTGTTTTGAGTTTTCTTTTAATTCTTGAAGCTCTTATTGGGTCAAATAAAGTACACAAACATGGTGATGGACAATTTGCACGGTAATACTCATGGATCCCACTGTACCTATCAAAGTTCAACATAACATGATGCATATATTCATAGTTTCCACAATTAGGATTTAGTGTAATTTTAATCTCGTGTAAATAACCATCTGTAGTTGCATGCCGTGATTGTATACAATTTATTAATATCACAATTTTCCTTCTACTTTGTTGTAAAACAAAGACCTTCTTGTCCACTCTACCTACATGTTGGAGTTTAGCTGGACACAGTTCTTTAACATTTTCTTGCACCCTCGGTAAGAGATCTGTGTGGGATGGTTTTTAGTTTCAGAATGGGTTGGTTTAACCTTGCCATTTTTATCATTTATATTCAGTCACAGACACTTGTGGGTTGTAAGCATTGACTTTCAGTGGAATCGTTGCAATCCAGAAGTGTCCGTGACTGTACTACGTCTTGAAATTCCTTGACGTTCTTCCTTTGTTTTTCAGGTAACGGAAGACACAGCAAAAATCCTGATGAACGGCGGTTACGAGTGTGAATGCAGGGGGCCTACATACGTCAAGGGGAAGGGGACGTTGACAACGTACTTCGTCAAGACTCAGTTTGACTCGAAGCTGAACGACTACTAAACGTTGTAGTCACATCAAACGACCTACGCAAGGAAAGAAAGAAGACTACGAAGAAAGATGACGTCACGAGACAACGAGACGGAACACATTATGTAAACTCCCATGACGTCACTCGTTCCGGTGTTTCGCATTCAGGTACAGTGGCGTAACTAACGGCCCCGGCATCTCAGAAGACCCCACCCTATACCAGCAACAATTTAAGAAACAAAAAGAAAGGTGTCACCAAATTTCCCTATGTGTTGTACTGCATTGCCGTGAATTTTGGATAGCAGCTTTTATTTGCTTTATGTTTATGAAACAGTATTTGTAATTGCAGTGTTGCACATCAATTGTTTGAAAATCCCTTAACAAAACCTAAAAGTACCAGTAACAGCGAAAAATAGGATATCGCTTCACCTGGCTGTGGCTTCAACAACCATAGTCGACTTCTAAGCGGAAAAGTTTTGATGAAAAGTACAGTATGGAAATGCTCGAAAATAGTTATTAAGATTGTTGCGATGGTCTAATGTTTTCGAGAAGTTTTGTTCGGAAAGAAACCTGACTGTTGTAGAATATCTGAAAGCAACGATGGATGATAGAATGAAAGGACTGGTGAAAATACACTATTTTCTATTTATTTATTTATTGAAATTTCCAGTACAGCAGAAGCCATTTTAAACCGGAAAGAAACAACAGTGAAGCAGTAGTTAAAAGCAAAACGAAACAGCAGCAAGATAAAAAGAGTTCATTTTGACGATAGCGTTACTTATGTACAATTTTTTTTGTAAGTTGGTGATAAAAGACGAATAGGGGCTTAAGTTTGGTTTGAGATGTTAAACTGGTCGGTAGCCTGTGGAATAAGGAACGTTGTATGAGTGAGAAATCGATAGAAAATAATTCCTTGAATGAGCATGAAACCTGTTTCCTAAACTAAAATTGAACTTAACAACGAGGACGTTTGTTGTGTGCGTGTGGAGAGAAGATATTGTGTGATTAGATAGAGGAAGAGAAGTTGCAAATACATAGGAATGAAAAACGTGCATGATTACAAATGTAAAATTGCCTCACTTACATTCACTTGTTCACACAACATGTTTGTCCAATGTCGGTCAAACTTCACCTTGGTCAAAAATGCTGTACAAAGAATCTAATTTCCACTACTGCTATTAAATTACACGAGTGTACACAGAAGCTAGGCTGCGGGTAGACAATACGGAGGCTTTTGTCCAGCAATGATAAGTGACTAGATGGAAAAAATATCTTGGGCAAACTCGATCAGCCGAAAAGATTCCAAATGATAAAAATCTAATAGATTAGTCCATATTCGTACAAAAAAATATTTCGAATCTCACAGGATTACCACAAGTAAATGCCCGAAGAGTTGCAGTGAAGTACGATTAGGATTTATCATCAAAAGCGTTTGGTCAGATAATCAGTTATGTCCTTGGAAATGAAAAGTTCTAGCAAATTTGTTGTTGACAATAGTTTACCTGATTTGTGTATAAATTCAGTTATATCCAACGCTACCTATAACCTCGGTCGTTTTCCAAACTCTAGTTCATCAAATATTTTTTTTAAATAAAATGACTATCAAAATTGAGTGCTTTGGCTGTTTGGGTATCGAACATAAAACTTTCTGCACTCCTGACTTGGACAAGGTGGTGAAAGTTTCATGTCAAGTAAACAACGACGCACTGATAAACTGTAAATAGGTGTTGCTGCAAAGCGAGACTGAATTTAGTAACAATATGGTGAGTTATGATACACTTTTATTCTGAGTTAATAAGCCATTTTATGTGTTGATTTTGATCATATTTCTAAAAGATTCCGGAATTGACGAGGTGTATTTAAGATATTCTAAACAATTTTGTTTAATGCTTTTCACATGTAGTCTAATCCTATTTTGTATTACCTTGTCTTAGGTTAGGTGGTTAAGCAGCCCTAGGCTAAACCTCGCTCAGTAGAAAATAAAAATACTATTCTATTCTAAAACAGATGTAGAAATTTATGATTAAAGAGGCCTCTTGAGGTTCTCTTCGAGGATTAAAGTTGTTAGTTACGCCACTGTTCAAGCAGTACAATTTTAATGAAGGGTATTTACATACAATGGCCGAGCATCTTCAATGTCTTCGTAAAATCCTCCCGACCCGCCCACGTAAGTGTTCCGTGACGTCATCGAGCTACGTCACGAAGGAACTCCGCTGGGAATTCTGTGACGACATGGTTTCGGCTGACCGTGACACAAGTCAATTGGTGTTAAACGGTACAAGAAATGCAACTTTTTTTAAACAGTTGAACGAACAGTTTTGCGACGGTGGTGCCACCAACGTCTGGTTTAAGAAACTGATTTCATTCCGATAGTCTACATCGGGCTTTCGAAGTTCAAGGAAAATGTGTATGTGTTTATGTTCATTTTGTACAACAGTTGGTGCAATTTCTGGGTTATCGCAAGCTTTAAAATATTTCTGTCATCTGCTAGTCCAGTTTTTAAAGCCTTTCATAGTTTATTTCAAGTTTATTTATTGAGAATATTAGAACAATGTGCTAAAAAGAATGCACAATTTTGTACTAATTTATATGTATCTCCAGTCAATGCTGTTGTCAGAATTTTGTATCGAGTATCAATTTTACGAACTTTCATCGTAAAGCAAATTTGTATCAGGCAAATAACAAAGCAAGACGGTGCCGAAAGAGGTTGCGATCAAAAAATACGGATAAGGCAAAAAGAAAAATGTTGAAATCATTAAAGGAACACAACTGAACTTGTGTTTCCTTATGCCTGTATAAAGGCTGTGTACTTTGATTTAGCAAAAGCATGGTAATGAGGTTAAAACACCTTATTTATAACCACAGGGAATTTGAAGTTAGGTGTTGCTATAGTCAGGCAACAACCACCTGTACAGCCACTGGTATTTTATTTAATCTTGCTTGCATTTAAAGCAGATTCCAATTTCATGCTTTACTGAACTACAAAAGAATGATTTTTTTATGATTATGTGTCGAAGAAATTAAGAAAAAAAATGTACAAACAATTTATTATATAATTACTATTCTTTGGGAAACTGGTTGTTCAGTAACGCTGCAGCAATGACAGCAGCCGCCACTGTACTAGTCTACGTTAATGTTTTATATCCAGTGGCATAAGACCTAAGGGGCCTGTATGATTTCTTTATATAGTATATTTCCTAACTGTAGACGCTAATTTTAGTTATTCCAATCTTCCTTCTCTGTATAGAAATTACATTTTAAAAGAGTAACTACTACGAAATTGTCGTGGTTTCTTTTATAGTTAACAATAAAGTTATCTCGCGTGAACTGCTTACCTGTGGGTGTGAAGGTGATGCGATCAACACAACCCTGCAATCACCTTACTGTCCATTGAGGCCTCAGAGCCGCTCCTCTTCAACATTGGCATGAATGTCCCCAGAAACTAAACCTGGGAATCTAACTCGTCCAGTAGCCAGACGCCTTACCGATTTTTTATTTTTAATTCAGTTATTATACTGGCTTTCTTTCTTTGTATTTCACTTATCTGTTCCCTTTTTCTCACTTTTCTACTCAGTTTTATCGTGATTCATGTCTTAATCGAACTTAGGACTCCGGGTGTCGTAGCACTAACCACTCCACCACGGATGTCGGCTGACTGGACCAGCGCGGCTTCAGATAACACGTAGAAGCTCGCAAATGATTCTCACAGAAAAGGTTTCCTGCATGGACGGTGCAATGTAATGTACAGGTTTTCGCAGCCAAAGAAATTATGCAGATTTTTTTTTTTCGTCTGGAATTTTCCAGACAGACCGTAGGAATGCAGAAGTGCTCGGAGAACATTAGGCGCTTGGGTCGTTAGTCGAAGTATTCGCATTACTTTCTTTGTTCGGACGAAGTGGAAGAGAAAATTGCCCGTAATTTACTCTTTTACAAGAGCACCGTTTGTTCCCGGTCATTTGTTACAGAAAAGTTATGCAAGCACGCCGTGAAGAATGAGAATCATAGTGCACAAAAGGCAGGTAACAGCTCGCGTGCGCCAAGTACACGGGCACAGATGCTCGTTTTGCATAGAACCTGCATGTATGCTGCATACACGGATATACGACATCAGGAGTCGGGTTGTAATTTTCAAATTGTAATATGTGTGGTTTGTTTCATGAGTGTTGCTATCCTCTGGGAATATGTTCTAGCACTTTTATACCAATGCATTATATTCTCCTCATTGCTTATTCTTATTCCTGTAACTTTCCTTTAATCTCATTCTCTGTAGTTCCTCTATCAACTTCCTGCAGGTTTTTGTTGTTCAGTTTCTTCTCAACTTCCTGCAGCTTTTTGTTGTTCAGTTTCTTCTCAACTTCCTGCAGCTTTTTGTTGTTCAGTTTCTTCTCAACTTCGTGCAGCCTTGTGATACCCCAGAGATTCTCCTCAACTTCTTGCAGCCTTTTGTTGGCCCCAGTTTCTCATAAACTTCTTGCAGCTTTTTGTTGTTCAGTTTCTTCTCAACTTCCTGCAGCTTTTTGTTGTTCAGTTTCTTCTCAACTTCCTGCAGCTTTTTGTTGTTCAGTTTCTTCTCAACTTCCTGCAGCTTTTTGTTGTTCAGTTTCTTCTCAACTTCCTGCAGCTTTTTGTTGTTCAGTTTCTTCTCAACTTCCTGCAGCTTTTTGTTGTTCAGTTTCTTCTCAACTTCCTGCAGCTTTTTGTTGTTCAGTTTCTTCTCAACTTCGTGCAGCCTTGTGATACCCCAGAGATTCTCCTCAACTTCTTGCAGCCTTTTGTTGGCCCCAGTTTCTCCTAAACATCTTGCAGCTTTTTGTTGTTCAGTTTCTTCTCAACTTCCTGCAGCTTTTTGTTGTTCAGTTTCTTCTCAACTTCCTGCAGCTTTTTGTTGTTCAGTTTCTTCTCAACTTCCTGCAGCTTTTTGTTGTTCAGTTTCTTCTCAACTTCCTGCAGCTTTTTGTTGTTCAGTTTCTTCTCAACTTCCTGCAGCTTTTTGTTGTTCAGTTTCTTCTCAACTTCCTGCAGATTTTTGTTGTTCAGTTTCTTCTCAACTTCCTGCAGCTTTTTGTTGTTCAGTTTCTTCTCAACTTCCTGCAGCTTTTTGTTGTTCAGTTTCTTCTCAACTTCCTGCAGCTTTTTGTTGTTCAGTTTCTTCTCAACTTCCTGCAGCTTTTTGTTGTTCAGTTTCTTCTCAACTTCGTGCAGCCTTGTGATACCCCAGAGATTCTCCTCAACTTCTTGCAGCCTTTTGTTGGCCCCAGTTTCTCCTAAACTTGTTGCAGCTTTTTGTTGTTCAGTTTCTTCTCAACTTCCTGCAGCTTTTTGTTGTTCAGTTTCTTCTCAACTTCCTGCAGCTTTTTGTTGTTCAGTTTCTTCTCAACTTCCTGCAGCCTTGATACCCCAGAGATTCTCCTCAACTTCCTGCAGCCTTTCTGGTAGCGTCGTCGCCTTGTAATCAAGGGGTCCCGGGTTCGATACCCAGAGAATGCACATAGTGGTTCGGATCCCACATTAAACTGTAGGTCCAGTCGCAATTAGCCTTTCTGTGCATAAAGTGGACTTAAAACACCAACTCAAACAAACAAACAATTCCTGCAGCCTTTTTCTCCCAGTTTCTCTCCAACTTCCTGCAGCGTTTTGTTCCGCACTTTCTCCTCAACTTCCTGCAGCTTTTTGGCCTTTCAGTTTCACACTTTTCTGACGCCTGATGCGCAGTTTTCCTATTTCCTGCAGTTTGTTCTGCAATTCATAGAATTTCACACACTACGTATAGAGTTTCTTCGCATTCAATATACACAAATACGAGACACTCAGAGCTGGTCCTTCACACCTACCCACATATCATGTCCATGTATTGTTCTTGCTGTATTCCATGCTTTATGTTCTTGCCCAATCATTAGACACACTTTATTCATGAAAAATAATTACATTTCTACGTAACAGTTATTTTTGAAAGCATTCAGCGTAAGTTGTACTGGTTGCGGTATGAGTGTTCCAAATATTAGAAGAATATTTATCATATTTTGCCTTTCATGATAGTTTGTGCAAAAAGATGAAGTTTTCGAAGAAAAATTGTATTTTTATATTCAGATACATCTTTGCTTTATGATAAGAATTTAGAAATAAACATAGTGCAAAGTTTAAAACAAACTTCAGATCGCTATGCAAATTATCTAAAAAACGAAAGAGTACATGTCGTTCAAATATGTAGCATTAATTTGTAACAGGACCTTGTTGGTCATCTCCAAATTATATGCTCTGTATGTAAATACAATTAAGACATTTATTTACCACATGAACTCTGTTGTAAATATATAATTAATACTCATGATCAATTATTATCACAGAAACCCAAAGCCTATATATAATTATAGTTTGTAAATGTATTTACAACAGCATTTGTCGATCCCAAGCTAGAGTTGGGTATGTAAATAAATTTAGGTGACGAGCCCATTAAGTGGTAGTCTATCGATCTCGCCATCAAAGTTCCCGGATTCAAATCCCGGCGTGGCATGAGTGTTTTTTGTAAGTGTCCATTCATTCATTTCATCATATCATCACTCATCATCATCGTCGCGATAACCAAAAGTGGCAGAAAAAGCGTCGCTAAATAAAATAGACGAACAAATACAAGTAAGTAAATGCATTCTCAACGAGACCTTTACGTGTAAAGAAAATTTGGAACATTAAAGCATAGACCACAATTATATTCCACAAAGCCTATGTAAATATTTGAGAATTTCTGTACAGTTCCATTATTTTATAAATTCCAATTTCAGTCACATGTAAATAAAATTCTAAATGTATTTAAAACAGAGGATCACAATCCCCAAGTATGTAAGTAAACATATACTTAAGAGCCCTATTAATATCTCCAAAATAATTACACGATCTGGATGTAAATAATAACGTGTAAGTTTGTTTACGAAGAAAACAGTTGTATTCCCAAAATTGTCTGGTCTACATGTAAATAATATTTGTAAATATATTTACAACAGGTTCTCTACTGAGGTTCACAAACTGTACAGTTTACGGTAAATGATAATGTGTGTTTGTATGTTTGTTTACAACAGAAAATCAAATATAATTTAAGAACCACATAGCCTAAATGGAATTTTTTAAATGAACATTTATTTACAACAGGAACTCTCAAATTGAATAGTCTGCATGTAAATAAAGTCTTGTAAATTGTCATTTGATATTGTTGTTACAAATGGGTTCTTAAGGAAACATATTCCTTTGTATTTTTCATGCTTCATTTTATTATATAATGTATATTGTTAATAGATTTTGAAAGGATATTTTGTAGGTAACACCAATGTAAAGAAAAAAATATGTTATTGTATGAATCAAATAGTGTCAATTCTTATTGTACAAAAAAATATGTACGTGTGTGCGTTTGTGAAGATTTTTTGTCAGAAAATATTGTTTTACAAAAAAATGAAAATGGTGAAACGGGTTTTATGTTGTTGAGTGTTTAGATACCTTTCCTGAATGTTGCGACGTTGAATTCGTTCATGAACTGGACAGGCATGCTACAGCTGAGAGAAAGTGATGTGCTCATAGGTGAAGCCTTCAATCTTGCGGCGATATTTTTATGTATTCTAGGTTACCAGTGGTGAACGTTATAGCTATTTGCGGTCTGGTTCTAGTTGCCAATGGTTAAGAATCGTGCTATTACCAGTGATGTGCGTCTACGCGTAAATAACGATAGTCTACATTATACACGAAAATTACGTAATGTATGTAAACAACATGGCGAAAGGTGATAAATTAGCAAAGGTCGCCGTGGAATTAAAATAAAATTATACTGCGTATCAGTTGCTGATGTGTGAAGAGACCTTTTCATACTCTTTCTTCCAAATTCAGACAATTTCTCACCTAGAAAAAACCTAACATAGGAAATATTCTAGTGTTTTATGGGGAAAAGACCACTCTTGCCTCACGACTGCCATCTGTTGTTGTTTTTTGCATACTATTTATCTTCTTCCATAGTTGATAATAGAAGAGAAGAGAAATTTTGTTGTAAATAGGATTCTTTTCATTAAGTTAGGAACCAATATAGTTGAAAATTAATTTTAATGCACTTTAGATTGTCTACGTAGTCTATGTAGACTACAACCCAATGTAATCTACGCGTAGATTACGTGCAGACAACGCATGTAGACGTAAACTTATAGTCTACGGCACATCACTGGCTGTTACTGAGTTAAGACAAGGTTTGCCACAGACTCTTCCCGTTCGTTCTCGAACTCTTCAAAGGTCTCTGTAGCCTCGCGAGTTGAGGGGTCGTTCCAGATTTTGTCACCGAAAAGACCGGGTTCGAATCGTGGACTGGGCATTTCTTCGTTGCGTGTGCCTTTACCAATTTCTTCTGATCATTCGTTTTCATAGGACAAGGGATTTCACGAACTTGTCTCGGTGTGAAAATTACTTTCTAGTTATTGTCTGTAGGTGATGTCCGTCCCGTCACTAGTCACAGATGGCTCTCCAGTCAATAGTCGGAGCTGGCCCTCCAGTCTATAGTCGGAGATGACCCTCTCGTCAATAGTCTGAGATGTACGTACCTCCCGTCAATAGTCTGAGATGTACGTACCTCCCGTCAATAGTCGGAGATACCTGCCTCGGTCTCAAGACGTTCGCTTTGGCAGAGATTAAGAATGTGTGGAATGCTACCTCAACAATGGCCTCTGAACTTTCAATACTCTGTGTAATGCACAGGTCGTAGCTTCACCTTTTAAAGACGTTAATTATGAACATTTGGCACATTATACAATTTACAACACTTTTATTATTAGAATCATGAAGTCTTGGGGGGGGGGCTCCCCGATGGTGTAGTAGTACCGTCATCGCCTTGTAATCAAGGGAGGTCCTGGGTTCGGTACCTGGTGGAGGTACAGAGGTTCGAATTCCACTTTAAACTGTAGGTCCAGTCCCGATTAGCCTATATGTGCATAAAGTGGACTTAGGCCTACAGCAACAATGCAATTCAATTCATAAAGTCTTGTATGAAAGCTATGAATACTGAAATTCTGTAGATGGCATTTTCTGCATTTTCGTCACACGTGCATTTCGTACATTTAAATTTTAATACATTAATCAATAGTTAATAAACGCGACTACATGTACTACAATAGGCTATTGAGGTGAGATATATATACACAATATATATACTTTTCCAACCATATATAATTTCCATTTTCAATACAATTGCAGCATACAAATAAATGGAATGACATATGCAATATATATTTAGAAATAACAATAACATATATAAACAAATTCTATTATAATAATAAAAAATCATTATTCTCTATTTATACCAATATGAACAATAACAACTATATATATTCATTACAAAAAGAAATAAACAATGAACAAATATAAAAGTCATAGGTAAATATGTAGAAAAATATCTTCCGCAACATAATTTTTAGTTTTTGTTTTAATTCGAGAATAACTTTATTTACCAACTTATTATGTTGTTTACCCCGAAGATTTTATTACGGAAAATACATTCTATAAATATATGGTAATTGGTCCCATATTATCACAATATATTGTCTTAATAAGCCATGTATATCGTATATCCAATATATTTTTGTTGTCAAGAGTGAATTTCTATTAGCAGAAAAGAAGTTCGTCTTTTGTTTGTGCTTTACAAGTGCATCCTTTTTGGTAAGCAGAACATGTAGAATGTAATTTCTCCTCTTCATCATCTTGTGAATAGTTACTAAATATGTCTTTTATATCATTAAAGCAATACCTGTCAGTGTACACTCACTACACTTTGTCAAGAATTAGACATACAAATATATAACTCGCAAAATATTCTTTGGTTGCGATGTAACGCCGTGAGCGCTCACCTATAAAATATTCCTTGGCATTTTTTGCATTGCAAGTGCCCTGAAATATTATGTTTATAATAAGTTGCTTCAGACTTATATGCTTCTGAGCTTTTCCATGAATACTCACTCCGTTCCAAAATATGGGAAAGAAACCAGTCATTTATGTTCCAATGTATGGTAAATGCTACATATTTCGAAAAGACAGCACAGGAATATATAGATTATTTTGTTTCAAAATATACAAGGTGGCCACAAAGTCCCGTTACCCCTATGTAAAGTATAATAAAGGTATATATTTGTTTCAGTTTTAAACCGTACGGTACCACTGAGGAACTGAAAGATGCTGTGAGACAGGCTTTCACTTGTGTTACGCCAGCATTGCTTCGCAAAATGTAGCACAGAGCCTGGCTGCATATATCCTTTGCCATGAGAATGATGGTGCACAGACTGATCCCTTGGATAATTAATGGTTTGTATCACAGAGGTGTTTGTCTGTTATCAATAAAAACTACTCAAAAGAACTATCGTTCATTGTGTTTGCGTATTATAGGGATAACGGGACTTTGTGGCCACCCTGTAGTATAAGTCTGCTACATAAGGCAAATCTATCTTCATCCGGCGAAGGAATTGCAGAATGGTATTCCGGCATTTTGTCAATTGTTGCTGATTCGATGGTTTCAACTGGTGACCATTTGATTGCTGTTCATATTCAATTATATAAATATTTTGGTTTGATGCCCAACAGTACACTGACAACAATCAATATCCTCACAATAGATTAACCTTTCAATAGTATAGTACAGTCACGGACACTTATGGGTTATAATGATTTAATTGATAGTCAATGGTGTTGTTACAACCCAGGAGTGTCCGTGACTGTACATATTAGCACAGCGTAACAAGCCTTCACGTTCAACTCATTTCTACACCATGTTTTGGAACAGAGGAAGCATACTATAAAATCAATCAATATATACCTTAATCATATTTTTAGAGCAATAACAATCCATTCCATGATTTAAAATAAAAATACAGTAATCCCTATATAATATACAGCCAAATATTCAAGGATGTGTTCATGCATATAGCTTTTATCTGTTGGTAAAACTTAAAAACATGTAAAAAAAAATTAACGTGTCAGCGAAGGGACGTATCCAGGATCGTTTGAAAGTTTATGCAGTTCGTCGGGCTCAATAAATAAGAATTCAAGAAACAAAGAATCTGTTCTTGTTTCTTATTGATTCAGTTGAGTGTAGGCCGAACGAAACAATCGCTTCTTTTTTGTCCTGTTTATACTCTTTATTGTAAACAAACGAATCACGCTGTCGCCTTTTAATAAAGGGGTCCCAGGTTCGATCCCCGATGGAGGCACTGTGGTTTTGATCCCACTTTGAACTGTAGGCTCAGTTGAGATTAGCTGAGTCGAAAGAGGACTTACACAAACAACTAACATACAGGGTTTTTATAAATTAGCTCCCTGACTTTGAGGTGATACAACTAAGCACTTGTGATTTAAAAACAGATTCTCCAGACAAACACCACACTATAATCCAAGTTTGCCTGTGTGCCTCCCCGTCGTTTCCTTGTAATCAAGAGATCCTGGGTTCGTTACTCGGTGGAGGCAAAAAATTGTTCGGATCTACTTTAAACTGTAGGCCCGGTCTCGAATTGCCTGTCGGTGGACTTGAAACAAGAAACTTCAAGTTTGTGTAGCTTTTTTTTTACCGCTGTTTGACAAGAGTCTGTTTCAGAAGATAATAGTATCGAACTCTGATAGGCTTTTGTATTGACAATACATTTCTATACAGTTGCGATGTGTTGCCGGAACACCTGTAAATTTCTTCCATGAAACTTGTGCAGGTACTGATACAACTGTTACAAGATACGCCCAGTCCGTGCACCAATTCATTATAAAATTATATAATCTTATAATCAGAGAGCTGTTAGGTGTACAAATTTATTATCTGACTCTAAATTAATTCACCTATTAAACTTTACAGTTTCGATAGAAAATGTAAAATACCAGACTAGCAGACGACGTACATAAAGAAACAGTGGTGAGCACGATGTCGTTCGAGAAGAAGCACGTCAGACACTGCATGCTTTTTGCGTCTTAACCGAGAAGAAAATTCCGCTGAGGCGAAGGAAACTATTTGTTCGGCCTTCAACTGATTCGTTTGAGTAATGAAACTGAGAGGAAAAGAACATTTACCGGCAGTGGGACTAGGCAGGTGATACTGTTGCATGATAACGCCAGGCCGCACAAGGCAAAATGAACTAAGGATTCATTCGGATGGTGCAGCACCCACTTCAGAAACCTTCAAGAGCTGGAAAATAGCATCGTTGAGTCAGTCCAGTCTCTAAACCGCCGTCGTTCTATCGTCAGGAGATTCGCCAGTTACCCGATAGATGGCAGAAGTGTATAGATTCCAATGGAGATTACGTTGACGATTAAATTACAAGACTACTGTTTTATTATTAATATATATTTTCGTTATTTAAAAGAAACCGATAATTAATTTGCACACCTAATAATTTGTAAAGACTATACGTATGGTTTTATGGAGTAATTACTTCGAACCTCAAAGGTCTACGTCCCTTTGCTGACATTACCTCATATGCATCTCCCTACTTGAGCTGGTTCTTCGCCCACCTCTTGAAGATCTCCAACCCTTCCGCATTGCACTCCTCGTAGTACGGCAGCTCCTTCTTCAGCCTGTCTACCCAGCGGGTGATGTTGACGTAGGCAGAGTAGCTGTACTCCACCGCCTCTAGCTGGGTCACCGAGGCAAGCAGGGAGAGGTCTGCTAGGGTGAGAGAGTCGCCGGCGACGTATGCGCTTCTGCTCAGGAAGAGGTCGAGGTAGTCCAGAGACTGCTTCAGGGCGTTTGCCTTCTGGGGGTCCGGAGTTCCTTGCCCCATCAGTTGTGGTTGCTGTAACGAAATGTTCGAGTTAAGAAAACCCAAGATGATGATGGCAAAGCTAAGAATGTTCAAAGGCTTTGCAACAAAAAAAAAGTCAACAAACTATCTGTGTGTGTGTGTGTGTGTTGGCGTCGCTGTAGGTCTACACCTCTCTATCTCTCTCTGCGACTATGAGGATGAATTATGATCTCATAGAATGGGTGATGGGGAGACTTTTGCGGGAAGAGACTTCAAAAGTTTTCCAACTCATAAAAATAGCGTCCAAGATAATTTGCCAAACAACTGTGACGTTTGCAAAATCTCAAATATTACTCTGTATTACTTTGCTCCTCAGATTTCTTTGTAAATTTTAATAAACCTGGAAACTTTGGGTGGCAAGTGCCCCACTTTGCCTCCGTCAAGAAAAAGGTGACTTATCTTTAGAAAAAGTTATACATCTTTAGAAAAAAGTTGACACGTGTTAAGAAAAAGGTGACACATCTTAAGAAAAAGGGGGGAGATTTTGAAAAAAATGTGAGTAATCAGGAGGAAAAGGTCTAAAAGGTATTAATTTTCTTTTTAAAAAATAAGTGCAGTGACATAGCTTCTAATCACAATTGAACAGACTCGACCCCAAATACCCCGCTGAGCATTTCAATATTTCTGGTCCCAATAATCACTTTATTCAAC
Organism: Lepisma saccharinum; assembly: GCF_977018435.1. Lineage (NCBI taxonomy): Eukaryota > Metazoa > Arthropoda > Insecta > Zygentoma > Lepismatidae > Lepisma > Lepisma saccharinum. Next base: position 17,812,586 of record NC_139250.1, on the reverse strand, counting down.
CGGAGAGGAATTCAGCTGCCTCGGTCATGCTATTCTGGTAATTCCCCCTCCTTTATAAATCAGTCTAGACCGCCAACGTCACTGAACTGAAATAGACCTTGGTTAACAGCTTAATCTCCAGCTGGGCATAACTCATACTCCATCCAGACCACACGTGGAACCAGTGAACCCTTCGACTTGGCACTTGAAGAAGCAAAGAATATGCTCTTAAGGCTCTGTTTACAACAAATGTACTTTGGAGATTACAAGTGGCTCCGCTGGTCTACCTCCATGAAGAATCTGTGGTTCACTCTTGTAAAGGTTCGGGTTTGCCCACACGTGAGCAAAAGAGGTTTGTAAGTAGCAAAAAGGTCAAGTGTAATAACTTTTGCTTCTGACTGTACAAGCCAGGATATACAGGGTGTTTATAAACAAGATCGACTGTGAGATCATTGTTCACTCTATAGGGTGTTTGCAAACTGCTAGAATGTGTGAATCTGGTGGTGGTGAAGCCTGTTGTGACGTTGGTGACAGTGGTGATGATGTGATAATGGCGATATTGATATTGTGATGAAGGTAATTTGATGATCTGGTTATCTTCAGCGTTTGCATTTTTGTTATTTTAATTCGATTTTCTGACACTTTTGGCTATTCGCGATGATGAGTGATGATTACATGAAACTGGTGGTCACACTGTCAATAAGATCACCCATGCGCAGTCCAGGGAGCGAACCCAGGAACGTCTTGATTATTGTAGTGGTGGAGAGGTGACTGCGAGCTTGATTCTTTCGGTGGTAAATGATTACGAATGACAAAGATGATCATCGTGACAATTATGGTGATGCGTGACGACATTGACTGTGATCGTGATGATGACGGTGACGATAATCTTGGTGACGGTGATTTTGATGATGACATAGTTTGAGGGCCTGTTTTTGCTCTAAGCCCACTTTTTGTACAGATAGGCTAATCGAAACTGGACATGCAATTTAAAGTGGGGTAGGAACCACTATGTGCCTCCACCGGGTATCGAACCCGAGATCCCTCGACAATAAGGCAGTGATGTGCCGTAGACTATAAGTTTACGTCTACATCTACGCGAAGATTACATTGGGTTGTAGTCTACATAGACTACGTAGACAATCTAAAGTGCATTAAAATTAATTTTTAAGGCTTTCATGAAAGGAAAGTGACATTTTCAACTATATTGGTTCCTAACGAAATGAAAAGAATCCTATTTACAACAAAATTTCTCTTCTCTTCTATAATCAACTATGGAAGAAGATAAATAGTATGCAAAAAACAACAACAGATGGCAGTCGTGAGGCAAGAGTGGTCTTTTTCCCATAAAACACTAGAATATTTCCTATATTAGGTTTCTTCCTAGGTGGGAAATTGTTCGGATTTGGAAGAAAGAGTATGAAAAGTTCTCTTCACACATCAGCAACTGATACGCAGTATAATTTTATTTTAATTCCACGGTGCCCTTTGTTAAGTTATCACCTTTCGCCATGTTGTTTACATAGATTACCTAATCTACGTGTATAAAATAGTCTACGTGTAGAATGTAGACAATCGTTGTTTACGCGCAGACGCACATCACTGCAATAAGGCGACGGCGTTACCATTACGCCATCGGAGAAGTCCTGACGGTCATAGTGATGACAATGATAGGCACTGATGACAACATATGCTCTAACACGTCCATACAGCGAACTGGCTTTCTAGTTATCCACCCTCCTCCATACCACAATCCAAAGGATCGGACAGTCGCACATCTGAACGACCAGCCTTTGTCATCAGTGTAAACAACAGGTTCCGCACACCCACTCCCTCAAGAACAAAGGAGCACGGACGGGACAAGAAGCAAATTTACATGTTCCTTTGCTGACAACACGTTTGTCGCCTCGCGACGAAAATGGGTGATCGTCGACGTCAACAATCGGAGGCCGGAAGCAGCGATCAGTCGAGTCGGCGAGGCTTTCTTTCGAGGAGGAGACAAGAGAATTGGCCCTTGTCATTTGTAGGGGGCATCGGTTTAATGCACACATGCCATGTCTTGTCAATCTTTAAAAAGCTTCCCAAGACGTCCAATTTATGCTTTTGATGCTTCGTCGCACACAGATAGGTAGGGACTATGGCCAAAATATTGATCCTCAAATATCCGTGTTCCGGATAATGGTGGATCAGGGTATCCGATTCTTGGTTCCGGATATTTCCATTTCTGTATCCGGATATTTTCGCTTCCTATCTGGGTACTTTTTGCTTCTGTTTTTGAGTACTTTCACTCCCGTATATCTAGGTATTTTCAGTTCAGGATCCGCGTATTTTACCCCTCCGTATCCCAGTAGTCTCGTTTCTGTACCCTTCTACATTCGTTTCATATCCGAGTATTTTTGCTTCCTATCTGGCTATTTTCACTTCCATATCCGACTTATTTTCGGTTTCTCATCCGGATATTTTCGATTCCCTGTACGGGTATTTTCGATTTCATATCCTGGTACTTTGGCTTTCATATCCAGTATGTTAAATTATGTAACCGGATATTTTCTCTTCCTTATCCGGGCATTTTCGATTCTGTATCTGGGTATTTTTGGAACAGCGTAACCCTGCATTACGTGCATTAAAGAAAACTGCCAACACTTAGTATGCTATAATGGCTATTGTTGGGCTCCTTGGATAGTTTCCTGATTAGAGCCAAAAGAATCAAATGTGGACACAAAACTACATCTTGAGACAAAACGAGCCACAGCTGGATACAAAAGAAGAGCGAAATTGAAAAGATTACCCTTGCTAATCATACTCGTATCTCTTTTCTGTTGTACCGGGTGGCCGGAATTAAAGTTACCCAACTCAGAGCCCTCTGTAGCCTGTTTGAGGCATCGTAGAACTCTGAAAGTTGGTGAATCCACTATGCAGACCATGGGGAAGAGGATGGCGATAAAAAATAGTTCAATTTTCCGCCACCAGGTTGAAATGTGGCCCTCTACTTCCATGATGGGTTGTAATAATGACGTAAACTGCTCCTATATCGGGAACAAGAGGCTCTGTCCGCCACTGCGGTGACGACTACTCCTGCAATCGGCTGGCGGCCCCTTCCTGCTGCAACACCCAGATCTCCAGTCTCTTTTCAAATTTCTTCATCATCCTTCTTAACCCATGCGTCGTCATGGGCACCTTTCGAAGTCCTTTCGCATGACGATAACCTTGCAGTGCATTTGCACTATTACTACCGCATTGATAAAACAACTTCACCAGCAATGCACGTTCTTTCTTATTTAATGGCATGGTGATCACTTCCGAACTTTTGTTCAGCACTCACGTTAAGTGATTTAGCTGAGTTATTAATTAGAACGATATTTGTTAGTGGCTGGAAGTTGCGAGAAAATAATCTCTCGTTTATTGCAAGATTGCAAGGTAAAGGCAAATCCATAACAAATTGGAGCAGTTTACGTCATTATTACAACCCATCATGGAAGTACAGCGCCACATTTCAACCTGGTGGCGGAAAATTGAACTATTTTTTTATCGCCATCCTCTTCCCCATGGTCTGCATAGTGGATTCACCAAATGTCAGAGTTCTACGATGCCTCAAACAGGCTACAGAGGACTCTGAGTTGGGTAACTTTAGTTCTGGCCCCCCGGTACAATATACAAAGAAAGTTGAATCGTTTGTTTTGATTAGTATTTTTCAAACTGTAAGGCTAATCGGGACTGGGCCTATAGTTTAAAGTAGGATTCGAACCAGTATGTGCTTCCACCGAGTACCGAACCCGGCGTGCCCAGAATTTTCGAAAAGGGGGAGGTGTTTCGTGCACTTTTTTTTTAGTAGCGAGACCTCATTTTGCCATCTTTTCCTGGCTTTAACGTTCTTTTTTAGGAATACTGGCCCAAGGATGGGGGTGACCCCACCAACCCCCTTGAGCACGCGACTGCCGGGACGGGAAGTTTCATCTGGGTGTGCTGAAGAGGGTGAGGAACTAAAAACGTGGGGGTGAGCGTGCAGTCACTCGTAGCCTCTATGTGCGTTCCAGGCTTATACGCAGATGACCCAATACGTGTGGAGTAACACAAACCTTAAATCCTGTAACACATTAAAATATGTAAACTACCAGATGCATTTTTGGCATCAAACTACACACATAAATGCACCTAATAGTACTTTTATCAGCTCCTGTTCCCTGTGATGCACTAGATGCATCACGCACTACAAGTACATCAACTTACATTTATTGCGTTTCACCTTCTATACGTATATCCACTGACTCAGAAGCCAATCTCAAGCAATCAAAATTTGAAGCAAAAGCATAGGTGCCACATGTGCAACCCCCTCTCCTTCTTTAAAATTGTTGCCTCAGGTGATGCTTATCGAGAGGTTTTACTGCTTGCATTTCACGACTGCATGCCTCTGTAACCCAACGGGAAACTATAGGCAGCAGCGGGACAATGCAGTTTTTAATCTCTTGCCACGGCCATAAAACCAAACAGAACATTGATTGTTTAGTTTACCCGGAGCGATATCTTTCCTACGTGCTTTATGAAACATTCCGTTGCGAATTTGTAGCACGTGCTTCGCCATTGTTACTAATCATGGACAACGAATCGAGAGCTCGAAATAAATCTCGAGATGCAGTCCAGACGGTGTAAAAATCGACAGTGTTGTTAAGTCTAACTCGAGCCAGTATTGCCAGAACGTTTATTATTTTTTCCACAATCACCATCACGTAACAGAGCCATCTGGTGGGAGAGGGGAATAATTTGAAGCTTGCCCTGTGTTCGTATCGGTGTATCCAAGAGGGGATTGTAGGGGGGCCATGTTCCCTTTCTTAGCCCAACTTTCCACAAAAAAAGAATGCTCGATGCAGCGAAATAAATCGAAAAATGGCCATATTCTCCTTATTCGTGAGCATCACCAGAAAATACTCGCAATACTATTGACTCCCTGCTCACTTTTTTTCTGGTGTTCGGAAATGAAAAAGGTAGCGTTGATGGAAATATCCTCCTTTTCTTCTGAGGTGGTTTCGTAACATCATATTTCATACCAGCAAGTTTTTTTCCCCCAAGAGACGTTTAAAAAAATGAAATAAGTGAAATAACGTTGCCTTGTTGGTACACACTCACTCTCTCTCTCTCTCTCTGTCTCTCTCTCTCTCTCTCTCTCTCTCTCTCTCTCACACACACACACACACACACACACAAACACACACACTAGCTGAATGAATGAATAAGTTAAATTTTTTGGGCCTCCCCGATGGCGCAGCGGTATCGTCGTCGCCTTGTAATCAAGGTGTCTCGGGTTCGATACCCGGTGGAGGCACACAGTGGTTCGGATCCCACTTTAAACTGTAGGTCTAGTCCCGATTAGCCTTGGTGTGCATAAAGTGGACTTAAAGCATCAAATCAACCAACGAACAAGTTAAATTTTTTTGGGTGCGTCGGCACAATATGGTAATTTTGCAGCCTTCAAAGTATACAAGGAAAAATTATCTTATAAAATCCCTTACTTAAAAGTTAAAAAGAGGTGCAAAGAGTCCCTTGAGAAAAGATAAAAGTATAAGCTTGTGTAAAAGTACAAAACTAAAAACATTTGTAATATATTTGGCCCTGGAAGTTACGTCAGAGCGATTGTTCGCTTTGTTGGGTTGAATACATACAGGTTAAATGTTAAGGCTTAAAATCTAACCTGTATGTATGCAACCCAGCAAGCGCTTAAAATTTAAACGCTTGTAGCGCGGAAACTACGTAAGAGCTTTCGAGGAAATGTTTATAAGGAAAAGTTAGTTGCTTTTATGATATCTACCAGCACTCAACCGTTGTTGAATTAGTTTTTTTTGTTGGGTTCCTTAGGTAACGGACATCAGTTACTAAAGCAATGAATTTTGTCCAAGTTCAAGTAAACCAGACGAGCTCTCACAGTATAAACAAAACGATTGGTAGGAAAAGAAGTCAAACAGGAAACAGGACTAAAAGAAGAAGAAAGATTCTGTGGAACATCTCCAACTGCATCGTCGTGCCAAAAGCCATCTTGTCTGTCCCTGAACCGGACGCACCAATGGATCCCCTCTAGGTTCGCCAGCCAAGCCAGTAGCTTCTTTTCATTCACCTGACGCCATTCTTTAAAAGGCGGAGCGCTGGGAGGAAGAGTGGGGGAGAGTCTGTGCATTTTCAATGAAGTCGGATTAAGCCGTCAAATATTCCCTAGCACTCTTTGATTCTTTTCCAGCGTATACTTCCTGTTGTTGCGGTTTCCAAGAAAAAGAAAGGTTAAAAAAATCATAGAATCTAGCCAATCCTCTTACGTCATGTACGAGGTGTGTCCTTTAAGTTCGTGAAAACTTAAACGGGATTTTGTTAAACAGTTCAAGATGGTGCAATGGCCGCTAGGGGTGCTGCGTGTTGGTATTTTTTTACGCAGGCATTGCGACTGACATGGTAACATTGTAGCGTTGATATTCATTCAAAAGACAATCATAATCAGATTGGTAAAACATATAGGTAAAAAAAGAAGATAAAGAAGAGAATATACCAAGTTAAATACATGCAAAACCTACACGAAGTAGATTTAATGGCAGCATTTATAATTTGCTGGAGAAAATACAATAACGAATGCGTGTATTGTGCGTGTATCTGTGTTGCTGGCGTATGGAAGGAGTGGGGGGCCACGACCCATTTTCGCATGTACTTTATAAATTGGATGATGGAAACTTTCAAAAACAACAAACAATCCCTAACAGGCAAAGAAAAACATACGAGATATCTGAACAAATGTGTATGTGCCAGTGGCGTATGCTGAGTCTAAGACCTGGAAGACTAGGCTCATTGTTGACGTCTTCAAGGAAGTCACGTTGCCATCCCAACGGTAGTCAGGTTGCAAATTTATAAAAAATTCAGGTTGCCAACTCCAAAGGATCCGGGTTGCCAACTCCCAAAAATTCAGGTTGCCAACTTCAAAATCGCCAATATCTTCTTTTTCAAATCAGGTTAATTGACACAGTTTCTAATAGATTTTTCTTCAGTATTTTACTTTCTAGGATTCAGGCTTCGCAGATAGCCTAGCTAATCTGGAATATACCCATAACTGTGTATTCTTCTAGTATTTGTCTTACTTAGCACAGCTTTCTTCCGCTTTTGGTTAATCTCGTTTGTGAAGATTTAATGCTGATTAGATTTAAAATTAATGAAGTGACACTCCCATAGAAACACGCATGTCCACGCCAGGACTCGAACTTGGGACCGTTGGTGGTGAGATTGTGAGTCCAGCACTCGACGCGGTCGCCCAATAGGAGATGTTTTTCTGTGAGAGAGATACACAGAGAGAGGAGAGAGTGTATATTGTTGCTTTGCAATTATTTGACGTTCATAGACAGACAGACGCTCAGATCCACGTCTTTGAGAATACCTTAGGTTAGTATTAGGTAGATGTTTCTGTCCATCTAATTAAAAGTTTCTGAGAATTCAGTGTGTACCGATTAGTTCTATCGTTGACTAGAACAGACAAATGGGCGGTCCGATAGATGTCAAATATACACAGTCCTCTCAACTTTTTCGTATTAACAGCTTGAATGATTTCGGAGATGTTGCAGCATTAAAATATATCGATTTTTTACTTTCATTGTCATGGTTGCATCTTTGGAAGTCGTCAGGTTCAACACGGTTGCATCTTTGGAAGTTTTCAACTTCAACACGGTTGCATCTTTGGAAGTTTTCAACTTCAACACGGTTGCATCTTTGGAAGTTTCCAACTTCAACACGGTTGCATCTTTGGAAGTTTCCAACTTCAACACGGTTGCATCTTTGGAAGTTTCCAACTTCAACACGGTTGCATCTTTGGAAGTTTCCAACTTCAACACGGTTGCATCTTTGGAAGTTTCCAACTTCAACACGGTTGCATCTTTGAAAGTGGTCAACTTCAACACGGTTGCATCTTTGGAAGTGGTGAACTTCAACTCGCATTATCAAGCAGCCAATTTCAGCTCACTTTAATTTTCAATCGACCAACATCAATTCACTTGTTAATAAGTCTACCAAATTTTGCTTTATCTCTCTCATAGTTTCTGAAATAAAGAACTGTGAAACAGAGTAACCGCAAGCAAATGAGAAACAGGAACTGGCTGGATGTCATGTTGTTCCTCGAGATCCGCATGTAAATCTCTCTCCGCGAAAGCCAACCGTAAGGTTATGCTGTTACATAATTGTCTCCGCAAGGGGTAAATTCTCTCGTTTCCCTGGCCCCGTGCGCCGTCGACTTTGGCCAAACTTCTTGTTTTTACGGCCGCTGGCACGTTCCACCGACGGAGGCCAGCTGTTTCCTCTCCTCCCACGTCCTCTTCTGTGTATGAACGAGAACGTGGCAAAGTTGGAGTCCATGATCAGTGGTGATGGGAGAAGAAAACACCTCTTCATAAGAACACTTGAAATATCAATTTTGTATTCATCATTGCAACCTACAGTCACTGGTAATAAAAATTGGACACTTAATTCCTGAAATGCACGCTTCCCTGCAAGGTGTTGTGTGTTGCCTAACACTCTGGCAGTGAAAGAAGTTGTCATTGAAAATTTGCTGCTAAAATCCACTTATCGCCGTAATTCCAAAGATGCAATCATGTTGTGTTGAAATGGACCACTTCCAAAGATGTGTCCGTGTTGAAGTTGCCACTTCCAAAGATGTAACCGTGTTGAAGTTGACCACTTCCAAAGATGTAACCGTGTTGAAGTTGACCACTTCCAAAGATGTAACCGTGTTGAAGTTGACCACTTCCAAAGATGTAACCGTGTTGAAGTTGGCCAGTTCCAAAGATGTAACCGTGTTGAAGTAGGCCACTTCCAAAGATGTAACCGTGTTGAAGTTGGCCACTTCCAAAGATGTAACCGTGTTGAAGTTGGCCACTTCCAAAGATGTAACCGTGTTGAAGTTGGCCACTTCCAAAGATGTAACCGTGTTGAAGTTGGCCACTTCCAAAGATGTAACCGTGTTGAAGTTGGCCACTTCCAAAGATGTAACCGTGTTGAAGTTGGCCACTTCCAAAGATGTAACCGTGTTGAAGTTGATCAATTTCCAAAGATGTAACCGTGTTGAAGTTGATCAATTTCCAAAGATGTAACCGTGTTGAAGTTGATCAATTTCCAAAGATGTAACCGTGTTGAAGTTGACCACTTCCAAAGATGTAACTGTGCTGAAGTTGACCACTTCCAAAGACGTAACCGTGCTGAAGTTGACCACTTCCAAAGACGTAACCGTGCTGAAGTTGACCACTTCCAAAGACGTAACCGTGCTGAAGTTGACCACTTCCAAAGACGTAACCGTGCTGAAGTTGACCACTTCCAAAGACGTAACCGTGCTGAAGTTGACCACTTCCAAAGACGTAACCGTGTTGAAGTTGACCACTTCCAAAGACGTAACCGTGTTGAAGTTGACCACTTCCAAAGACGTAACCGTGTTGAAGTTGACCACTTCCAAAGACGTAACCGTGTTGAAGTTGACCACTTCCAAAGACGTAACCGTGTTGAAGTTGACCACTTCCAAAGACGTAACCGTGTTGAAGTTGACCACTTCCAAAGACGTAACCGTGTTGAAGTTGCCTCTTCCAAAGACGTAACCGTGTTGATGTTGCCTCTTCCAAAGACGCAACCGTGTGAAGTCAGCACTTCCAAAGATGCAACCGTGTTGAAGTTGCCTCTTTCAAAGATGTAACCGTGTTGAAGTTGCCAATTCCAAACATGTAATCGTGTTGAAGTTGACCACTTTAAAAGATACAACCGTGTTGAAGAGAGATTTTAGGTATTTTTAAGTTGTAATTTTCAGAGACACCAATAGCTCGAAATATGCACTTTATCGTACAATGCAGCGAGGTTTTTCTTCAGTTTTTTTAAAGCCACTTTATGCACAGGATGGCTAATCAGGGCTGGACCTACAGTTTAAAGTGGGATAATATCCACTAAGTCCCTCCACCTAATATCGAGCCTGGAACTCTATGATTACAAGGCGACGACGACAAGGCCTCGTACATGTAGTGATTGGACCCTCCAGAAAGCCTACAAATCTGTTCATAGAACACACTAGATATTTAAACCTTGAATTGCAGTTTTCATGACTAGCTTCAAGTTGCATCTTTGGAATTCGCCAACTTCAACGCGATTGAATCTTTGGAATTCGCCAACTTCAACGCGGTTGAATCTTTGGAATTCGCCAACTTCAACGCGGTTGAATCTTTGGAATTCGCCAACTTCAACGCGGTTGAATCTTTGGAATTCGCCAACTTCAACGCGGTTGAATCTTTGGAATTCGCCAACTTCAACGCGGTTGAATCTTTGGAATTCGCCAACTTCAACGCGGTTGAATCTTTGGAATTCGCCAACTTCAACGCGGTTGAATCTTTGGAATTCGCCAACTTCAACGCGGTTGAATCTTTGGAATTCGCCAACTTCAACGCGGTTGAATCTTTGGAATTCGCCAACTTCAACGCGGTTGAATCTTTGGAATTCGCCAACTTCAACGCGGTTGAATCTTTGGAATTCGCCAACTTCAACGCGGTTGAATCTTTGGAATTCGCCAACTTCAACGCGGTTGAATCTTTGGAATTCGCCAACTTCAACGCGGTTGAATCTTTGGAATTCGCCAACTTCAACGCGGTTGAATCTTTGGAATTCGCCAACTTCAACGCGGTTGAATCTTTGGAATTCGCCAACTTCAACGCGGTTGAATCTTTGGAATTCGCCAACTTCAACGCGGTTGAATCTTTGGAATTCGCCAACTTCAACGCGGTTGAATCTTTGGAATTCGCCAACTTCAACGCGGTTGAATCTTTGGAATTCGCCAACTTCAACGCGGTTGAATCTTTGGAATTCGCCAACTTCAACGCGGTTGAATCTTTGGAATTCGACAACTTCAACGCGGTTGAATCTTTGGAATTCGCCAACTTCAACGCGGTTGAATCTTTGGAATTCGCCAACTTCAACGCGGTTGAATCTTTGGAATTCGCCAACTTCAACGCGGTTGAATCTTTGGAATTCGCCAACTTCAACGCGGTTGAATCTTTGGAATTCGCCAACTTCAACGCGGTTGAATCTTTGGAATTCGCCAACTTCAACGCGGTTGAATCTTTAGAATTCGCCAACTTCAACGCGGTTGAATCTTTGGAATTCTCAAAGTTCATCATGGTTCCATCTTTGAAACTGGTAAACTTCAACACGGCTGCATCTATATCGATCGGCATACTTCAACAAAGTTGCATCTTTATAAATCTGTCAACTTCAACACGGCTGCATCTTACACCTGCATTTTTGGAAATGGCAAACTTCATCCTTGGAATTAGCAAACTTCAACACTGCTGTACCTTTGAAATTGCTCAACTTCAACTCTTATTATTAAGCAGCCAACATCAAGTCCACTTCAATTTTCAACTGACCATAATCCTTCACTTGCATTTTCAAAAGTGTCTTACTCAGTTTGAAAAGTAACTAATTTATTCGAACAAATTTAGACCGTGATCCCAAATTGCTATGGCAACTTTAAAGTTGTTCCATTGTTGCATCCCGTCGACCCCCCACCCCCTCTTTATCTTTGTAATTTTATCTACTCACAGGGGGGGAATTATAAAATTTTGGCCCTGCCGACATTATAATTATTATTATTAGCTTCTTACCATGGTACCTCCACTAATTGCATGCTCTATATTAATAACACTTCTAAACTTTAAAATATACACACATCTGATTAACAATTAGTCATCAAAATTCGTGTTGGTTCATAAGCGCCACTTGCACTATGCATTTCGCAGCCGAAATTTATCACTTCTGCCCCTTCAGCGTTTCATTTTTGTGCGCCCCCTACTGAACTTGCGGCCCCTTTATAGCCTAAGATAGCGTAGTGGCAAATTCCCCGCTGTCTACTCGCAAGAAGCTTCGAGAAAAAAAACAAGGAAACTTCTCTCGTCGGAGAAACATTCTGGGTAATAAACCAAACCGAGAGATGGCAGCACTGCATCTTCTTTCCACGATGTCGAAAAATCACGTATTTCTGGAGTCCCGAGTAAGCCTGCTGGTGTCGTGCCAAAGGATACGGGATCAGGGAGCTATATGCTAAGAATGTACAGCTCCTCCCACCCACACTTGGAGTATAAATCCGATTTTTTCCTCTGCCTCTCTCTGTTACCAACAAGTGCCGTTCACCTCACGTTTAAGCGGCGGCTAGGATCATCTTTCTTGCTTTTGGGATCTATTCATAGTTCCAGAGCCTCATACGAATGTGCGTTTTGTCTGCTACGGATGTTTCATACGCGCTGTGATGGATGCGCCTCGACTGCCGCAGAAACCTGTAACGTCGCGTGGATATCCTTCAAATGTAGTTTTTTGTGTTTAATTATTTATGATGGAGCACTGCTGCCATGTATAATATGTCTCGTTGTCATACAGGAATGACACCTAGTCTAGAAGAGCGAAACCTATGTGATACCTATTTTCATTCTGTTCATTATCTCTTTCTGCACACTTGTCATTATTTATCCCAACTTTTACCTTCCTCCTGTTTTCTCCCTCCAATTTTTATTGCTCCACTCGTATAAAAAACCCAATTTGTAATCTTCCCCTTTCCTTCAATCTAATTTTTAATTATCTCTCTCCATTCTCTCCATTTTGAATCCACTCCCGTTTTTCCAAGTGTTATTCCTCTCTCCTTCTTTCCCTCCAATTGTAATTTCTCTCTCCTTCTTTCCCTCCAATTGTAATTTCTCTCTCCTTCTTTCCATCCTATTGTTATTTCTCTCCTTCTTTCCCTAGAATTGATAATCATCTGCCCTATCTCTCCAATTACTAATCCTCTCCACTTCTTTTCATCCAATTGCTAATCCTCTCTCCTTCTTTCTCTCCAATTGCTAATCCTATCTCTTTCTTTCCCTAAAATTGTTAATTCTCTCTCCTTCTTTCCCTCCAATTGTTAATTCTCTCTCCTTCTTTCTCTCAAATTGCTAATCCTCTCTCCTTCCTTCCCTCCAATTGCTAATCCTCTCTCCTTCTTTCCCTCTAATTCCTAATCCTCTCTCCTTCTTTCCCTCTAATTCCTAATCCTCTCTCCTTCTTTCCCTCTAATTCCTAATCCTCTCTCCTTCTTTCCATCCAATTCCTAATCCTCTCTCCTTCTTTCCCTCAAATTGTTAATCCTCGCTCCTTCTTTCCCTCGAATTCCTAATCCTCTCTCCTTCTTTCCCTCAAATTGTTAATCCTCGCTCCTTCTTTCCCTTAAATTGTTAATCCTCTCTCCTTCTTTCCATCAAATTGTTAATCATTTCTCCTTCTTTCCCCTCCAATTGCTAATCCTCTCTCCTTCCTTCCCTCCAATTGCTAATCCTCTCTCCTTCCTTCCCTCCAATTCCTAATCCTCTCTCCTTCTTTCCCTCTAATTCCTAATCCTCTCTCCTTCTTTCCCTCTAATTCCTAATCCTCTCTCCTTCTTTCCCTCTAATTCCTAATCCTCTCTCCTTCTTTCCCTCTAATTCCTAATCCTCTCTCCTTATTTCCCTCTAATTCCTAATCCTCTCTCCTTATTTCCCTCTAATTCCTAATCCTCTCTCCTTATTTCCCTCAAATTGTTAATCCTCGCTCCTTCTTTCCCTCAAATTGTTAATCCTCTCTCCTCCTTTCCATCAAATTGTTAATCATTTCTCCTTCTTTCCCCTCCAATTCCTAATCACCTCTCCTTCCTTTCCTCCTTCCAATTGCTAATCCTCACTCCTTCTTTTCCTCTAATTGTTAATCCTTTCACCTTCTTTCCCTCCAATTGCTAATCTCCTCTCCTTCCTTCCCTCCTTCGAATTGCTAATCTCACTCCTTTTCTTCCAACTTTTAATCCTCTCTCCTTCTTTCCCTCCAATTGTTAATCCTCTCTCCTTCCTTCCCTCCAATTGCTAATCCTCTATCCGTCTTTCCCTCCAATTTTTAATCCTCTCTCCTTCTTTCCCTCCAATTGCTAATCCCCTCTCCTTCCTTCCCTCCAATTGTTAATTCCTTCCTTCCCTCCCTTCAATTGCTAATTCTCTCTCTTTCTTTTCCTCTAATTTTATTCCACATCTCTTTATACTCCAATTTTAATTTCCCCTTTTTTCTCTCCAATTTTTAATTCTCGATCTCTTCGATTCTAAATCTTCACTTCTTCCCATTCTTCCGTTCATCTTCCTGTTTACAATATTCTTTAAAACATTTTTGTAATTTTTCTCTTATTTATCTTCCTTTTCTATTTGCTCTTGTATGTATCCATTTCCCTTATGTACAAATACTCACGAGAATGTATCACTAAAATACCAGAGAGAAGGAAATTTACTGCAATATACCACGACACATCACTCATACAATATATTGAGGAGTATGTTATTATTGTAATTACCACATTGTACCCATATGAGTGCCATCTGTACTTAATTATGTTGATCAAGATCTTAGGTATTATATAAAGGAAATTAACTTACGAAGTAGTCTTGCATGCTTCTGTACAGCGTCCCGATGTCAAAGTACAACATCCGGTCCACAAGGGCTCTCCTTTCGACGTCCCTAGGATAGAGGCGATAGTCTGTGGAGTACTTGCTCACTAGATACGTCATGATTGCTCGGCTGAAACGAAAGGAAAAGTGATTCAAAATGGTTGAAAAGAAGCATGGGCGAGACACAGTCTCGTTTCAATATTTGGCAACACCGCACACATTCACTCACAGTGACAGTCGTCAGTTTAGTTTTCATGGTTCAACGGGCATGGCTGTGTGCGGTGTTGCCATGTTTCACGTACATCTTTGCTCCGTTGAATAAAAAATCTGTATAAAATCGGTTTCGCAATGTGAATTGACAATGAACATGGATTTAAAGGAAAAAGATGCAAAGAGCTTCAAACCAAGACCAATATTTTATTTGTAGGACTACCCAATATTAAGAAAAAGTTGTTTCGCAAAATTGATCAGAACCGTTTTTTGACAAATTTTATAAATCTGAAAATTAGGAATTATGTTTAAAACCTTTCTGCCTGCATCGCACTAAAATTTCATTACGATCTGACCACCCGTTTTCTATTTATAGAATTTCAAAGAGAACGATTGTTTGCAAAACTCAAAGAAACCGGCACTTTTCTTTTTGTTCTCACGACAATAAAAAATAGAAGGCATAATCGAAAAAAATGGTTAAGTTAGATTAACGCAAAATTGCATAAGCAACATTTTGATGTAACTCGTTTTTATGTAGCTCTACTGGTTAATTTTTAATTGAAGTCCAAACTCTAGTATCTATAATTTTTAATCAGACATTACATATTTTAATATACTTACATATGTTTACATATTTGTGTTTATTTACATATTTTTTTTACATATTTCAGAGTTTTTTTCCATATTTATGTACATATTTCACATGTTTTGTCTACGTTCCGCCGCTTTTTCAGCTCCGCTTCTGCCCCAGTGGGCGTCCAACTTTAGAGTTTTATTCTATATGCAGAGGCGTCTCGTGAACGTATGCGGTGCATGCTGCGCATGCGTCAATTGTGGGAAAAAGGACATCTTGCTCTGCGACGACATTCATGAGCATTTTTACATTCTAATTTCTTCATATAGAAGTATTTATTTTACACGAGAGCGCTCAACTAAGCTTATATTACATTTCTTGGATCTGAAGTGAAAGAAAGTAATAATATTTTCCCCACAATTGATGCATGCCTCACTTCAGATCCAAGAAATGTAATATAAGCTTAGTTCAGCGCTCTCGTGTAAAATAAATACTTCTCATATATGAAGAAATTAGAATGTAGAAATGCTCATGAATGTCGTCGCAAAGCAAAGCAAATGTCCATTTTCTCACAATTGACGCATGCGCTCACGAGACGCCTCTATAGTCTAGACATTAATGTAAAATGTTAAAAAAAAAAAAAAAATAGGCAACGATAGCTACATGGATTCATATTCTGGTCCCTGAGATGGATGAATATCACATGGTTTGTGTCTCATATTCAATCAAGTAGAAACCTACAATATAAGAAACTCAAAAAACAAAATGGATCTTGGTCTCCCAAATTTCACATAACTTAAGAATATAGTATTTGAGGAAATCGAAACTAAGAAGAGAAGAAATTCTCCAAGATCTCTTTCTATTTGAAATATGTTTACTACGGTCAATGAAGCATAAGTTCGTTTTGTTTCCACTGAAGGATTTAACGTCGCACAGTGCACGTGATTCAAACAGTCAATCTGTTACTGTTACCTACTGCAGAGGCACCATCTAACGGTATCCTCTGCTGACATGAGTGCTTTGGGAGTGATGATTGGACTATACCTTGTCTTGCCTGTTGATTTCTTCATGTTGGAAAAATGGCGTCTTCCGTGGAGCTATTGTTCTTATGGTAGGGTTACGTTACGTTAAGAAAACATAGTTTATTTAGTTTTTTTCTCGATTTCCATACTTGACCGCCAATTATTACATGCAGATTAGGAGTTCACAGTTAGTGAGTAGGCGAAATTTCATAGAAATTGGAGAGTGGTCCGGTATTGTAAACTCGCTCCATTTACAGTAGAGCGTCGATTATCCGAACGTCGGTCAACCGAACGACCGCTTAACCGAACTGTGTACTCGCTCACTTTCAGATATCTGTAATGAAAAAAGTACGTGACTTAGCTGCTCGTAAGCGTGTAGGCTTGCTTAGACAGACCAAAATAAAGGATTTTTTTAAACGTTAATTTTGTGTACTGTGTGTATTGTTCATGCAAAATGCGTATGTAATATGTACATATTCTTGTTTAATAAACTGTACCACATACTATATATTCCTACTAAAGTTGCCTTTGTACGTTACTTTGTAATACATACTTAAAGAGATGCCTGTTTTTATGAATAAATTTACTGTACAGTACTTCTTTTTGGCAAATAAACATGTACAGTTCGATTATCCGAACAAACCAGTTTTCCGAACACCCATGTCCCCCAATTACTTCGGATAATCGACGCTCTACTGTACTACTTTATCAAAACACGCATTCATGACTTACAAAGAGTTGAACCTAGGAACCTTGTAGAAATGCACTAGTCTAACCACCCATCTACAAAAGTTTACTTTTATTTGTTTTCTACCGACATAAAGGTTTAAAAAACTGTAATAAAAGAGGGGGTAAAAGCTATCCCCTGTGCAATAAGACTCAGCGGGACCTTAGCTGACACGAGGGCAGTTTTTGTTTCGAATTTTTCTCGAAAAACCCCTATGATATTTCAAAATCCAAAAAAATACATTTTCTTAGAATTCCTTCTAGAGCATACACGTGAAACTTCATGTGGTATGCTTTCCCTGCTGTCTAGATATTATCAATAGTTTCGTGGCTACGGAAGCTTACTGTATTAAAATATTGATAATATCTAAACAACAGCGAAAGCAAATCACACGAGGACTCACGTGAATGCCCTAGAAGGAATTCCAAGCAGATGTAATTTTTCGGATTTTGGAATATCACAGCGGTTTCTGGAAAGGAGAGGAAAATAGTTGCACTCGCGTCGGTCAAATGCCCAGCCGAGCTTCAAACCGTGCCATGAAGGCTCATACAGGGTGCATATGTAAGGCTACATGCATTCTTGCCCACGGCCATAGTTACCACGCGCTTTTACCCGTAGGTATCTACTGTAAAGCCTGGGTATTTTACTGCAACTTTACATATTTAACCCTGCAACTCTACGACGGGTGAGAATTCACCCAGTGATATTTTATAACGGACGCCACTAGATAGCAGCACTTCACACATGTTTCTGAAATGCCTACAATGTTTTAAAAAAGAAGTTTTAGAGTTCAAATACACTAACAACAAAAAAAAGAAAATCACACTGGTGAAAATTCACCCATTCTAGTAATAGTAGGTAAAACACATCCTAGTGTTCAAGGGTTAAGAATCAAACATTTCAGCGTAAAATTATAAGATAATTTCTGTAAATATATACATTTGATTTTTCGAAGGAGAGGTATAGGGAATCCGTCTGTATGGTATGAGTACTCTACCTTTATTTCAGCTCGCCTGCGTTATTTGTATTTGCAAGCATAACCCTTTAAAAAATCTACTAAAAAAGTAAAAACCAATAAAAATATGTAATGTTACAATGACTAAATCTAACAATTGGTTTCACGGGCAATTTTTTCAGCGCGCTCCATAAAACAAATTTCTGCAGTGTGTAGTTTTTAACTCGAGTTTTGTTTTTTCTATTATTCCACCGGTTTTTTTTTCACAATCATTGCTTAACAGAAATGCATGCATGCATCGTTAAGTAACAACAACGGTGAAAATATTTCCAAGTTAGAACCGTATTTTTTTTCTCTGAAATGTTGCGGCACTTAAAACTTGATAAGGAAAATCTTGAATATATATCCATTATATTATATATAAAAATGTACACATTGCCAACACTGTTAGGCGAGTGCATGATCCGTAACGACACATTCTACTGTTTTCAATGTGTGTGTGCGAATGGAATGGTGTGCATCTTGACTTTCCCACGATCAGAAATCATTTTTCCCTTAACGGTCATTTCACCCTGTCTGGAAGGGCACTTTTCCTCTTTATGGAGAAAAAAGGACTTCATAGTAAGCGTAACATGTCTATGCTCTCAAGGTATTTACTGCTACCAGTAAATTATAACAATTGTGGTGAACTGATAAAAACTCTAATAAATCGTGTAAATAATGATCTCTAGAGAACTTAATTTTAGAAACTGAAATTGGTAGGGGAAAGTGGGGGAATTGCGACCACCTAAGGGAGATTTTAAAAATCTCAAAACTGTACGCAGTGAAACAAGAAGAAAATGTGGGCCTTAAAAAGCAATGTTTGTAGTACATCTCTGCGTATTACTTTGCTCCCTGTCGTTAATAGTTATCTCTGTAAACGTCAAAAAGTAACAATGTGCGTGTGAGCGCAATTGCCCTATTAGTAGGGTAATGGCACTCAGTAATCATCCTAACAGTAAATCAATACTATTTTTGTACTATACAGAAACTATATCTTTAAGTACTTATATTTATTAATATGCAGATACAAATTAAATTGAGCACAATTTTGCACAAAAATGTACACATGGGACGCTTATTATGAGAAACGTCTTTGCACCCTTCATGTTCCCATCACAAACAGCGTGAGCGTCATTGCCCGATAGGCGCCATATTACGTTCTTTGTTTCTCGTCTCATGAAGAACCTCAAATGTTTGCTTTATAATAATTAAGAAATAAACAGGAGATACTATTATTATATCTGTAAAATTTTCAAGACTCTAGCTTAAACGTTCCGTCTACTTACCTTGCACTTTTTTCCTTCCCAATTTTATAACAAAATATGACGAATTCGTTTTTCGCACCCTGCTTCTTAAAAGTCAACTCCACATGTGCCGCCTTTTGTTTGGTGCCTCGTAGTACTGGGTTCTAGATGTCAGCACAGGTTACTCTTCAATAACACCCTCCGTAACGACTACAGAGGGGTGAGCGCCATTGCCCGCTGAGCGCCATTCCCCCACCTTCCCCTACTGTATCTGGCCATTGCTCTGCTCAGGACTAAGTATAAACTATAGACCTAAAGACAAATGAGTGATTTTAGACTGAGCACTTACTTATATGCTCTAAAATCTACAAAAATATGAATACAAATATGCCGTAAAAACCTAGAAACTATGCACTAACATTGTAATGAACAATGGTTGGTCCAAAAAAAAATGGTTGCCTGACAATGCTTTTTCTTTCTTTTGGTAACCCCCATGCAAGGGTAGTTCAAAGCAGACATAATTTTTCTAAAGCTTGATTTCGTTTTAAAATAGCGGCCATTTTTGTTTCATGGCTTCCGGCACTTCTGGCCTTTGCAGATAGTTGCGATAAATTTGAAAACTCGGCTAAGAAAAATTACAGAAAGCTCGGGTTAGAAATATAGTTTACAGTTCAGTTCATTTCAGGTTACATTGTGTGTCCTGTAGAAACCATCTCTAATGCTAATGCCTGTAATTTGCGGGGCCAAAACTGATATTCGGTATTCAACCAGAGTTGTTAAGGGTCCAGTAACCCATAAATTCTAATGGGTTCTGCTGTAGGACCGGACCCTTTTCCCTCGCACAATTTAAATTCGGTCCAAGTTGAGTATTGTCTCGTGGGAAAAAGGTTCCTGGACCGTATTTAAGTTCATCCGGAAAGTTCCTGGACCGTAAATAAATTCATCCGGAAAAAAGTTCCCGGACCGTAAATAAATTCATCCGGAAAAAAGTTCCTGGACCGTAAATAAATTCTTCCGGAAAAAAGTTCCTGGACCGTAAATAAATTCATCCGGAAAAAAGTTCCCGGACCGTAAATAAATTCTTCCGGAAAAAAGTTCCTGGACCGTATATAAATTCATCCGGAAAAAGTTCCTGGACCGTAAATAAATTCATCCGGAAAAAAAGTTCCTGGACCGTAAATAAATTCTTCCGGAAAAAGTTCCTGGACCGTAAATAAATTCATCCGGAAAAAAAGTTCCTGGACCGTATTTAAATTCATCCGGAAAAAAGTTCCTGGACCGTATTTAAATTCATCCGGAAAAAGTTCCTGGACCGTATTTAAATTCATCCGGAAAAAGTTCCTGGACCATATTTAAATTCATCCGGAAAAAGTTCCTGGACCGTATTTAAATTCATCCGGAAAAAGTTCCTGGACCATTTTTAAATTCATCCGGAAAAAGTTCCTGGACCATATTTAAATTCATCCGGAAAAAGTTCCTGGACCGTATTTAAATTCATCCGGAAAAAAGGTTCCTGGACCGTATTTAAATTCATCCGGAAAAAGTTCCTGGACCATATTTAAATTCATCCGGAAAAAGTTCCTGGACCATATTTAAATTCATCCGGAAAAAGTTCCTGGACCATATTTAAATTCATCCGGAAAAATGTTCCTGGACCATATTTAAATTCATCCGGAAAAAGGTTCCTGGACCATATTTAAATTCATCCGGAAAAAAGTTCCTGGACCGTATTTAAATTCATCCGGAAAAAGTTCCTGGACCATATTTAAATTCATCCGGAAAAAGTTCCTGGACCGTATTTAAATTTATCCGGAAAAAGTTCCTGGACCATATTTAAATTCATCCGGAAAAAGTTCCTGGACCGTATTTAAATTCATCCGGAAAAAAGGTTCCTGGACCGTATTTAAATTCATCCGGAAAAAAGTTCCTGGACCGTATTTAAATTCATCCGGAAAAAGTTCCTGGACCGTATTTAAATTCATCCGGAAAAAAGGTTCCTGGACCGTATTTAAATTCATCCGGAAAAAAGTTCCTGGACCATATTTAAATTCATCCGGAAAAAGTTCCTGGACCATATTTAAATTCATCCGGAAAAAGTTCCTGGACCATATTTAAATTCATCCGGAAAAAGTTCCTGGACCATATTTAAATTCATCCGGAAAAAGTTCCTGGACCGTATTTAAATTCATCCGGAAAAAGGTTCCTGGACCATATTTAAATTCATCCGGAAAAAGTTCCTGGACCATATTTAAATTCATCCGGAAAAAGTTCCTGGACCGTATTTAAATTCATCCGGAAAAAGGTTCCTGGACCATATTTAAATTCATCCGGAAAAAGTTCCTGGACCATATTTAAATTCATCCGGAAAAAGGTTCCTGGACCATATTTAAATTCATCCGGAAAAAGTTCCTGGACCGTATTTAAATTCATCCGGAAAAAGTTCCTGGACCATATTTAAATTCATCCGGAAAAAGTTCCTGGACCATATTTAAATTCATCCGGAAAAAGTTCCTGGACCGTATTTAAATTTATCCGGAAAAAGTTCCTGGACCGTATTTAAATTTATCCGGAAAAAAGATTCCGGAACAGAATTGAAATACTTTTAAGATGAAAAGGTTCTTTACGGTCCAGAACCCATTTATGCTTCTTACTTTTCTCTCCCGGGTCGGAATTGAATTTCTTTACAATTCCTGGACCTGTAACAATCCTATTTGCAGGAAAAATAAATTTAGGATGCTTTCAGTAGGAAAGTAATGTATATATCAGATCTATATTTTTATAGGGGAAACATACGTATAGGAGTCATTCCATGCCAAATCAACACAGATATGTGCAATTTCCAACCTGACCATTTCCGATTTTCATGAAAAATTTTGAGTTTCGTTTGTCTTGTAGCTAATTGTAAAATTATTCAAGGTCAAAGTTTGCAGAAATTGCCCTTTCTGAGCTAGTTTAGCTATACAAAATGTGTTGTAACTAACCTCCTATTTGTTCTAGGAAGCTGAAATAAAATTTATTGTGCAGGGAAGTGAACAAGCTTTGCAGTAATATGTAAGAAGCCTACTTTTGGATAAAAATAAAATTTTGTCACGTGACATTGACTTTTGACCTTGAACGTATCAAAACATGTAATCGCCAAAATTCGTGAAAAAAATTTATTTGGCACTCCATGTTTTACTCTAAACCATATGGAAAAATCAAACTGCGTGCACCCCCTTTTTATTGAAAACATTTGAGTTGAATTCAATATGGCGGCCAACAATATGGCGTACCTCTGCTTGAAACATACTACTATGGTTTCCTCTTGGTCTAACATATTTCTATCAGGACCAAATATAACCAGAATAATTCCCTTACATTTTATAGGAGTAATGGGACGGTTTATTCACCCTAGTACATTGTAATGAGGCCTTCATCAGTCACATACGTAGCTATACATATTATTTTGTACTGTATCTTCTGATCCCATTGCAGCCCAGTTTGATTTTTTCATGTGTGTTCGAGTATAGCATGATTCGCCAAATATATTTTTTCCACCGTTTTTGGCGATGACATGTTTTGAGATATTCAAGGTCAAAGGTCAAGGTCAAGTGACAACATTTTATTTTTATCCCAAGCTAGGTGTGTTACATATCACTTGAAAGCTTGTTCCCTTCCCTGCACAATAAACTTTATTTCAGCTTCCTAGGCCAAATAGGAGCAGAGTTACAGAGCATTTAGTATAGCTAAACGAGTTCAGAAAGGGCAATTTCTGCGAACTTTGACCTTGAATAATTTTACAATTACAAGACAAACGATACTCAAAATTTTCAGAGTTACTAAGTTCCATGCATTGTTTCAACTCCCCAAATTTCATGAAAATCGGAGATGGTCAGGTTGGGAGCTGTGTTGATTTCGTATGGAATGACTCCTCACATCCAAAGTTTTAGCAGAAAATATTTGAGCTTGATATTTGGCTTTCTCTTTAGGTCATTGAAAATGCTCGTTTTTAATTTTTTTCAAAATTTGAGTCCCACTGTCTCTGGTGGGGTACCTAACTTGGTCGACGTCCACCTCCCCCTGGAAATTTCTAAATGTAATAAATTGTTGCTGTAAAATGGCGCAAGATAATGAAAATAAAATCGACTGGGTTGAAACGTCGCGCAGGCTTTCTACATGAAAATGCACAATCCTAGAAATCTATGGAGATTTACAGTCCCCCTAGGAACAGATGAGAAGGAAGAACAGAATGAAACAAGACGGAAAGAACTGGAAAAAAAGGGGGAGGTCAACTTGGCAAGAAGCTCGAAATGAAAATGGGGCCGACTTCTCAAAATATACACGCCCCTTTGAAGAGGAAAGACTTAATATAATGTGTGTGATATGTGGGGACATATGTGGCTCGAGAGCGAGGTCCTGGATAAACGGAAGTAAGCACATATTTCTTGGTCTCTATTTCCAGTTCCCGGTCACCGTGCAGGGAGTGGAAAAGGGTGGGAGGGGTAACAGGAAAACGTGTCAGGTTACATTCGTCGCGGAGGAGCATTCCGGCCAAATTCTACCACCTGCCACGAGGTCTTATTAATAATTCCGTTCGCACTCCCCCCAGCTCCCGAATTAATTTCATTCACGGATTCATTTTTAGCGTGTGCACGTGTAGGGCTCTTCTCGGTAAAAGTCTGTTAAGAGACGCAGAAGGAGCTTGTGGGACTTCTGAAGTGCAAGTCCCGCATTAGACGAAAGCATTCTTCCTTAGCATTTTACCCCATGACCACAATGCTACTTTGTACAGTGGAAATCTTATGGCATTTCTCAAGGATAGAATCGATCATAGCCATATCATAGCCAATCAGAAGCGAGCTCTAGGTCACGAGTGCAGTTGTAATGGCGGCCGAGTGAGATGTAAACAATGTACCACTTCACATTTTTAAAAGCCGATAACTATTCAACCGAGAGGAATAACGTTTCCTCTAAGCAGCTATTAGTTACAAATCAATGGCACTGCTTAAATACATACTTTATAGCGTATACTGTACACGTATGGAAAAATATTTGTTATTTCAAGTGTAAACACCGTGCACTAAGCATATATGGTGTAACACGACGTGCCTTTCGTGCTGTATACATTATACCTTGTAAGCGCAAAAGCTAACCGGAATGTTACATGAAATGCTTCCGTGTAAAGTACTGTTAGCTGTAAGATTTTTGGAAGCATTATTATGCTAGCAAAAATGTTAAAAGAAATGCTTCCGTCTAAAGACGGCCTTACACTTTAAAGGAATTGGCAAATGTTTTTTATTTGCTTCAGGACGTTGCATCGATTCTCTTCAGAAACCCACTCGGATTTATTTTTGCTTCGGGTTATACAGAATACCGGATTAACAAGACTCTACTGTATACACAGTCTCATGTTTCATGGAAATATAATAAATTTTAGGGTTAAAGTCTCCATGAACCAGCGGTTGATAGAGTGACCTTGAAACCAGAAGTCCCAAGATTCTAATCATGTTAGGTTTCCAATCATATTCATCAGAATCCATACGAAATTTTGCCCTATTATATTTTAACAGGGTGGGCTGTGGCCCACTGTGGTCCTTCCCAAGGTACCGCCTCTGATCTCGGTAAGGAGGTGTGTCAGCCACGAAGCTTTCGCAATACGGTACTAGCTAGCAGATTCAGCTTCTGTCGGCCTGCAACTGTGATTGTTCGGATGTTCAATGAAGTCACTCCTGCTAGCACCGAACAATAAGCGATAACTCAGCCAAACGGCAGTCGTTCGTCAAACACGCCACTCTGCAATGATGGCGGCGGTGGCTGTATTGACGTCATCAATCAAAATGCCCGAGAATGCCACTTTAGCGCTGGTGTGCTGTGGGGTTCCATTCAACCAGTTCCGAATTCATGACCTGCATGGACAGGCTGAATCTAATACAAGTTTCGTCCACCAGAGGGCCGACTTGGACGCTCTGCTCATACATTTACCCACCCCAGTAAATTCAACAAGAAAAAATGCGCACCATGTGCATATTTCTCTTGTGCAGATTGTCTACACTAAAAATGTACTAACTAACTAACTCTCTAGCTTTCTTAAACCCGAAGGTTCATGGCTGCAGCAACACAGGCATTCCATCTGTCCCTATATTGAGCAAGATCTACATACTCTTTTCCATCCCTACCGATTTCCTTTAGGTCCATCTCAACGTTGTCCCTCCATCTTCGTCTTGGCCTTCCTACAGGTCTCTTACCATCAGCTTTCCCAACAAGAATCCTGTAAACTCCTCCTTCCTCTCCCATTCGTGCCACATGACCTGCCCACCTAAGTCTTCTTGATTTAATTATTCTAATAATATCTGGACATGAATACAAATTATGTAGTTCTAAATTATGTAACCTTCTCCACTCACCTGTCTCCTCATCCCTTTTAGGTCCAAAGATTTTCCTAAGGATCTTATTTTCAAATACTCTCAATTTATGTTCCTCTTTCAATGTAAGCGACCAAGTTTCACATCCTTATAATACTACAGGCAAAATTACTGTTTTGTATATTTTAACTTTTAGTTTCTTAGATATTAAACGAGAAGACAAAAGTTTATGAAGAGAGAAGTAACATGCATTTCCTGAATTAAGCCTTCTTTTTATTTCCTCTTTAATATAATTTTCATTTTTTAATATTACTCCTAAGTATTTGAATTTGGAAACTGGTTCAAACGAGTTGTTATCAATAATTAGATTTTGATTATTACCTAACACTTGGTTTCGGCCTGTAAGCATATATTTAGTTTTCTCTTTGTTAACTTCCAAACCTATCTCTTTAACAGTTTTGAAAAATATTTTAGCATTATTCTTAATTGTATTCACATCATCCCCCAGTAAGTCTACATCATCTGCATATGCTAACAACTGAGTCACACCATTTAATTTTAGTCCTTCTTTAGTTTCTTTTACCTTCCTAACAGCATATTCTAAGGCAAAATTAAAGAACAATAGAGATAATGCATCTCCTTGTTTTAACCCATTATGAATTGTAAATTTGTCAGACACATTAATTCCGACACGAATTTTACTTTCTGTTTCACTGGTGCATACTTTTATCATACTAACAAGCTTCTTAGGTATTCCAAACTCGACTAATATATTATATAATTTATCTCTTTTGACCGAATCATATGCTTTTTTGAAATCAATGAATAGCTGATGGACATTTTGATTATATTCCACTTTTTTTCAAGTGTCTGTATGATGTGAAAAATTTGATCTGTAGTTGATCTGTTACGTTAATTCACATAAAAAATGTACACAAATTCTAATTTCGTTTCCTTGGCGTTTCGTGATTCATAAGTCCGTTTTAGAAATTCACCACCCACAGATAAACTGTAGTGAATAGTGGTAATTCTGATGCTGATAGAACGACAAACTCTCAAGGTTTTGTAGGAAACCCCTCCCCCGAGCGCATAGGTACCATGATTTGCCGCTAGGAGCAGTAGTAGTAAATATGGCGCCAAGTAAGTAAGAAGGTGTTGTGTGTCTTGGAAGACCCTGTATTATAATAAGAATAATTTTCATGCTGATAGATCAAATGAATTCCAGCTTATCTCTAGACTTGAACAATTTACCTTTGTTCTTGGAAAGAGTGAGGAAGATTCGCATAGAGACAGAGGGGAGAAAATTAGTTGTGAGAAAATCTGAAAGACTGTTGAACAACGTGGACAAAGGTACAAGCCGTTAAGGGTAACGGAAAATTATAAATAACAAGACAGGGAGGAAAAAAGAAAAGAAGACAGGGAAATGAGAAAGAAGAAACTGGCAGATGAAGTGAGCGAGAGAGTGGTGAGGGTCACACGAGCGGTTCAAGGGTGATGGGAGATAACAGAGGAGGAAGGAAAATAGAAAAGGGGGCAGAATAAAGAGAAGAAAATACGCAAATATGAAGAAAGACTGTGTGAAAAGCACACAGAAGTAAACGTAGATAAATTGCAGGAGAGAGGTGAAGACAAAGAAGAAGAGGAACATGGAGCGAGTGAGAAAGAAGCAGATAAAAATGGTAGAGGAAGCGATAATACGAAGAGAGACAGTGGAAACGTTAGATGGAAATGTGGAAAAATGAGTACCCGAGATATGGTGAAAGAACAGAAGAACGAACAGGCGTAGGTCCCAGGAGTTAGGACCGCCAGAAAGACTTCTCAAATTCAAAATTAAATCAGCAAAATACTTTATTTGATTTTTGTCAGCTAAGGTTGCTATTTTGCCACTTTTGGCTAATCGCGACGATGAGAATGAGTGATGAATTATGGGCACGGGTGTGATTTGTAAGTGTCCCTTCACCAGTTTTATTATATCATTGCTAGGGTTGATGTACGTCCTGGATACGTCCAGAACAGTCCCCGAATGGTGTCAGTTGTCCAAGTGTCCCGAAAAGTTTCTTCGGAACGTACCCGGACCTTTGGCCGAGTGGTTCGTACATCCCGCTGCGACGTCAAGGGTACCCGGTTCGAATCCCGCTCGGGCTTGGTTGTTTGTGAATGTCCATTCATCAATTTCATCATTTCATCACTCATCCCCATCTTCGCGAATTAGCTAAGAGGCACAAAACGCGAACTAAAATAAACTAAATCAATCAATCTTCGGGACGTACGAATGTCCCAGAATCGAGTGGGAAAGCAGCAACAAATAAGACAATACTTTCATGAACATTATTTCTATTTAAACGAGTGAGTGCATTGTATATAGCAATCTAACTGTACATAGAGCCGCTCCCTCTCAATAATAATAATACCACCACCACAGTTATCGAGTTACAAGAATGTGCTGAAGAGGTCATGATGGCGTCCCTCAATTCAATTCATTTGCTGAAAACAATTACTAATAACAGTGGTGGTTGGGGCAAGGTGCCAAAAGCCCTCCCCCCCCCCCCCAGTTTTGGAACCCAATCGCCGCTACTGCCACCTGAATACAATGTACAATAGCACTGCACTGATAAAAATGCAGAAAAGAAACATACAGCTACTAGTGAAACAAGCAGACGGTCGATTGCAGATTCTCACTTTACGTACAAGCCTCAACCAACCTCCCCGCCTCTCGCCTTCGCTGCAGTTTTTCAGGGCTTGAGCAACAATGCATTCTTTATGCTAAGAGAACTAATCCTAACAACGAATGCATTTCGGCAGACGTCAGAAGACGAATCGGGGTGGTTGGTTGAGGCTTGTGCGGTCAGCGAGACCCTCGATTGCAAGCGCTGTGACCTAGCTTCTGTGAGGCGTATCTACCGGCGATAACCTCAAAGCTCCTAATGGTCACGTGACATGAGCGCGCAGCAGGCGTAGAGACGGATTCGAACTGCTTTCCGACAGAGCGCAAACTTTAAACACGGTTGAATGGCGTTTTCGTGGATTTCCACTAAT
The DNA here is from genome assembly GCF_977018435.1 of Lepisma saccharinum. Lineage (NCBI taxonomy): Eukaryota > Metazoa > Arthropoda > Insecta > Zygentoma > Lepismatidae > Lepisma > Lepisma saccharinum. The sequence goes on along the minus strand of NC_139250.1, from coordinate 17,783,988 downwards.
ATCCGTATTTGTTAGTGTTTTGTTCAATGGAATTGGGACTGTGAGAATACGTAACCATGGAGAGCAGAAAGACCGCAGGTCTTACCAACATGACGTTGCGATCATGTAAAAATGGGTTAAGTAATGTAAATCTATGTAGCATATTTTTAAATAATGTACGTGGGATGATATTAGTATAAAAGACACTAGTAGTAGTATAGTTGGAGCCGTTTACCCACTGTACCTCCTCGAGAATTACGTCGATTTTTTTTTTTAATCGGCAGATTTCAATGTTTTACGTAGTGTAAAAGTGGTTCCAGCGTTAGGAAAGCACAAATAACGGAGATATTTGATCCCAAAGAATGGGCCACGTAAATTAAAACCTGCAATTTCGGAGTACTTTCGCCGCTTTTTGTTAGTAAGGACTGTTTGTATGTACGGGGCGAATGCAGAATATAGAGAATATCTCAAATTTCGTTAATATTTGGTATACTAACTCAATTTGGTCTTCTAATCACGAATCTGTTGTTAAAATGCAGGGGTCACGTCTGGAAATCGTGAAAGAAAGCTGATGTAAGTTGAGATATTGTTTTTTAAAGCTGTATCGCATTGTTTTACGAACAACATTTTGGTAAAATTTCAGTAACCGCCAAACGTCTCAAATTCCCTTTTTTCTTCTTTTTCACATTGGTACTTACGTATTCTGCATTCCTAAGGATTGTTGAAGGTGCCATTTCGTTATTCCCACGCAAATAATCTCAAATTTGAACATATCGAGTTATTTTTGTTTGTTCGCTTTCGCTTTGCGGTAAATGAGATATGGCGGAGAAATCTTGACTAGCGTTGTCCATGATCAGTGGTTATGCAGTGTTGCAACCTTCTTCATAGAAAAATACCTACTTTCCTGTTACTCATTTTGTATTTTTTCCCAGGTTCAAAAACCCCACGAACCATGCACGGATAGCCCCACGAACCATTCATAAATAGCCCCACGAACCATGCACGGCAAGGTTAGGTAAGGCAAACATAGTTAAAATTGTTTCGTTTATTTACGTTCTACAACTGTTACACAGTTACAAAACCACGTGGTTTGAAACACTGGCCGGTTATTACGTCATGAAACGCACGCAAACATTTGGTTCACGTAGTAGACGGACATCAAGGGAACAGCTTGCGTGCATCGGAGTGAAATTAATATCGAAAATTACATGATTTACCGGGAAAAAAATTAAACGAGGGGGGGGGGGACACTTCAAGACCTTCGTACAGTATAAAGAAACTCATTTCGGTAAGTACTTTCTCCTGTAAAATTGAAGAAATACGTTTTGCGGATACGAAACTTTTACCAAAATGTTAACTAAGCTTGCCTAACCTAACCTTACCGGAAATTGTTCGTGGGGATATCCGTGAATGTTTTGTGGGGCTACCCGTTCATAATGTACTGATTAGAAGGCCAAAATTAGTTAATATACCAAATATTAACGAAATTGGAGATACTTTCTTACCCTAACGTTACCGGAAAAAGTTTCGTGGGGATATCAGTTAAATCTTTCCCAATGAGCACATATTGTTTATTTATTTATTTATTTATTTATTTATTTAAAGACATGACACTACAGGCAAATGCCCATTTACAGTGTCTTGTATTATAACACTGTTTGGTACGCAAAATATGCAATCAGAAGAATTCAAAAAGTACAATAATATGATAATATGTGTTACAGTAATATAAAAATTAATATAAGATTAGATATGAAAGAGAAGTACAAAGTATTAACCTGACAGTTTGGGTTAGAACTTACACATGATAACCAAGAAAATAACCAAGGAAAAACATATGTGCTTCACCTTACATTTAAAAACGATGATATATAGATGTAATGACAGTAATTAGTAAATAACACAAAAGAAAAAAGAAAAATAGGATGGACTCTACGCCTGTACATAAAGAGACTGAATAAACAAAGTTAAGTCTGGCTTTGGAAATAAGTTTCTGTTTCCCTTTTGAATTTTCGAAAACTTTGGAAGATGTCTATCTTATCATATGTCTTTGCAATTTCATTATATAACCTGCACATTCTCCGAGTGGGTACCGCATTGTCTGACTTTGTTTGAGCTCTCGGTACTTGAAACAGCTCTTTCCGTGGTCTTACCTTATTATATGGTACATAAAAAGGGATTTCTGAGAGCAGCTGAGAGGAGTCTAATGAGTTGTTTAAAAGTTTATGTAACAATAGTAACTGATGTATGTTTCTTCTATCGCCTAGGGATTGTACATTGAAGTATTTTTTTAGGGTATGATAAGTAGTACATTTGGGGTAAACACAGTCTCTTTTCAGTCCTAGGAATCGAAGGAACTTGCTTTGTACATTCTCTATTCTGCTGGTTTCATTTAGGTTTTGTGGGGACCAGACTATAGACGCGTATTCCAATTTTGACCTTACGTAGGTATTGTATAGCGTTTGGAATGTTTCTAATTTCTTAAAGTCGTTTCCCATTCTCATTATCACTAGCTTCCTCACTGCGCAAGACGCCATTTTTCTAGAAGAACGCTCGAACACGGTTGCCAAACCTACCTCTAATCAAAGTCCGCATTCCACATGCTCTTCTACCTCGTCGTTCTCACTGACCAAGCAACAACTAATGCTCTGCAAGTAACGAAGCAACAGTGTGGCAACGCTGTAGACAGCGCAACGAATGCCGAACGTCACTTGTTCATATCATCAAACATGGTTCCTATGTTTCTGTATGGAGAATGATCGCGGTAATGAAGAACGTAATTTTGCAACATATATAGACGTAAGTGTACAATTTCTACACGTCACCCCCAAATCTCAACTCCAGATACGTTACCAGGACTGCATTTTTAGTGACTATAAGAAGTAGGAAAGGAATTGGAGACATTCTCTATATTGTTACATTCATACCGTATGTACACTAAAATAGCGAAAGAACACGCCGAAAATAACTATCAGTACCAATCCTAACCTAACTACGTAAAATTATAGCTTCTGTTGTGGAAAGTCGTTTTGGGTGCTATATTCACTTGCGCGAAGCCTTCGGACTGTTCTGCTTCACAGTAAAGTAACATGCTAGGGTAACAGACGTACTTTACTTCACAACAACACATTTCCGAGAGCTAAAATCAACTGAAAACGTTCATAAACAACAAAATCTTTATAAACCGTGCAAGATATTTCACTTTCTCCAGGCGGTACAGAGGGTCGAGGGTACCGTATGGTGTATTTTGCACGTCATATGAAGATCCATATGAGCACAGGTTCCGGGTTCGAGTCTCCAATCCGGTATGGTTGTTTGTTAGTGTCTCTTCATTAACATTCATTTTCATCGTAGAGATTAGTGTCAATAGACAGAGGAACGACGTACGTCGTATGGGGTGGAGGGGAGAAATTTTCGTGAAGCCTTTGAAAGAGTCATTCCGAGATGCTTATTACACGTAAACGATTAAGATTACCTTCCATTCTATCGTCAGCTAATTACCGTAAGCAGTCCGCGGGTATGTATCTTCAGTCCGAAGTGTTCAAATAAAAATTCGACATTGTGAGATAGCATTATAGTTCATTATGGCACCGATTTGTGTCTATTATGATTGACAGTTCGAATCATAAAGCTAGAAAGTTAGTGCTGCCCTTGTGCGTTATTCTGTGCCGGATATTGGTACATAAATAAGAGTACTACAGTTTCGTAATCTTCAGGAGGAAATGTCAGGGATCCCGGGTTCGATACCCGGTAGAGGCACTTAGTGCTTCGGAACACACTTTAAACTGTAGGTTCAGTCCCAATTACCCTACCTATGAATAAAAGTAGTGGGGGAAACTTCAGTATGATTACAGACGAACTTGACAAGTATAAGCTGACCAATAAAATCATTGCTCTGTCTACGGATAACACCAATACACAGAAACATAGGTTTGTAGAGCTCTCGCCAGGAAAGCAGTCAAGGTCACGCCACCCACCTACAGTGTTGCCAATAAGCAACAATTTCAAGCTATGAAATCAACCGCACGTATAGTCAACGGCAAAGATAATAGTAAGCAAATTGTCCACCGCTATTTTCATTACTTTTTATTCTACATCCTGTGTTGTTTTAAGAAATGAAACTATGTTGGTTCGAAGCAGGCATTGTTCTCTGCTAATTGACGTCTTTATTTCAATTCATTGTCATCACATTGTGTAATTCAGACCGAATAAAAATGGTGGTGGACAATTCGCCTACTCTTTCTTTCGCCGTTGGGTGTAGAACGCGCGAAGTGTCGACCGAGCAGCTTAGATGAAGTGTGGCAACCCTGGAGGGCCCGGTGGGTGGAGGAAGCAAGGGGAAGCTCCAACCTTGACTGGACTGTTTTCGTGGCGAGAGCTATGGTAAATGTTGAAACTTTCCTTGCGACGAATGATGAAAAGTTTCTCTCCGGCTATCGACCAGGTGATTTGTGGGAAATATTCCAAGCATTCTCATCTTCAGGGTAACTTCCACTTATAGGTTTGTGTCGCACACGCTTTACACAATAGCAGTCATTCAACATGCCAGTGTATGTTGCCAATGAACTTTGAAGCAACTGTTTTGATTGGATTTTTGTTATTTGGCGTCGCTTTTCTTCCACTTCTGGCTAATCGTGACGATGAGGATGAAACTATTGAAGATACATTCACAAGAACATCCTATCCAGGCCGAGATTCGAACCGGGAACACCTGGTTTTGAAGCAATTGCTTACGATATTTTCGTATTTTCAGCTATACGACAAGTTTTCAAGGCTTTTGTGACTGCTGATGTCGGGTACAAACAAATTCTTGGACATTCGAAAAGAGATTATCAGCAACAGCCGTCGATAGAGTAAATTTCCATGTTCGTTTGGTTAAAATCGACCAAAGTTCCTTTTGTTTAATTGCAGTTTCATCCTGATACGCACGCATTTTTTACATGGATAGATTTCTAATTGTCTGTTAACACATGCTTCGCAGTTTTAGAGACTACTTACTGCGTGTTTGCTTTGATGTTTTTCACCAGGGGCGACTTGTTTCATTCCTGGAGACATTTATCCATAAAATAAACGATAAATAACAATCTTTCTTGTCGCACGAAACAGTCTGTACGGTATAAATTACAAGAGGACGGTGGGGGAAATTACAAAGCACAATTTTCATTAACAATGTGATTAGTTTTATTACAGCGCCTTGAATAACGTAGTGTGGAAAACGACCCAAGAAACTAGTTCCCCGAGACGATGACAAGTAGATGGCAGTGCGATCGACCCAGGTGCTAATTTTGTTATGGAAGTAATGCGGGTTAGTTAGGTTTTGGAATATATTGTGTAGATTAGTTTCTCTAGAAAGGCGGTAAGTGAATTTATGGAAACAGTTATATTTGTGGAGTGATTTGCAGTCACGAAAAGGCATTAATTTGGAAAGAAAAGTAAAATAAAATTAATAAATAAATAGCATGCGTAACACAAGAAGAAACATCGCAATGTGATTCCGGACGTCAGGTCTTGGACTGCGTATTAGAGTTTATTTTTCTATGTTATTAGAATATAAATAGTATCCTGAGAGATATTTCATACCGAGGTGACAAACCACAAATTTCGCTTGAAAGCGAGCAGTCGGAAATCAATGCAGCCTTTCGAACCGTAGGGACAAAAGCTCTGACTGCACCGTTTCCTCAAGGAGATTTTACACCAAAGCGACACGCGACAAACGATACGAGGATTTCACACCAAAGCGACACGGGTCATTCGGTCCAAGGCAACTTTCATACCGAAGCGACACATGTTGCTTGGAAGGAGCCAATCAAGAGCAACATTTCACATCGTAGCGGCATGACGGGAAGCACAGGCCAGCGTTCGGTTGGTGAAATCCTCAAGCGATAAGTGTCACGTGCCTCTTGTCGCTTTGGTGCGCAATCTCACTAAAGCAAGACACTCACTCATTGCATCGCGTATGTGCGAACAACAAACCACGGCAACGTGTTGCAAGCTATTGAGGAAATGGCCCAGTTTGAGGACGAAGAAGCGACAAAGCGACACGTGTTGCTTATCGTGTCGCCTAGATCTGTAGTTGTAATGTGCGGTTTATCGTGTCGCCTATCTATTGTTCGCAAGCAACGCTTGCTAATAGACTGAAGGCACCATGTCGCTTGTCACTTTGTTGGGAACTCCCCCTGTAGTGCGTCGCTTCGGTCTCAGCACCCTTCCTTTAAGGAGCTTTCCGACCGAAGTAACAAGTAGCACGCGAATACGCCATATGAACGTGTCGTTTGCTGTTTGGACCCTCATGTGCAATGAATGCTATTTTACAGTCTGGAAGTGTGTGTCACTAGTGTGACAGTGTGAACATCCCGTGTCGCTTCTCCCATTGGTTTGAAAGTTGCCTTACACTCATGTCGATGGCACTAAGAAAGTTTTGTGGGGTTCCCCTTGTCGTTTCATGCAATCATCATTATCATCATCGCCGCGATTAGTTTAAAGCGGAAGAAAAGATACAGTAAATATCAAAAATAGAAATGCTTCAGTGTGTATATCTTTAAAAGAAATGATGATGATAATAATAACGAACCTAATTCATACACAAAAATTTAGTTGCCAAGAGCATTCCACGCGTATTTTTTCTCCCGTATTATTAATGAAAGTAACGATAACAGGACGTGGTCGACTGTATAGAATGTTCGTTAATATCTTCGCGACCACTGTACCAAATATCATAGCAATTATCACATTCATAGAAATGCTTCATGTAAAAGAATCAGACGTTGCAGCGAAAACTCCATTTACTTCCATTATAAGCAGTCGAACACCAAGCACCGGGGTCAACACCAGCGCCTCTAGCGGATCATTTTCGAGTGGAACCATCCAGAGAGCGCAGAATCATACCGTTTTCCACACTACGTTATTCTAGGCGCTGTGGTTTTATGGCATACGTATAGGTTGCATCGAAAGTGAGTCAATCAAAATACTATTGAGTTGTTACGTTCATTGTCGTGTCGTGGTTGTGTTAAAGGGAAATAACTTGGGAGATCATTGAGTGTCGTTTGTATTTTCTGACATTAGTATTGATGATGAACAATTTTTTGAACAATATAAACTATTGAGGATGAACAATTTTTTAACAATATAAACTATTGATGATGAACAATTTTTGAACAATATAAACTATTGAGGATGAACAATTTTTTGAACAATATAAACTATTGAGGATGAACAATTTTTTGAACAATATAAACTATTGAGGATGAACAATTTTTTAACAATATAAACTATTGATGATGAACAATTTTTTGAACAATATAAACTATTGAGGATGAACAATTTTTTTGAACAATATAAACTATTGATGAACAATTTTATGAACAATATAAACTATTGATGATGAACAATTTTTGAATATAAACTATTGAGGATGAACAATTTTTCGACCGGTATAAACTACTGGCGATGAATATTTTTTCAAACAGTACAAACTAATGATGACGAACAATTTTTCGAACAGTTAAAAACTATTGATCATTAACAATTTTTCGAACCGTATAAACTACCGATAACGAACAATTTTTCAAACTGTATAAACGCTTGATGATGAAGGTCCCGGGGCGGAGTGTTTAGTACATCGCACTACGACGCCAGTGGTCCCGGGTTCGAATCCCGGCCTGGGCATGGATGATTGTGAGTGTCTATTCATCATTTCATCATATTATCACTCATCCCCATCTTCGCAAATTAGCCAAAAGTGGCACAAAAAGCGAAGTAAAATAAAGCAAATCAATCGGCAATCTGCTTGATGATGAACAATTTTTCGAACAGTTAAAAACCCTTGATGATGAAAACATTTTCGACAGTTAAAAAAACGCTTGATGAACAATTTTTCGAACAGTTAAAAACTATTGGTGATGAACAATTTTTATATCAGTTAAAAACTATTGATGATGAACAACTTTTTCGAACAGTATAAACACTTGATGATGAACAATTTTTCGAGTACACACTGTTCCGAGAATCTCTGGAGCAAGTGAACGGAAACAAGTCTCTTCGCAAGTCTCTTCACAAGTAGGGACTCGAGAGGGCTCGACAAAAAATGATCGCATGAGAGGGGAAGTGAATTCATGGAGGGGGAAACGAGGCTGCAGCTACCAGCCCTTTACTGTTTCGCTCCGCCCACTCGTTTTTTCCCCTTCTCTGGACCGTCTCGTCATAAACGGCAACGGACCGTTCTGGTTTGTTTATTATTATTTTTTAGATATTTCACTACATTCTCCTTTTCACTGTGAACAAAATTGTTAATATTCTTTAATAGTACATGTTATGGCATTCATATAATCTTCCTCTCTGCATTGTTGCCGCGTCTATTTTGCCTTCATCTTTTTATTGCTTGTGGTTTTCTTTTTCACATTTTTATTTGATAAATATTATTATTATCATTTGTAGTTTCTTGTGGATTCGAGTTTTCCGACAGATTTACTCATATAAAATTTCAAATCAGTCAAACAATAAATCCAATCCCTGATCATGAGAAAATTAACAAATTGGAAATATCTTTCTCTTGCACAAATTGATTTTTTAATAAGTAACATTACGTAATATTTTTACCCAGTTGGATGAGCTGACTGCCATCCACAATTTTTTAAATTTTAAAAGAATAAAGTTCCAAAATAATATTTTATGTTTGTGTAAATAATTTAATATTAACTATTATTAATTGTAATACAGCGCATAATTTCACTAGTGGCTATCTCGTTGCTCTAGTAACCATACCAAAAGAAGGAAAATGAAGCGTTCCATTTCGTGAAAATTTCCATTTCGAACCCAAAAGAAAAATGACTGACAATTCAAGATTTGTTACCGTACAATGACTGCGATAGATACGGCGACAAGTTATGAAAATAACTCAGAAAAAGGATTTGAGTAACGTCTCATGATCGTGACTATATTTGGTACGCGCGGAGGACGTTCCATCGTCTCTCGCACTCACTTCTGTTTACATATTTACGATTTGGCCCGGGTCGCGTGCAAGGGGCCTGCTTTTTTGAGTGTTTATGAATGTCTTCTGTCAGCTATGCGAAGACGAAAAGCATCTGGGCGGAATGGAGGGCGACCCAAATAAACCCCGCTTCGGGAATTAACGGCGCTCCGGCATTCACATGGAGACGACACTCTCAAGTCATTCCTCTGTGGCTGCGGCACTCAAGATGTGGCGATTTGTCCACGACCAGGTTAGGGTCCAGAATTTTAATTCAGGTGCCCAACACTCGAATGAAAAATAGACCTAGGACTATGGAGACTTTCCACTGTGGGTTTTACTTCGTGATTTTGTGACTAAATGTACGCGCAAACGAGCTGCCCATAGCGATTTCTATGAACAAGCGTGCTGTACGTGTCGATTTGTATGAGTGAACATGTTCCAAGTACCGATTTGTATGAGCGAACATGTTCCAAGTGCCGATTTGTATGAGCGAACATGTTCCAAGTGCCGATTTGTATGAGCGAACATGTTCCAAGTGCCGATTTGTATGAGCGAACATGTTCCAAGTGCCGATTTGTATTAGCAAACTTGCTGCACGTTCCAATTTGTATGAGCGAACATGTTCCAATGCCGATTTGTATCAGCAAACTTGCTGCACGTGCAGATTTGTATGAGCACACATGTCCCAAATGACGATTTGTATTAGCAAACTTGCTGCACGTACCGATTTATTTATTTCCATTTTTATTTTGTTGTTGAGCTTTTACTTCCACTTAACCATGTTTACATAAAACGTTTTGTGTGAGAATATTAAATTATATATAAAAAAGAGCGTCTCAACCTTAAAAATCAGTATGGAAGTAAATGGAGTACTTCCCTCTCTCTCTAATACATGAGTTTTGCCAATAGCTCTGTCCTTCTCTACCACCGCTGCGTTGCCAGATGATACAAAATTTACAAAATGTAAAAGTCATACATTTCAAACAGTGAAATCATTGTCCTGTAGAGTTTTTTATGCTCTATTCAATGACGACGTATAACCTGTCATAAATTAATGTGATCTGGAATTTCCATAATTACGCAATTTTGCAAAACGCTTAATTTTTTTGTAGTAAATACTTCAAAAGCCATAAATATCAAACCGCTTGAACAACTTCGCCAGTTGTTTTTTTTATATATATGGGATCTATGGTGTTTGTAGATATGATATTCTTCGCCTGAGTGAATTAATTTGCTTACGAGAAGAGTTATATCTATATACATTGGATATTTTGTATAAATCATCAGACCGTAAGACGAAAAAGTTGGTTAGCGAGAAACTTTTCGGTTTGTCGCGATACACATGCAGACCAAGCGAGAAAAGTGTTAACCATTGTTTGAAGTTATTTTTAGAATACATTGTTACTCCACAGCACCTTTATTTATTGCACAATCTTAGTTTGTTTACGCGGGCTGTCTCGCGTATCAAATTCATTGATCGCCACCGACGTTACAATTCAGTTGCAGGCAGGTGCCCCGGTTCGTTGGAAGTGCAAGGGTCCCGGGTTCGAATCCCGCTCGGGCTTGGTTGTTTGTGAATGTCCATTCATCAATTTCATCACTCATCCCCATCTTCGCAAATTAGCCAAGAGGCACAAAACGCGAAGTACTATAATAAACTAAATCAAATCAAATCAAATCAAAATCGTAGGAAGTGCAGTGTGCTGTGTGATGATTGTGGATTGTGTGTAAGTTACATATTTCGTTTAATAATGGATAGAGAAGCTGGAAAAAGACGCAGTATTGGTAAACTTAGAGGTAAATCCGCAAGGCGGTTAAGACAGCGGCTTATGTTACCGAGACTTCTGAACGTCTTGTATACAGAATACGAAAGAAGTCGAAAAGAATGTGGAAACAGAATAATGCCAGAACGAGAAAATACGATGGAACAGGGTCCATCAAGAGAAACAGAAGATTTTATGAGGATGTAACATCATTACCAGACGAGGACAGTAGTTACGCTTAAAGGTACGTGAGCACATTTTGTTATTACTGTATTTTCAGTAAAAAATATATCTTAATGTTTGTTTTTGCATTTATTTAATTCTGTTTATGTCAAGGATACAGTATTCAACGAAAGAAGTAACAATAGTTGCGTGTATTACACATATAATGCAAATGTAAAATAGTGAATAGTTACGTCGAAATATAAACATTTACATGCAAATCTTGAGGAAACTACCATTTTCCCCAAAATACATCAAATACATAGATTTTGAAGATTTCCTATACGATATTAAGGAAGTAAATTTGTCAGAATCGATTAACAGCGACTCATGCGCCTCCGTTTGTTGATCTGGTAACGCCGCGCTCCATTTAACCCATACTGACTTTTAAGGTTGAGACGATGTATATCAGACTGCATGTAAGTTATTATATACACGAAACACTGAAAGAATATAAAATATCAAAATATAAATTAATATAAAAATTATGTACAATAATAAAAGTTAAATCGACTCGGGTACGCAAGAAGAGCAACAATACACACGCGCGAGTGCGCTCACGTATGGCTGACACAATAATTTCGAAGCTGTAATATTCCGTTGCTGAACGTGCTGATTTGTATGAGCAAGTTTCATATTTGCTAATTTTCTGTTGACTTGTGTGTTTCCCCTGCAGTGGATAACCCAGAAAGCAAAGATAATACCAATGCAAGTCCACCTTTATCTGGCGTAAAGAAAGAAAATGCCCAGCAAGTGACGGCAAGGGAAGATGCATGTAAAACAATGGCGTTCAAGGATTGGGTGCGCACACAAATCCCATGCTTTGAATTATTTTTTTGTTCGTGCTCAAAATCTTTCAAGATTTGCATGAACGGAATTTGTTTGCTCAAGTTCCGAGACAATACCCTTAACCGTTAAGTGTGCTCACCAAAATCACAAACTGTTAGTGAAGCTTGTTGCATAACTTGACACTTCAGCTAATTTCAGCTTCAGCGCTGTTCTATTTCTGTGATATACCAAGTTTTCGAGCATCTACCATCAGAGTTGTCAACGCGTTCTCTGCAATGCATAAACAACTCTTCGCCTCCATATAAAAAGCACATCTCTACGTTACAGTGGATGAATTTCTAGGACGAATTCCTAACGCTTTGAAGATGAAAGTCTGTGAAGATGAGAAGAAATGTCCTATGCATAAGCCCAGAATAAGCAATATTAGAGTGTAACTTTGGAAATTGTATGTGTAGCATTTTCTACATTTAAATGCAGCCATACATCGCGATTTTTTGTGAAGAAAGTCCAGGTTAACAAATCGAAACTGGTCCTATAGTTTCAAGTTGGACCCAGTCCTCTGTGCCATGCACTTTCACTGGATATCGAAACAGGAATCTCTTGATCATAAAGCGACTGCGTCAGCAGTTATTGTGAAGTTATTCTACAGTATTTGTGTTAACATTGAAATAAAAAAATAAGGAATAAAGATTGAGAATTCACTTTCAGGGCACAAACACACAAGCATCAGAAAGACCTGTGTGTGTGTGTGTGTGTGTGTGTGTGTGTGTGTGTGTGTGTGTTAGAGAGAGAAGCAAGCTGGGGCTTCCAGATACTTTTCTTTATCAGCATTTATTCCTTGCGGACCTCAAAAATGACGCAGCATCCAGAAAATCTAGATTCGATTAGCTTATTTGTGCTCGTTCATTAAGGAAGGGGTTATGGAAGAATTCTATCATACGTTGTTTCAACATTTTTTGGGGGGGGGATACAACGATATATTTTGAAAACATTTAAGCCGATTTTAGACGAAAGAATTTCCTTTAACATTTTTGCTAGCGTAAATGCTTCCAACAATCTTATAACAGATAGTACTTTTACACGCAAGCATTTCATGTAACATTTCGGTTAGCTTTTGCGATTACAATGTATAACATATACAGCATGAAAGGTACGTCGAGTTACACCATCTATGTTGAGTGCACGGTGTTTACATTTGAAACAACTAGCATATTCTTCCATACGTGTACAGTGAACGTTGTAAAGTATGTATTTAAGCAGTGCCATTGCTTTTGTACCTAATACCGTTTTACACGAAACGTTATTCCTCTCGGTTGAATAGTTATCGGCTTTTAAACATGTGAAGTGATGCATCGTTTACATCTCACGCGACCGCCATCACAACTTCACTCGTGACCTAGAAGTCGCTTCTGATTGGTTAGCTACGAACCAAGTTACAGTGCAAGTAACTACAGAGTACAAATTCATGGATTTCTGTGTGTATTGTTATGCATCAAAAAGTGCATAATTATAATTTTATGCACTTTAATGTGTTACTGAAGTCAGCATATTTGTGTCAACTGGCACACACATTTTGGGTTGAATGATTTAATTTATTTAACGTCACATTTCTGACGTTTTTGGCTAATCGCGACGATGGGTATGAATGGTGATAAGATGGTAGGCTAATCGGGACTGGACCTACAGTTTAAAGTGGATTCCGACCCACTGTGCACAGTGGCGTGCCCAAGGCAGGGTTGGTGGATGTGGTCCAGTATTTTTTTTTAAAAGAAAAGAAAGTCAAAGGTGGCAAAATGAGGACTGACTACTTTAAAAATGTACACATAACCCATCCCTTTCGAAAATCGTCGGCACGCCACTGAGTGTGTGCAATGGGCCTCCACTGGGTATCGAGCCCAAGACAAGCCCACAGAGGATTATACCGGCTGTGAAACCAGGCGGCAGAGCCTCGTTTGTCTGCAACATCAGTAACGGTAACTTTTTGGGGCCTTCAATGAAGGTCACCCATGACACATTTTCAGTTCTGTGTATATTTGCAAAACTGATGCTTTGAGGAAAAATTACGCTTAGATCTTCATTCAGGCTATTTAGAATCTCGTCCTCCAAGGGAGGGTCTATTCTCATATCGACTAGTTTTCAAGAATAGGATCTCGTTCTCTGTACCACCCAGGGTGCGAAATCCTGGGAGAGAATGGGGGATTTCCCCCACCAATAATCTTGGCCTCAAAAATCCTCCCCACCAAATATTTCCGGGGTGGAGAGTTTTTGTTCCAACAAACAAAAGATAAGCAATTACTTTCAATTTCAAGTATAGTTTACTAGAATAATATCGAAAACACACACAAATTAGTGTAGTTGTGAGTATTGAATGCATTCTCTCTCAAGAGATCATTAACAAATCTGCATCAATACGCACAATTAAAGTAAAACAAGAATGGAAAACAATAATAACTATGAAATCTAATTGATTTATATTAACATAAAGCAAAAGCTAAATAAAAACTTAACATAATAAAACCACTTCTACTATTTCATAATTTATTAACATCTTTAACCAGTTAGTAAGGAAATTAGTTTGCTACGTTATAATATCTGATATATGTAAAACTAACAAATAATTTTCTTTGTGTAATTAATAATAATAATACTAATATTTTAGTAATGAATTTTTACTTTTAATAACATTATAAATATGTATATCGTCTAATTTATATGTATGTTTGTGGGGGAGCCCGAAGCTACCAGGTCTACTTGCCAACATGGCGCTGACCGGACTGTGACGTCGACCACAATGGATCATGGGAGGAGCTTAGCTCTGGTATCTCCCATATTACTCCAGGTCAGTCACACACCACCACGTGCGTGGGTGTACCAACGACTCCGAACGGTATGTTGGAATAACATATAAAAAGGTTTCCACAAAGTGAGGGGGAAAACCCATATTTCTCTTCCACAACCTGGATTGTCTCGAGTGAAAACAGACCCAGGGCAGCGAGGATTGTGTGATTTCCCACCGCGGATCTGCGAGGTACTTGAACCCCACTTCGGACTATCTTTCCAGTTTGAGAGAGCTCTTCAGGTCTTTCCAGAGGCAAATCTGGAGCCTCTTGAAGAGAAAGGAGCCCAATAATGTCATAAGCCTCTCTGTGGATCGCGAGAAAGGCTGCAAAGACGCTTCATATCAACCAGGGTTAACTCTTCCAGTTGTTGAAAAATCAATTCCAGCCTAGTTGATGTCTGTAACATCGAAACGAGATTTGTGTCCGAGAGGTTTCTTCAAGTTTCAATACAAAGGATAATTGGGCGGGGGGCGTAGGGTGCGAAACTCTAGGTGCACAAGCGGATTTCCCCCCACCAACAATCCGGGGGCAGAGTTTTTGTTACAACAAAAAATAAGCAATTAGTTTTGACTTCAAATTTTCTTTATCAACGGTAGTATCAAAAACACACACTGTAGTGTGATTGTTGAATGTCTTCTCTCTCTTAAAGAAATCATTAACAGCTCTACACCAATAACAATATATGCACAATAAAGTAAGATAAGAATGAAATATAAATATAACTATTAAATCTAGTTGAGTTATATGTATACATAGAAATCAAAAACTTATAACTATTCCAACAATTTTGTAATTTGACATCTTTAACCAGTTAGTAGAGGAATTTGTGTGCTACCTACGTTAGTATACGTATATGGTATACATAAAAGTAACAAATGATTTTTTACATGTATTTAATAATAATATATTTTCAAATACTTAGTAATTTATTTTATTCATGTTCAATAACCTTATATATATATGTATATAATATATATCTGTATAATGTCATATAATTGGCCTATTTGTTTGTGTGTGTGTGTAGATTAAGATCTTCCGTACCCCAACCAGTCTTCAATGATTTCGCACTCTGGGGAGGGGGAAGAGACAGAGTAAATGACAGTGTTTGGAAGTAACTAGTTATAAGTAACAGTTACTTTTTTCAATAGAAGTAACGCTTCATCAGGTACTTTTACAGTCACTTTACGACACTTAAATTTATATGTAAATTATTGGTGATTTGAGCTGGAACTCAGTTTCTTCTGCGATACAAAAGTCCATCCTTTGTTACCTTAATTCTTGCAAACGCCAGATGAAGAGAAAAAGAGAAAGTTGCTCCTGTCGGTGGGCACTGCCAGTCTGTAGGCTCCAGGTGCCAGGCATTATCGCATGTTTCATCTTTCGTTTGATAGTCGTCAATTCCAAAGTGACAAGCATACCTCTGAAGAGGGGTGGATTTCCCAAAAGCGGGCAGATAGGAGAAGAATTCTTTCCTATTGTTGACAGTCTGTCATTGTCGGTTGCGTGCTGTGAAGTCTCTCTTGTTTCTTCAGTTTGTTTCCCTGTGGCCTTATAATTTTCCGTCTTGTGTAAACAGCATCCGATAGTTTTTCTGTGCTAGAATACTGGGTTAAAATAAAAAGGGACATACTGGAATATTTCAGTGTTTATTTACGAAAGACTGTTACGATGAACGAAACTGGATTAAGACGAGAGCTAGCAAGTGTGCATGTGATGCAAAACAATGCAATTGTATCTACGTGATTTAATTTATCTCAAGTCCTGATAATTTAAAAATTGAAGTAAAAATATTTCCGGTTACGATTAATTTGAATTTGAACTTTTGGGTGCGTCAGCATTGCACCCGTCATGTTATACGGGGTCCAGCCCCTTACCATAACTAAAATAACTGCAATATCGTTAACTAAAATATTAAAACATTCTGACTTCGGTAAAATTTACAGAAAGTATTCAATGTGTATTGCAACTCAGGGCCCATAAAGTGAACTAAAAATAGTAAATATGTGAAAATATCTCAGCATATAGATATTGGTGTTTGAAACAGTCCAATTATAAGGGCATATTTTTCAAATTATGGTGCATATTTTGTACAATTTTAGGTCATAAGGGCATATTTTATTTTGCATATTTCGATGATTTTTAGGTCATAAAAATCCTAGCTCTGCTCATGTGGCAAACCAACGAATCAGGACGACCCTAGCCATCATTCTCGCTTGTTTAATAAACGTCGCAGAATCCAGAGAGAAATGAAAGGGGTAAGTTTAAAATGGAATTCTCACTTTCATTGATAAAGCACAATTATATTCTACTACATTATCATTTTTATAGTTTTTTTGGTTCATAAGCACTTGAAATTGTACAACAAATGTATTTCTCTGTCACACTCTTTTTGCGCAACACATCTCCCGATTTGTGTAATTTGCTTGCAAGAAAATATCCAGCAGAAAGCAACTGTAACTAAAGTTACTTTTTAAAATCGGTAACTGTAACTGAGTTACTTTTTAAAATCTGTAACTGTAACTGAGTTACTTTTTTAAAATCAGTAACTGTAACTGAGTTATTTTTTAAAATCAGTAACTGTAACTGAGTTACTTTTTTAAAATCGGTAACTGTAACTGAGTTTCTTTTTAAAAATCGGTAACTGAAACTGAGTTTCTTTTTTAAAATCGGTAACTAACTGAGTTACTTTTTTAAAATCGGTAACTGTAACTGAGTTACTTTTTTAAAATCGGTAACTGTAACTGAGTTACTTTTTTTTAAATCGGTAACTGTAACTGAGTTACTTTTTTAAAATCGGTAACTGTAACTGAGTTGCTTTTTTAAAATCGGTAACTGTAACTGAGTTTCTTTTTTAAAAATCGGTAACTGTAACTGAGTTTCTTTTTTAAAATCAGTAACTGTAACTGAGTTTCTTTTTTAAAATCAGTAACTGTAACTGAGTTTCTTTTTTAAAATCAGTAACTTTAACTGAGTTACTTTTTTAAAATCGGTAACTATAACTGAGTTACTTTTTTAAAATCGGTAACTATAACTGAGTTACTTTTTTAAAATCGGTAACTGTAACTGAGTTTTTTTAAAATCGGTAACTGTAACTGAGTTCCTTTTTTAAAATCGGTAACTGTAACTGAGTTTTTTTAAAATCGGTAACTGTAACTGAGTTCCTTTTTTAAAATCGGTAACTGTAACTGAGTTACTACTTTTAAATCGGTAACTGTAACTGAGTTACTTTTTAAAATCAGTAACTGTAACTGAGTTACTTTTTTTAAAATCAGTAACTGTAACTGAGTTACTTTTTTTAAAATCAGTAACTGTAACTGAGTTACTTTTTTAAAATCAGTAACTGTAACTGAGTTTCTTTTTTAAAATCAGTAATTGTAACTGAGTTACTTTTTAAAATCAGTAACTGTAACTGAGTTTCTTTTTTAAAATCAGTAACTGTAACTGAGTTACTTTTTCAAAATCGGTAACTGTAACTGAGTTACTTTTTCAAAATCGGTAACTGTAACTGAGTTTCTTTTTTAAAAATCAGTAACTGTAACTGAGTTTCTTTTTTAAAAAAATCAGTAACTGTAACTGAGTTACTTTTTTTAAAATCAGTAACTGTAACTGAGTTTCTTTTTTAAAATCAGTAACTGTAACTGAGTTTCTTTTTTAAAATCAGTAACTGTAACTGAGTTTCTTTTTTAAAATCAGTAACTGTAACTGAGTTACTTTTTTAAAATCAGTAACTGTAACTTGAGTTTCTTTTTTAAATTCGGTAACTGTAACTTGAGTTACTTTTTTAAATTCGGTAACTGTAACTTGAGTTTCTTTTTAAAATCAGTAACTGTAACTTGAGTTTCTTTTTAAAATCAGTAACTGTAACTTGAGTTTCTTTTTAAAATCAGTAACTGTAACTTGAGTTTCTTTTTAAAATCAGTAACTGTAACTTGAGTTTCTTTTTAAAATCAGTAACTGTAACTTGAGTTACTTTTTTAAGCAACTGTAACTAGTTACCTTCTCAAAAGTAACTTTCCGAACACTGGCAAATGAACACTAGATCATAGATCAACAGACTGTGTTGGTGTGGTCCTTGATGCAGCAGTGGCGGGCGACTCGTGGTTTTTTTGGGGTGTAGGAAGAAATTATGGTAAACCGAGGAAGGTTTGAAAAATTGTGTACGATTGCTCAACAAACGAAATGGGTTCAGCAAAAAACTTGAAACGGTTTTACGAGAACTATTTGTTTACCCCCAACCTTCTACCGATTTCCTGCCATAAAATTTCCTCACGAACAAAATCTGGCAGGATATAGAAAAGATAGAGAATGGATCGTGGCATGGTTGTAAAAAGCTTGTTTGCTGTGTGAGCATACTCCCATTTATTTGAAACATGTCCGCTGTTGAAGTAAAAATAAGATTTGGACCTAATTTTATTTTTATTTCCTGAAAACATACTCCTTCGAATTAGATTTCCCTCTCCTAGAGACTCACGTTTGCAGATTATGCTAGATTTTACCATTATGGCAAAAGCAGGGTGCTAGATGCCAACAAAGATCGAACTGTGCTAGGTTTAGTACTATTTTGCTGGGGTTTGCACCATTGATTTGAGGAAACCCTCGATGCTTCCTCGCTGGATGCTTTAAAACCGCAACCTTCCCCCTGCCCCTTTTCCACTTCTCACCCATCTGCTTGTAGTGATACCAGCCAGGTTTCTCAGGCGGGACACAAAGCCTGTGTCCATAGTCTTTGGGTTGCACCTGGAGCAAGCGACAGCAGTCAACTCTTGACAGTAGCTAACTTAGTCAATTGTACCAACGTTGAGCTCATAATTTTATAACGCGCATTATTATTAAACTCTTAAAAAGTAGTGAACTGGAAGCAAGTATAAATGAACTATAGGAAGTTCCTCGCTTCCTACATGGAGGAATCGCCCCTGAGTCCTCGATCCATGCTGGATGAACTACATAATAATTGAATAACGTTAACGTAAAACACAAGCCAGCACCTTGGTGAAATTTCTGAAGGCAATGAACATCACATCATACATTGTTTCCGTTGTGGAAAATAAAGTTATAGTCGCTCGAGTTTGAGTTCTATGTCCACTTTATGCACAGACGGGCTAATCGGGACTGGCCCATTTTATAGTGAGATCCAAACCACTATGTGGCGGGGGTCGAACCCAAGACCCCTTGATAACTACGCTATCGGAGAGTATGGAGGAAGATAGAGCACGACCTCCGTGGCGGGGTGATTATCAAAGCGCGCTACGGTCCCGGGTTCGAATCCAGATCTGGCCATGGGAGTTCTTTGTGAGTGTCCATTCATTAATTTCATCATGTGATAACTCATCCTCGTCGCGATTAGCCAAAATGGCAGACAAGCGACGGTAAATAACAAGAATAAAATAAAATAGAACAGTTTCCTGGGTGTTCTACGTGAAGGGGGCGTTGATATTCGCGAAAAAGTCACCTCCCTACATATCCAAAGCGACAATTTCTTCCACCGGCCGGCCCTGTACACAATGAAACGTCTAGGTTTCATAGAACTATACGTTAACCACTCCACCACCAACCAAGGCAGGCAATTTAGCAAAAAGGTACCTTCACGTTTCTCCACATGCTGATGTTGTCAAGAAACGGGTCTCCATCGTTCAACAATCATGAATTTGGAGGGGGCCACTGGCGTACGCAGGATTTATTTTCGGGAGGGGCTGAAATTGTAAAGGTGTGCAGGCACGGCCAGATAAAGATGGTCGTGGTACAGGACAGGGCATAGCTGCTTTCTACGGGGGGCGGCATACACAATAAGATATTTCTTATTAAAAGCTTTCCACTCTCAAAAATGACATTCGGGAGTCATTTTAAGGTGACTTTGCATTTACCACTCTTATAACACCATTAAGCCTTGTTTCCATGATATGAAAAACTCAATATGCTGACCAGGGCAGAAATTTATTTTATTATAAAACATAAACTAAACGTAACGTTTCAACCTTCTAGCAAGGTCTTCTTCAGACTCTGTACCATGTACAAGAAACCACTCTGATTTTTCCCGAGCTTTTATTTGAAAATATTGAGTTTCTCACAATTTCGGAGGGGGATGTAGTCCCTTCAGCCCCCTATTAGTGGAGGGGTGGGGGTAGTAATTGTTGAAGTAACTGGATCTGTTCACGTAGAAACTAACCCCCCCCCCCCCCCCGTGGACCAAATCCTCCATTAACACTTTCGCTAATTGGAGATCACAAGAAACTTCTTTAACAAGGTTTATCGTGTGGGCTAGCAATCAAGACACACCTCCAAACTACTTCTGCTTACGAACGTAGAACAAATTCGTGATACCCGTTATCGTGCTACAAAGGTCACCGTAAAAAAAGTGATTTCAATTTTACTGTAAAACCACCATAAGGTGACCATACGTCCTGGTTTTTGCAGGACAGTCCTTTTTCTTAGACCCTTGTCCTGCTGTCCGCGAAGCAACTCCAAAAAATCCAAATATGCCCCTTCACTCAATTGTTTTAAGTCAACTTTATGCACAGTAAGACTAATTGGGACTGGACCTACAGTTCTGGAATCTGAACCACTATGTGCCTCCACCGGGTATCGAACCAGAGATCCCTCGACAATAAGGCCACTGCGCCATCGGGTGGCCGCAAAACAAGACTCGTCCATTTGCAGGGTTTAAAAATACCTTCAGTTCAGAGGAAGTGCATTGTAACTCTTTATTTATGTTAAGCCCGCATCACACGGAACTGAATATCAGTAGGTATGCCCTAGTTGGCGCTGGACTGGCTACCAATTTGTTAGTTTTCGCCTCACACGATACTTATCAGCGTACTTGTCGATAGACTTTTGTTCCCATACGAGGGAAGTTGTAATGGCGGCCGCGTGAGATGTAAACAACGTATCACTTCACATTTTTAAAAGCCGATAACTATTTAACCGAGAGGAATAACGTTTAGTGTAAACTGTTATTAGGTACAAAACAATGGCGCTGATTAAATACATACTTTACAACGTTTACTGTACACGTATGGAAGAATATTTTAGTTGTTTCAAATGTAAACACCGTGCACTCGGCATAGATGGTGTATACGTTATACATTGCTGGATTAACACTCGGAAACCACAGACAAAAACACTCCTTTGCATCTTCACATGGCGAAACTTTGCTCTGATTGGCTGTTCCACAGAATCCAGTCGAGGAAAGCAAGTAGCAATTAGAACATGTCCTATTCCTCCAAACCAGTCAAGCAGTCAGCCAGGCGGCCATGATGCTACCTAGAAAGTTAGTTCAGCGCTAACTAGGGCATTCCTACTAGAAATCCAGTTCCGTGTGATAGGGGCTTTACTCAGCTACAGCAAAACAAGGTTGAACCAGTGCGGGATCTACAAGCCGCAAGACCCCGCAGTGCGTGGAGCCCGGAGACAAGTAAGCCTTGAGGAGGCCCTCAGCCATGGACATAGTAGAGGGTTCGTATATGCGTATGTTAAAAATAAACTTAGGTGCTCAGGGGTACAGAAACGAATACAATATAGTATACAGGTAAAGATAAAGTTCCCTGTGCATATAACACCGTGCCATGAAGGCACATTTAGGGCATGTGGGGCCCTTTGGTAATATTTTGAAGGGCGCCCAAGATGTGTAGATCCGGCACTGGGTTGAACCCTCCTTGTAATTAAATTAACTTGACATCGATTATATCATTCGAAATTTGCCGAAAGAACGTCATGTCAATAACTTAGATTTTTCAAATTCGAAGCGTGTTCACCATGAGCAAACGAGGTACACCACAAAACATGTTTTTCAGTAAGTTGCCTAACGGACAACTAAAAAAACGCGAGTTGGACATACACTCAGAAAGTAAAGCTACTTTCTTTCTGTATTCATTGTAAACTATCTCACCATGGAGATCATTCTCTTATGCAGGAATTATGTAACTTTATATTTTAATGTTTACAAGTGTTATGCATGCATTAGTGGAAGTGAAGTACCATGATTAATTGATTTGCTTTATTTTACTTCGCTTGTTGTGCCAGTTTGGGCTAATTTGTAAAGATAGGGATGAGTGATGATATGATGAAATCTATGAACGCACACCCACAAACATCCATGCCCAAGCCGGGATTCGAACCCGAGACCCCTGGCGTCGTAGCGCGATGTGCTAACCACTCCGCCACGAGGACCGACTGAAGTACCACGATAACAAAACTATTAATATATCGGCAGGGCCCAAAACAAAAGACACATAGGAGTACTTGTTTAGCGCACGCTATTTGCAGGTCTGTCGTAGGTTCGATCCCTACCACCGGCAAAAAGAAATGTGTTCGCCGGAAGACGAGAGAAGACATGCTCCCTCGAAATGTAGCGTTGGAATAAGTATATGTAATAAAATTACTGGATGATGTCCAATTAACATCGCGCGCTAAGGCGTATGGTCCCCAGTGCTGCATCGAGGCCTTTTTGCTCGATCGTAGTTCAGACGGATGACGCTAGATGGCTTAAGGAATGAGTTTCTTCGCTCGAGCGAATAACGCTCGAACATTCAAACGATCGGTATACGCTCGGAATCCAGTAGTTCACGTGTAACCGTAATTTTTCTGTAGTATTGGCCCTTCAAACATGGATCGTGAAGTGAAAGATGCAGCGATATTGAAACTGAAGTGAACATAGTCATTATCTTCATGTTAAAATGCAATTTAGTCCATCTTTACAACACACAGCAATACATGAAAAGAATAGATGATTATGGGCTGAAACTACCAGGACGGATTTTTACACATATATTTGTACGATTATTGTTCCATTGAAATGATATTCTATATTCTATACGGTGTTCCGTATAGGGCGCCGAATTAGAAAATTAAATAAAAATAAGGAAAATATCATGAAAATAGTTATATTTCACATATACGTACGCAGTAACATCTCCCATTTACGTATGAAAGACAATGTCAGGCATATGTCCACCCCTACTGAGTCTGCATGCATTTACACGCTCCACAACATTATTGGTAACCCTCTCGCAGATGTCTGTCCCGATGCCTCCAACCACCCGTATGATTTCCGCCTTCAGTTCCAAAAGGGTTCGTGGTTTGTTGACGTACACCTGTGATTTCACAAACCCCCTTAAGAAGAAATCACAGGGTGTAAGATCACACTCCACCTGTCAAAACCCACACCGCACAGTCGTTCTCAGCGGTTGGATGGATTTCATGCTCCTGGATTATTCGAGGATTTTCGGAAGGAAACCGCAACAAACGAGTCAAAACAATTGAGGCTACATTAATCGGCATGACAACAGATGCCAACATTTGTAAGAACAGGTCTGCCAACCTCGAAACAAAACAATAGCACTCGATTCAAATTAGGCGTTTACCCTTTATATATTCGAGCGAATTACGCTCGAGCGTGGGAGATTCGATCGAGTATTTTCCAGCGAAAGTGGTCCAATGCATTAGCTACTCTAGTCCCCACTAAACCTCTCGGATTGATTGAAAATTTAAATTGATGGTGTGTCAACACTTGGGCTCTTTGCACCCGTCACATTATGCGGGGCCAGGCCATAAATGAAACCAACACGTGTCTCTGGAGAATAAGATCTCCTTACGTAAGTTAAAAGCTGAGCCTGTAAAGCACATAAAACGACAAACAACACATTCATCCTTGCTATCAAAAGTGTTAGCCAAAAATGGCAGAAAAATGATGTAAAATATGAATAGAGATTCCCAAAATTTTTCGTTTTCTGGCGCCCTTAAATGTTTCAAGATTTTTCCGCGGCGCCTAAGTCAAAATGTAGGCCTATCTTAAGCCCCTGTCATACGGAGCTGGATTTCTAGCAGCAATGCCCTAGTTGGCGCTGAATCATGGCCGCCTGGCTGACTGCTTGACTGGTTTGGAGGAATAGGACATGTTCTAATTGCTACTTGCTTTCCTCGACTGGATTCTGTGGAACAGCCAATCAGAGCAAAGTTTCGCCATGTGAAGATAATCTGTGAGTGTGCAAAGGAGCGCTTTTGTCTGTAGTTTCCGAGTGTTACCAGTGACGTGCACTGAGGAGTAGCTAGTCTAGCAGAGATAGATCAATCAATCTCACATCTCGAATTATATTCAAATCACAATATTTATTGTCTTGTTAAAGCCACCACAGCTCATATGCAACACCTTTTTTTTCCACGCTCTTCTCGTCCATCGGTGTTCTCCGCTGGCAAAGCTGGCTGGATACCCTAGCTCGCTCTTCTTCCGCCTGACCAGTTTCCAGGTAGAAACGGCCGAGCTAAAGAAAGGAAGATTTCTACCTCTACCTCCCTTGCCCCCTCTCCCCGCTGCAATGGTTGAAAGCCCGTGCTTTCAGGTCCCCCAGTCTATCTCCTATAGGACAGATAGGGGATTGGTTTCTCATAGATTTTTTTTGTAAATCCTCTAAAGAACTCAGGGTAAAATTTTCTGCAGTTCTCTGTACTTACACAACATTTTACACGTTGTATAATATGTATGTATAATATGGGATGTAGTTTTATTATTTATGAAATGGGAACGTGTTATGTGCAGACAATAATGTTATGCTTTCTTTCTTTTTTTTCAAGTATGGAATATATAATGAATAAATTACAAATATGTGCTCGGGCTCTCTCTCACTCTCGTTTTAGTAGCGTTTTATTTAAATATACTACTCTTGGCCTCTAACAGTCATAAATACGGATGTATTTATTTGGGCAAGAGGACGCGCGTTAATATTGTTGTTGGATTGGTTTATTTTACTTCGCTCTTCTGCCACATTTGGTTATTGCGAAAATGAGGATGAGTGATGATATGATGAAATTGATGAAGGGACCTCGTATGAACAATCCAGGCCAGGATTCGAACCCGTGATGAGTGCGCATTCTTGTCCTATATGTTGTACTCTGCAGTGAATAATGAAATAATTTGGAATGAAAAATGTATCTCAGAACTCAAAAAGCGGCCGCGGTGGCTCAGTCGGTAACGCGTCTGACTACCATGCTCAAGGTCCCGGGTTCGATCCCCGGCCGGTTCAAATCCGGGAACTTTTCTAACGGTGGAAGCGGCCCCGGCGCCCACCCAGCGTCGAATAACATGGGTACCTGGGGGAAACCCTGGGGGGTAAAGGCGGTCAGGGGCGTGATGCTGATCACATCACCCCCACTCACGACCGGATCAAGAAAGTGTGGGGCGTTACCCCCACACCCCCTATACGCCTTCATGGCGTGGTGCTATGCACAGGGGAACACTTTACTTTTTACTTTTTTTTAGAACTCAAAAAGCCAAATGAATATTATTGAAGAAACTGCAAAATAGTGTGTTTTGTTTCTGTGCATAAAGTGGACTTAAAGCACCAAATCAACCAACTGTGCGGAGTGGTTATCACAGCGCGCTACGACACCAGGCGTTCCGGGTTCGAACCCCGTCCTGGCCATGGGTGTTCTTTGTGTTTGTACCTTCATTGATTTTATCGTATCATCTTCGCAATTAACCAAATGTGACAAAAAAAGCGACGCTAAGTAACAAAAATGAAATCAAATCATTGATTGATTGCTCGATTAGGTTTATTTTACTTCGTTTTTCCGCCACTTTTGGCTAATCGCGAAGATGATACGATAAAATTGATGAAGGGCACACACAAAGAATACCCATGGCCAAGCTGAGATTCTAACCCAGGATCTCTGGCTTAGTAATCAAATCAAATCGTTTTTTATTTTCGAATGTGGGTGGGGTTGACGTGTACTTTTTTTTAGTACTCATTCATCATTTTGTAATATTTTCCTGTTATTGGCATTCTTTTTTTTAGGAATACTGGGCCCTAAAGGGAAGAGGGGTGTGACCCACACCAACCCCACCCCCCTTGAGCACGCCACTGACTGCTACCCCAAGTGTCGACGTCACCGCACGTCACTGTTACTCCAGCAATGTATAACGTATACAGCATGAAAGGCGCGTTGAGTTACACCATCTATGCCGAGTGCACGGTGTTTACATTTGAAACAACTAAAATATTCTCCCATACGCGTACAGTAAACGTTATAAAGTATATATTTAAGCAGCGCCATTGTTTTGTACCTAATAATGTTTTATACGAAACGTTATTCCTCTCGGTTGAATAGTTATCGGCTTTTAAAAATGTAATGTGAAGTGATATCTCACGCGGCTGTCATTACAACTTCCCTCGTATGGGAACAAAAGTATATCGACAAGTACGCTGATAAGTATCGTGTGAGGCGAAAAGTAGAAAATTGGTAGCCAGTCCAGCGCTAACTAGGGCATACCTACTGGATATCCAGTTCCGTGGCTTTACACTTTACACTTGCAATGCTCAGTTAGTGTGGATCGGCTGCATGCCTCAAGTTAAAAAATAAACATATTTGGAACAATGATATCATTTATTGAATATACAATTGTAATTAGTGGGACACATTTCGCATTTCCCCTGTAAGACAGCCACGCCGCACAATTTGGGAACCACGGATGTATAGAGTGTTAGGATAGAAATTGTCACTCAAATTAGAATTTTATTTATGCAGTCAATACTTTAATAATATAAACGTTGAGGTCCATGTAGTTACAGTGAGAGATAGATTTCTTTCGCGACCTCATAAAAGTTATTTCTAGCATTTTACTGCTAATCTAGTGATATTAGGGGCCGAATTAGAGTGTAAAATGCTCAGATCTGGTACCACTGATGCCACGTTGGCAACAGGAACTTCTTAGATCAGGTGATATCTCGACACACCTGCCACCTACCTCTCCGTAACACAACTATTAGGCGAACAATATCACCTTATCGAAGTGGCGATTGTACAACAAATATTTATAATTCAACACAAGGCACGGTTATGCCGAAAGGTTATGCTTATTACATGCGACGGGATTGTATTGCGCATATATTGCCAATTCCGGGTATTATTATTGCAGAAAGCATTGGTTATCGCACGTTCGACACATTGAAAGTCAGTAATGTCCCCTGGTGCACCATTGTATTCTTGCATTCCATGATATTGTTTGTGCCTGGACTTGGCCTGCTCGAGAAGTCAAAACATGATACGACATAAGGTGTTATTTCTCGCTGAGGGTTTTATGGTGTGACTGTACTGCCTGGCACAACAGTTGCTTGTCTTACGCTCCTTCAGCGAAACAATTGTTCGATTGTTCTTTTGTTTTGTTACCCCTCCCCCTCCCCCTCCTGTACCTCAAGTTCCACGATATGTTGCTATGCTTGTTTGAATAAGGTCTGAACGCTCACGGATTTTGATTTGGACTAAACCGAGAGCGTGGAGTTGTGAAATCAATGGCATGCATCGTGAATTTTTCGGTTCATAATAGAGACTTGTGGTTTTTAAAAAAAATGTCAGGGTGCACGACGCCTGTTGGAAGATTATTTTGACCTTTTCCTACGAGTGAAATGTTTCAGAGCATACCAACAGCTGCTGAGACGTTTACACATTAGCAGTGCACAGGGCCAATAGGCCAAGGGGCGCCCGATTGTGGCAAGATTGTCCCGAAATGGCCCACATGTAGGGTTATCAGGTGAAAAACTAAAAAAGAAGACATTTTTAGACTGCAAAAATGTTGCCAACTTTCGACAAAGATAAAGCACTTCGAACACAAGTTTTGCGTTTACTAGTGTAAAATAATTTTACACTGCTTCAGTATGAATAATAATAGGTCTCATTATAGACAAATATCTGAATATTGCAATATACATTTATTAATCCGGTAGTAGAGAAGGTTTCAAAAGTTTCGCAACCCAAACTTTGAAAATTTATATCATGAAAATCGTACCGGGTTTTCTGCACTATAAAGCCTCATGCATTGAGATATTTTTTAGTTCTTAACATTATCAGTTTACGCCGTACAGAAAATTATATATAAATTTAAAATTGGTGGAAGGCAGAGTTAAAATT
This sequence comes from Lepisma saccharinum, assembly GCF_977018435.1. Classification (NCBI taxonomy): domain Eukaryota; kingdom Metazoa; phylum Arthropoda; class Insecta; order Zygentoma; family Lepismatidae; genus Lepisma; species Lepisma saccharinum. The sequence continues at coordinate 17,755,534 of NC_139250.1, read as the reverse complement.
TTTCCAGAGTGCCACTTTTCGTTGAAGGAAATATACAAGAAATTATGGAACGGTCTTAATTAGGCGTGTCATTTCGACCAATATTGATCATGTGCAGCATTGGATGAATTTATGACTGGCGATTGTGTGGATTTAGTGGAAAAGTGCCATTTTAGGGGCATATTACCTTACCTGGCAACACTAGCGAGTCGAAATTTTGTCAGCAGATCAAGCAACATGTGCCTAAATATTGGCCATACATTTAAGTGAAAAATCATGTCATAATTTTGCACCCCATCTTCCTAAAAACCCGCCCGGACCATTTTTATGACCTGTACCCAGGGGAGGGGCCATGCCTCCCCCCTCGATCCATGAAATTTTTAAATGTATTTCAACCTATAAAAAGCTATGAAAATATCCGACGCTTTTTCAATTTTTGTCCTAGCATAAATGAATGTGTTTGTTATGTGGAGAGGCAGTCTCCAGAAGTCTGCAGTTTGCGATATTGGGTACTTTTACTTTTATAACCATTGATGCAAGGCTACTAGCAGTGGCGGCGATTGGAGGGGCATGGAGGGCAGTTGCACCCCCCTCACTATTTCCACTGCACTATGGCCTCTTAATGCTAAGCCTTGTCTACCCAGACCACTTTAAACTGTAGGTCCAGTCCCAATTAGTCCATCTGTGCATAAAGGACCTGAAACAAAAACTCAAACTTGTCTACTAAGAGAAAGTAAATTGTCCTTGCCCCCCAGTTTTGGCACCCAATCGTCGCTACTGGCTACCAGGTGAAAATTTCTCTCTTCCTTTTTCTTTGGTTAACCATAGCCCGCTTCCACACTTCGTAGCGAGCTATGGGTTAACTCATATTTGGAATTCTTTATTGTAATAATAATTGCTAATGCATGTAATTTAATTTATAAATAGGCCTATATCATTTTCTAAACATTATCGTGGCTGTTCAAATAAGAAACTGATTAAAAGTGGTATAATCAAGAGAAACAGAATAACGTGGAAAGAGAGAAAAAGAGACACAGATGTTGCCACCAGGTGGACAAGGATGGGCCCCAGCCCACCGTGAAAGTCCTTGCTCACCCACATCATCTACGTGATGAATTTTCAGAATCACTGACAGCAAAGCAAGAAAAACACGCAGAGAGGAAGAAAGATAGGGTTGTAGTCGAGGTGGCTGGGACAGTCATCATGTTTTCTAGAAGTTAAATGATTTCATCCAGTGCCAGCGATTAGGGGGGCCGTGGGGGTCAATTGCATCCTTTCTCTCCTGCACTGTGGCCCAAGCCCAAGAGAGTGGTAGAAACGGAAACAAACGGGACGAAGACTAAAAGAAAGATACAAGTGGCAAAAACAGAAAAAGAGAGAGAGAGAGAGAGAATTAGAGAAAGAGGTATGTTGTAGGAAAACAGAGAGAAAGAGTAAAAGAAAGAATGACAAGTGATAGAAACGGAGGTTGAAACATGCAAAGAGATGGAGAAACGGAAAGGAAACAGAATGACTGAAACTGAGAGATATGAACTAAAGGGAAAGAGAGAGAGAATTAAAGAAAATAGAAGTGGCAAACAGAGACAAAGAGTAAAACCAGAAAGGGAAGTGACAGAAACAGAAGAAAAGAGAGAGAATAAGAGAAGAAACAAAAGTGATAAATCAAAGAAAGATAAAAACTAAAAGAAGAAATAACAGAAAGTAAAGTCAACACAGGAGGAGAAAGAAAAGTGATAAAACAAAGAAAGAAAGAGAGAAAGACTTAAAGAAGGAAATAACAGGAAAAAAAGTGAAAAAGAGGGATGGGAAGGACTCAGAAAGGCTAAGAGAGAGCGAAAGGGAAAAGAGGCATCCCATGGAAGCAGACCATCCTGGAAATATCCCGTCAACCCAAACGAAGTTCTCTTGCAGGGCAAATGGAAAGATTATAAACCAGATGAAAAAAAAGAGAGAAGATGGATAGGAAGAAGAAAAATCACGTGAAAGCTCCACACTATGGCAGAAGCGCAGGAAAAGGTAGAAGTGGGTAAACTTCGACTAAATTAAATGTATTTTTCTCCATGACACTTCTGCATCATTTGTCGCACCACCATCCAAAGAAAGAACTGTGGAAATTTCAAATTACTTTCAATTTATTTTGTATCACTGACATGGATTGAACGATTTGGTTCATTTTCACTTTGCATTTCTGCCACTTTTCGCTAATCGCGAAGATGGGAATGATTGATGATGATATGAAATTGATGAAGGGAAATTCACAACGAACACCCATGACCAGGTCGGAATTCGAACCCGGGGATTTGTGATCTCATTTCTGGAGTTAATTTTCTGGGGCAAGTTCAGTAATCTAAACTATTGCCTTTCGGTTCTGAGTACCTTAAAACCTTGATTCCAATCTACGTTACTATAGCCTGACAAGTTAAGTCCCGATATGCGCAGATCGCTGCGGAGCACTTCCTATTACGTCATCCTCCCCACCACTCTTCTACTCACTGGTCTGGCGTTGAGAGTACCAGTGGTGCCAGCTCAGCAAAATTAAGCTAAAACAAATATGACGATTTTCATGGTACAGTGGCTCTCAGCGACTGACAAACCTGCAAACGAAACTGAAATTGATGCGCAGAATAGAGCGAAAGCATTGTGAACAATTAACAAAAGGCAATTGTACTTAAAAATTCAAAGTGTACCTTATGTGAAACAGTATTCGATTGACACGAAATTTAGAAACGCGGGGCACACCATAATACGACTTCCGCCTTACCACGGAGACTTATATCCCATTGAACTTGTGTGTGTGTGTGGGGGGGGAATCAAGGGTAAGGCAAGGAAATTCATTTCGGATTAACTGGACGCAAAGAAAGAATTGCTGGGAAAATTATTTAGTGAATATTCTGTACAGAAATGGATTAAATGTTGTGAACACGTGAAAAAATTGAAGATTCTTACTTTGAAAGAGATGGACTTCAGGACGAGTGTGTAGATGAACTATAATTAGACTTGGTGAAGCCGATTCAGACACGGACACAGATTCATCGATAGACACAGACTCGGACGAGTGGGAGAGTGAAACTGAAGAAGGAGAACTAGAAAACATTTAGAAGGTGAGCTCAGTTCTATCGTTTATACATTTTTCATTTTTCTATCCTTTTATTTCTTACATTTCTTACGCTGGTAAGAAATATCCTTAATATAACTTAATTCATTTAAGGTTTAAAGGGAAAATATCAAAATGTATTTAGAATTTAGCGTAATCAATAGGTAGCGTAGGTGAGGGGATACTAATTCATGCCTTTCACATTCAAATTTCGTTGAAAATTCTCAGACGATTCCTCTCCCTCCAGGTTTGCAACACTGCGAACTAAAGTCGCCGCAGTCAATGGGGTGGGGAAATGTGATGCGAGGTGCGCAAACAATGGATTGCAACGTCTTGTTTTTAAACTTGTCAAGTTATAAATCTTATGATAACATTGAGACGAAATTTAGAAACTGTGCTATTTATATTCTAAGAAAATCCAAACTACAAGGTCCGCCCATAAAGAAACCGAACTGTCAAAAACAAGAACCAAACCAAATAAAAAGGTACCTTATTTTGGCAACACTGCAAAGAGCTGTATCTAAACTTCCCGTTAAGTGCATGTTTCAACCTGTTACAGGCAGTCGGTATCGGGACAAGCGTGCGTCAGATGCAGCTCGTGTGCAGGCTGCGTACAAAATACGCGCACCAAGATGGATCAACGTTACAGCATAAAGTCTTGTTACAAATTGGGTAAATCGTTTACCGAAACGTTACAGATGATACGGGCAGTGTATGGTGAAATGAAACCTGGTGTTTACAATATGACCCCGAAACAAAAAGAGATAGTGCGCAGTGGAAAGGACAGTTCTCGCCCTTAAAGACAAAAGCACGGATGTCGAAATCGAAGACAAAGGTGCTGCTCATCGCATTTTTTGATTCCCAAGGACTGATCCACCATGAACTTGTGCCTGAAAACCAAACAATCAATCAGTGGTATTACAAGGAAGTGCTTGGTCGACTCAGAAACAGGATGAAGCGGGTTAGGAAGGACCTCTGTGATTCTGGCCAATGGTTTCTGTTACACGATAATGCTCGGCCTCATACAGCATTGTCTGTACAACAATACCTTGCTAAGCATTAAGTGACAGTGATCAATCACCCTCCATATTCTCCGGACTTATCACCTGCTGATTTTTTCCTTTTTCCCAAGCTTAAGATGGCTATGAAAGGGAGAAAGATTTGACGACGTCGCGGACATTAAATTAAATGTTACGCGTAATTTGCGAACACTTACTGTCAATGACTATCAACAGTGTTCCCAAGACCTGTACAAACGCTGGTCAAAGTGTATTGCCTCCTCTGGTGATTATTTTGAAGGTGATAGTCATTTATTTCATAAAAATAAGTTATTTTTTTATGGGCGAACCTTGTAATACGCAAAAAAGCTATCGAACTAATAACACCGAAATCTTGACCAAATTTCTATTGACAAGTTCTAACTTAATTTCCACCTAACCTACCTACAAGCTTCTTGTGAACGCTTTAATACATGTATGCCATGTAAACTTAAGTGTAAAACAGCGTGCTGTTGGCTCGGTGAGGTGGACCACTTGCAGAATGGTGTCCTATAATGAGCAATTCTACATACGTTTCGCCAGGGAAATCTTTGATGACTGGACCATTATTGGCCATGAATTATTTTTCAGTTGTCTGTGACACAGTTAAGCAATGGTATACTGTTCGCGGCCGTGATGGAACAGGAAACACTCTTCTTGTTTCGGAAGCTGTTTGTAGCATTTCCAGGAAGGTTAATGATGCTGTAGGTAGACTAATGCATATAATAAAGACACTCAATTATACATATATAATGTATTCGTTCCATAATATAGATTGATTGCAGACAGCCTGCAATACAACTCCCATAGCGTCGCTTCTATCCGATCAGACTATTCACTCCTTTTTTAGCAGGCACTAGTGTCCAGAGAATATTCTGGCGGCCATCTTGGCTCCAAATGTACAAGGTACGGAACATATACTATTATGCTTTGAATTACATTTTCTTTAAGGGGGATAACTTTTTGTGGGGGCCGGCACACCCCCTCTCCCGTTAATTCGCGCACTGTATTCAATTACAAACCGGTTTAATATCAAATATTATTATTTTACTCAAAATCGTCTTATGTTTGCTTTATAATAAATGTTGACATTATGATGAACTTACATTTTGTCCACTAGCTTCGGGCAATGATTCTGTTGCCTCCTGCCTTAAGCAAGGTTTTGACTCAAAAGTTCTCCAGCCCATAGGGTCATGCCAAGTCATCCAACGGAATAGAAGTCAGAAATACCAGACCACTCAACAATGAATGACCACAACATTATTATGTCCGTACAAAACATGCAAGTTCATTTTTCTCCACTGTGTTATCTCCTGCGCAAGCTTACATGGCGGACTAACTCAGTGTTACCAACTTATCACGGAAGAAAATCACTGTTCAAACTTTAGAAGGGGCAGCCGGGGCGGTACCCCGGAGCCACCCGAGATAAAGGCCGGAAGACTTCAATGGATTTTCCTGAGGGGTAAAATTATGAAGGTTTTAACATAATTAAGTAAGGACTACAACGCTGGCCGGGATATAGGTGCACAAAAAAAACCTTGCACCTCAAAATTACGTTAGTCATAATTTAAATTTCGTTCTTAATGCTTTCGAAGTTAACCTATTCACGCAGTATTGTAAGGCTCATTCCATGTCAATTCAACCAAAAAAAAGCGGGTTTGGGAACCCATACTCTCAGATGTTGATAAAACTTGGCACATTTAATCCTTCCATGGTGGTGAAAAACCACATAAATGTTTTTGTCTCTAACTTGTCTGGTTTCAGTTTTATAGCCCCTCAAACTTTCAGTGATTCAACCTTTCTTCCATTCCCAGAGACTCCAAGTGTGAGTTGCACTTAGAAAAATAATTATATCTCCCTTATAAATTATTCAATCTTTTTGAAATTTCACAACAATGTTAAACAAACAATAAGTATTTCAGAAAAAAATATACCAACCTATCATATTTATATTTTGTTACACAACTTAATTAAATAATATTATCTGATTTTTTGGACCGAAAACATGGTTTACTAAAATTTGAATTATCATTGAAAGGGAAAAGTACAACGTCAACACAGGTATTTTTAAAATGAACTATATGATCTAACTTACCCAGAAGAAATAAATGATGGCTTTTTCATTCCTTCTGAAAATATGACAACTTATGTCTGAAAATATTAATAAATGGCTACCGAATTTTATATTTTTCAAATTAACTCAAAATCTAAGAATCTAGCTTCAAAATATCATTGAAGTAAATTTTTAGAGCATAAAATTTTAAATAATGTTTTCATGGATGAGCGGGAGGCGGGGCAAGGGAGCCGTATCCCCTTCCCTGGAAAATGAATGTAAACTTGAAAGTATGTATTTCGCATATATAATTTTATTTGTCACAATCGTTTATGTTTATTATTAAAAGGAATATAACAGGAACATGATAACGTCATATTGACTGAGCGTCTCTTTCAGGGGCAACACTAGGGGAATGTGTTTCGCTTACCACCCCCTCTCCCAAACACAAAAAATCTTGCGGATCACCACGGCTGTGTCGTTTCCCATATTTTTGTATTTAATTCTTTATCGGATTATTCAAAACTTTTTGGTTATAGCCCCCCGACAAAGTAGGGCGCTGGACCGCATACGATCAACATGCATCTCAACAAAAAATAATTTTAAGAAAACATGATAAAAATGTTATTTCCTGCTGAAATTTTGCAACTTAAAATATACTAGACTCGGCAACATTGTAGCGCGGTTGGCAACGCTGCACCCTAGTATCTTTTTGTCAAAGAGTCGGCGAATGTTTTCCGAAGAGCTACAAAAACAAAGAATTCCTTCTGCGTGTAGACCCGGCTTTTCGTTTTAACGATCATAGACCGGTTCTTGGAATTCAGATACCGAGATGTTTCCTGCTTGGAGGAGTCATTTTCGGAACATGAACCGAAGGTAGGCTGGTCTAAAGAGTAACCGCAGTCAAAGGTGACGTTACTTTACGAATACCAGGGCATTGTGTATAAGTTAAACCGGACTGTGAATTGCAAAGGAGGTGGAATTTTGTTAGTGGGCGCCTTGAGTAGCATTCCATTGGAGCTCATTGTTATTTGCTATTGACTCTGGACACTTGTGGATATAGCGGGGGGCACAGGGGCACGTGCCCCACCCCCGAAAAGTCGAGGACTAAGTATTATGAACAGTAGACACGAATCTAGATATAGAGGGTGGCCATGAATCAATTACGTTTACCAACGAGAACATATTTATAACATTGGCAACTTTTTATTTTCTGAAGATAATAATAGACATCACAATGACAGTTTTATCGGTTTTCCACATAATGATGCATTTTAGCTCCATTTAAATCAATGCAAGTTTGGGGACGTAATTTTTCCTTCTATCTATTCGTGGCTTAACAGATTTTGAAGCTTTGAAACACTTCCGGTTCCATCAAATAACTTGATTCTTGAGACAGCGTCACTTTTAAGTGCTAGAGGTCCACATTCCTGCAGCATTCGTCGCTGAACTTCAGCTACACGTTATTGGTAATGGAAAATACACGTAAACATACACGCTGTTCAATGCTTAGGCGACTTGCTGCCATTGTAAACAACATCCACTTCTTGCGCTATGTCGGTTAGATTATACATACGTGTAAAGAAAGATAAAAAGGAAAGAAGAATTTGTGACCACCCTATATATTTCTGGTGGGCCCGAAACAAGTGTCACAAATAATAATAATAATAAAATAACTGTATATCTTAATACAAATAATTATAAATATACTTAAATTAATTTGTTATTGTTATTATTACATGAATAGGTATAAATACAGTAGAAGAATAAAGATGTAACAGTACGTGTTCTTAGCAAATCTTTGCTTCTTGTACTTGTCTTGAACATAAATACACAAGGTGTTGTCGTACAATACAGACTGCTTTCACAGTGTTGAGGAAAGTCGAGGACAGTGATGTGCCGTAGACTATAAGTTTACCTCTACATGCTTTGTCTACGCGTAATCTACACGAAGATTACATTGACTTAATAGTTTACATAGTCTACTGTAGACAATGTAAACAGCAGGGAAGAAAGATATCCCAGTGCTCTTTGAAAGAGAAAGTATTTTTTTCTTCAAACATGTCGATAATCTGGGCCTATAACCAACTTAAGACCATCCGACGTTTTGAATTTGAATTTAAAAATTTGGGTGCGTCAGCACTAAGGCTATTTTGCACCCGTCACATTATACGGGGTCCAGCCCCTTATCGTTACACATAAGAACTCTAACGTTGCAGAACTAAAATCATAAAATATTAAAATGTTCCGACTTCCGTTAAAAGCCGAGGCTGCAAAGAAAACACAGCACAAATAAGGACAAAACACAGGACGACACAGAATTATACTGGCCATGGGGCCAGTCGCCAGAGCCTCGTTAGTCTTTAGTCCAGGGTGTACTACGTGGAAATGAGGTTGACTATTGGGTGCACTACGTGGAAGGAGTACCCCTTACACCCCACCATCCGACGTAATCAAAGTTATGGAATTTTCACTAACAAGGGGAAAAGGGACTGCCGGAAGAAAAACAAATGACAGCCATAGTGAAAACTGACATTATTTTTTACACTGACAAAAGGGAAGGCTACAAATATTTTTGTCTTATTATTACGGCATACTTTTACTGTCTTTAAAGCAGATTTTTCCACTGTGAAATGGTTGATATAAGTAAAACATGTCATTCTACGGACATCGCATTCTTTGGGGAATGTCGCGACTAAGTTTATTTTGCAGCTCAATTAATACGTAGTGAATTGGTTGAACGTAAGTAAATACTTAAAACACTTATTTCTGAACAGAGGAATAGTTCACGCTCTCTATGTCCGCCTGCTGATGCTGGTTGCTGCTTCTAGAACTATGAGAACGCCGTACATTGTCTACACGTAGAATGTAGACAATCGTTGTTTACGCGTAGACGCGCATCACTGGTCGAGGATGAAGAATGTCGTCTGGGGAACTAAATGCAACAGAAACTGCCTCTGTAGTAAAAAAAAAATAAAAGGAATCCGATTTTGAAGAGTAACCACGCTATGACCTGTATGTTTGCCGGCATCCTGAAAATATGGCGCCAGAAACTCTCCTTGGAAACTAAAAAAAATATAATATTTCGAAAATGGTACATTGTACACAAAAAGTGAAGATAACCAAAATAAAAGAGCAGAAAATTTGCCAAATTATAATTTTTGTTTGAAAGCTGCCATAAATCTTAATTGGCATTAATAAATTTAATACTTAATATTTAGTAGTCACTTGCCACATCGGTGCTCGCCCCAAGTGAAAAAAAAAAGACATTTGTAAAGTGCGTTACTTTTCTCTTCATAAACTTTTGTCTTCTCGTTTAATATCTAAGACACTAAAAGTTAGAATACACAAAACACTAATTTTACCTGTAGTATTATATGGATGTGAAACTTGGTCCCTTACATTGAAAGAGGAACATAAATTGAGAGTATTTGAAAATAAGATCCTTAGGAAAATATTTGGGCCTAAAAGGGATGAGGAGACAGGTGAGTGGAGAAGGTTACATAATTTAGAACTGCATAATTTGTATCCAAGTCCAGATATTATTACAATGATTAAATAAAAAAAGACAGCCCATGTGGCACGAATGGGAGAGGAAAGAAGAGTTTACAGGTTTCTTGTTGGGAAACCTGATGGTAAGAGACCTATAGGAAGGCCAAGACGAAGATTGAGAGATAACGTTGAGATGGACCTAAAGAAAATCGGTAGGGATGGAAAATATTATATAGAACTTGCTCAAGATAGGGACAGATGGAAGGCCTGTGTTTCTGCAGCCATGAACCTTCGGGTTTAAGAAGGCTAGTTATTTGTAAAGTGCGAGCAACTATGTTCAAGGTATGGAAAATTTATTCGACCTTAGGATTAAGTTGAAATGGATTTTTGTTTCCATAAAAAAAAGTGCGATTCGGGTGTCAAAATAAAGAACAATAGACCAGCATGGTTAAGCAAAGTCCTTGTGATTGAATAGGCAGCAACGGTGGTGTACAGACAGATTGAGAATCAACTGAGGTATGGGCGGAGTTTGAGCTTTTGCTTTGGGGGTGGGGGGCAGACTCTGGGAGAAGCATATGATGTACCTGAAGGTTGTTGAATATCCCCTGAAATTAAAAATAAACAACTGAAAAACACTGAGTTCTAGGCCCTTTAAATTTGAAAATGTTAAATTTCCTCGCTTAAGTAAACAAATATTAATTAGTATATTGGTTGTCAGTTTTAAAAGAAGCAAAACAGTACGATTATTGCATTTAAATAATTTTTTATTGATACAATACTCGTATTACTTTAAAAAAGTTACGGTACAAAAGTAAGCTTCAGAAATTTTAGAAAAATTAAATTGAAAAGTTCTTTTGATGCCTCAGCACTAACTAACTGTTGACTGAACACAGTCATTTTACGCTTTTCTTTCTTCAAACTGTAGGCTACACATCAATCAAATCGTCTAAGTCCGGCTTTTGCGGCGCAATTACCGCACATGCCATCATGCCAAACGTCAAAATTTGCGGTATGGCTTCATAACAAAAATGTAGTAACTGAACTTAATCATGTGTTATTTTTTTAGTCTTTTTTAGGTTGGGGGCCAGGCCCCCTCTGCCCCCTCCAGAACTACGCCTATAAACTGAGGATGGCAAGGGAATTTTTAAAAATGAGCAACGGCGAGATACGTAAAACTTTGATTTAATTTTTAAAATGTTGCGTTAAAAAAAAAAGTATGCTGAAGAAAAACGTTCAGCGAACTTGTAAACCATTAAGAAATAATTTAAGTCAAGAATCAATACGCAATACCGGTAGCCTTTCATTTAGACACCTCATTATTGTGGAAATCCAATGGCATGTTAGCATCGGGCGACGCCCAATCAGGTTTGATCATTCCCGCCAAGAACCGTAACCGCACAGGTCAGAAGGAAATCTGTTACGCGTGGATGGCGCGTGGGTTATGACTCACACTCACACATGATTAATGGCCGTCATGCGCAACGCTTTGAAGTATTCGCGGTTTTGAAAGCAATAATCGCCACGTTCCTATACGGTCATACATATCATTGGTAAGACAGATCGACGAGACGACCATTGTGCTTGATCCACTGCCATATTAGTACCTCTGACCTGGAAATGGCGGCGCTAGTGTCGCATGTTTAAAATCGCTTTTGAAACTAACTGAGCGACAGCTATAGCAACTTGGAGATTTTCAGTGACTGTTATGACGTCACGTATTTGTGTGCCGTACAAGCTTCGCCAACAGCACTAAATTCAACCTGCCTAATACTGGTTCCACTTCAAATCACCCACAGATTCAGATTTTAATGAAACTTGGTGTATTTGTTCATTACTAACTGGAGGCTAAAGTTTCAGAATTTTGCACGGATCGGCGATGGTGGTGGCCTGCAGTGCTTAACAGAAAAGGTTATATCTCAGAGTCAAATCGACATATCACTTCGATTTTTTTTTCTAAAATTCATAGATATCCGTGTATTCCATTAAAACGTTATCAGTAAGATTCCTTTGCACTGAGGGTCAGAAGAAATTCTTGCATTTTCAAAAATGTTGATATTTTTTTTGTCAACGTCTGACGTTACTTAATTGCATTATCACTAAAAGGCACTGCACTGCAGTTATCATGCCATTTTTATTTAAATTGAAACTATTGAAACTTAAAGTATGTTATAAAAGGCTCCAAAATAAAATTAGTGGCATTTTCACTGTTTCTATTGATAAATCTTCATTAAGACAAATTTTAAGTGTCATTGCATGCCGAATCATCGCAATCCGACCATTTCACATTTTCAAGTATGGTAGAAGACATGAAGTACCTTACATGTGTAAAATGTTAGCTCTCAGTGATACACTGTATTCATATAGCAGGGCAACATAGGCGTAACTTGGAGGGGGCAAGGGGGGCGCTTGCCCCACCAAAATTTTCAGGTTTATTAAAATTTACAAGTTAGGGGGCCTGAGGAGCGAAGTAATAAAGAGTAATATTTGTGATTTCGCAAACGTCACAGTTATTTAGCAAATAATTCTGGACGCTGTTTTTAAGGGATGGAAAACTTTTCGAGTCTCTTCCCCAAACGTAAGCCCCAGGTTTGATTCTACCCCCTCAAAATTAGGCCCCAAGTCTGATTCCGTCCCCTCGAAATTGGGCCCAGTTTGATTCTGCCCTCTCAAAATTGGGCCCAGTTTGATTCTGAACCTCTCAAAATTGGGCCCAGTTTAATTGTCCCCTCAAAATTAGGCCCAGTTTAATTCTGTCCCCTCAAAATTAGGCCCAGTTTGATTCTGTCCCCTCAATATAAGGCAGTTTAATTCTGCCCCCTCAAAATTGGGCCCAGTTTGATTCTGTCTCCTCAATATCAGGCAGTTTAATTCTACCCACTCAAAATTGGGCCCAGTTTAATTCTGTCCCCTCAAAATTGGGCCCAGTTTAATTCTGTCCCCTCAAAATTGGGCCCAGTTTGATTCTGCCCTCTCAAAATTGGGCCCAGTTTGATTCTGCCCTCTAAAAAAATAGGCCCAGTTTGATTCTGCCCTCTAAAAATTAGGCCGTTTGATTCTGACCTCTAAAAATTAGGCCCAGTGTGATTCTGCCCTCTAAAAATTAGGCCCCGTTTGATTCTGCCCTCTAAAAATTAGGCCCAGTGTGATTCTGCCCTCTCAAAATTAGGCCCAGTGTGATTCTGTCCCCTCAATATTAGGCAGTTTAATTCTGCCCCCTCAAAATTGGGCTTAGTTTGATTCTGCCCCCTCAATATAAGGCAGTTTAATTCTACCCCCTCAAAATTAAGCCCAGTTTGATTCTGTCTCCTCAATATAAAGCAGTTTAATTCTGCCCCCTCAAAATTAGGCCCAGTTTGATTCTGCCCTCTAAAAATTAGGCCCAGTTTGATTCTGCCCTCTAAAAATTAGGCCCAGTGTGATTCTGCCCTCTAAAAATTAGGCCCAGTGTGATTCTGCCCTCTAAAAATTAGGCCCCGTTTGATTCTGCCCTCTCAAAATTAGGCCCAGTGTGATTCTGTCCCCTCAATATTACGCAGTTTAATTCTGCCCCCTCAAAATTGGGCTTAGTTTGATTCTGCCCCCTCAATATAAGGCAGTTTAATTCTACCCCCTCAAAATTAAGCCCAGTTTGATTCTGTCTCCTCAATATAAAGCAGTTTAATTCTGCCCCCTCAAAATTAGGCCCAGTTTGATTCTGCCCTCTAAAAATTAGGCCCAGTTTGATTCTGCCCTCTAAAAATTAGGCCCAGTTTGATTCTGCCCTCTAAAAATTAGGCCCAGTTTGATTCTGACCTCTAAAAATTAGGCCCAGTGTGATTCTGCCCTCTAAAAATTAGGCCCAGTGTGATTCTGCCCTCTAAAAATTAGGCCCAGTGTGATTCTGCCCTCTAAAAATTAGGCCCCGTTTGATTCTGCCCTCTAAAAATTAGGCCCAGTTTGATTCTGCCCTCTAAAAATTAGGCCCAGTTTGATTCTGCCCTCTAAAAATTAGGCCCCGTTTGATTCTGCCCTCTAAAAATTAGGCCCCGTTTGATTCTGCCCTCTCAAAATTAGGCCCAGTGTGATTCTGTCCCCTCAATATTAGGCAGTTTAATTCTGCCCCCTCAAAATTGGCCTTAGTTTGATTCTGCCCCCTCAATATAAGGCAGTTTAATTCTACCCCCTCAAAATTAAGCCCAGTTTGATTCTGTCTCCTCAATATAAAGCAGTTTAATTCTGCCCCCTCAAAATTAGGCCCAGTTTGATTCTGCCCTCTAAAAATTAGGCCCAGTTTGATTCTGCCCTCTAAAAATTAGGCCCAGTTTGATTCTGCCCTCTAAAAATTAGGCCCAGTTTGATTCTGCCCTCTAAAAATTAGGCCCAGTTTGATTCTGCCCTCTAAAAATTAGGCCCAGTGTGATTCTGCCCTCTAAAAATTAGGCCCAGTTTGATTCTGCCCTCTAAAAATTAGGCCCAGTTTGATTCTGCCCTCTAAAAATTAGGCCCAGTTTGATTCTGACCTCTAAAAATTAGGCCCAGTGTGATTCTGCCCTCTAAAAATTAGGCCCAGTGTGATTCTGCCCTCTCAAAATTAGGCCCAGTGTGATTCTGTCCCCTCAATATTAGGCAGTTTAATTCTGCCCCCTCAAAATTGGGCTTAGTTTGATTCTGCCCCCTCAATATAATGCAGTTTAATTCTACCCCCTCAAAATTAAGCCCAGTTTGATTCTGTCTCCTCAATATAAAGCAGTTTAATTCTGCCCCCTCAAAATTAGGCCCAGTTTGATTCTGCTCTCTAAAAATTAGGCCCAGTTTGATTCTGCCCTCTAAAAATTAGGCCCAGTTTGATTCTGCCCTCTAAAAATTAGACCCAGTTTGATTCTGCCCTCTAAAAATTAGGCCCAGTTTGATTCTGCCCTCTCAAAATTGGGCCCAGTTTGATTCTGCCCTCTAAAAAAATAGGCCCAGTTTGATTCTGCCCTCTAAAAATTAGGCCCAGTTTGATTCTGACCTCTAAAAATTAGGCCCAGTGTGATTCTGTCCCCTCAATATTAGGCAGTTTAATTCTGCCCCCTCAAAATTGGGCTTAGTTTGATTCTGCCCCCTCAATATAAGGCAGTTTAATTCTACCCCCTCAAAATTAAGCCCAGTTTGATTCTGTCTCCTCAATATAAAGCAGTTTAATTCTGCCCCCTGCCCGACCCTGTGGCCGAGTGGTTAGCACATCGCGCTGCGACGCCAAGGGTCCCGGGTTCGAATCCCGGTCGGGTATGGTTGTTTGTGAATGTCCATTTTCATCCATTTCATCATTTCATCACTCATCCCCATCTTCGCAAATTAGCCAAGAGGCACAAAACGCGAAGTAAAATAAACTAAATCAATCAATCAATCAATAATTCTGCCCCCTCAAAATTAGGCCCAGTTTGATTCTGCCCTCTAAAAATTAGGCCCAGTTTGATTCTGCCCTCTAAAAATTAGGCCCAGTTTGATTCTGCCCTCTAAAAATTAGGCCCAGTTTGATTCTGCCCTCTAAAAATTAGGCCCAGTTTGATTCTGCCCTCTAAAAATTAGGCCCAGTTTGATTCTGCCCTCTAAAAATTAGGCCCAGTTTGATTCTGCCCTCTAAAAATTAGGCCCAGTTTGATTCTGCCCTCTAAAAATTAGGCCCAGTTTGATTCTGCCCTCTAAAAATTAGGCCCAGTTTGATTCTGCCCTCTCAAAATTAGGCCCAGTTTGATTCTGCCCTCTAAAAAAATAGGCCCAGTTTGATTCTGCCCTCTAAAAATTAGGCCCAGTTTGATTCTGACCTCTAAAAATTAGGCCCAGTGTGATTCTGCCCTCTAAAAATTAGGCCCCGTTTGATTCTGCCCTCTAAAAATTAGGCCCAGTTTGATTCTGCCCTCTAAAAATTAGGCCCAGTGTGATTCTGCCCTCTAAAAATTAGGCCCAGTTTGATTCTGCCCTCTAAAAATTAGGCCCAGTTTGATTCTGCCCTCTAAAAATTAGGCCCAGTTTGATTCTGACCTCTAAAAATTAGGCCCAGTGTGATTCTGCCCTCTAAAAATTAGGCCCCGTTTGATTCTGCCCTCTAAAAATTAGGCCCAGTGTGATTCTGCCCTCTCAAAATTAGGCCCAGTGTGATTCTGTCCCCTCAATATTAGGCAGTTTAATTCTGCCCCCTCAAAATTGGGCTTAGTTTGATTCTGCCCCCTCAATATAAGGCAGTTTAATTCTACCCCCTCAAAATTAAGCCCAGTTTGATTCTGTCTCCTCAATATAAAGCAGTTTAATTCTGCCCCCTCAAAATTGGGCTTAGTTTGATTCTGCCCCCCTCAATATAAGGCAGTTTAATTCTGCCCCCTCAAAATTAGGCCCAGTTTGAATCTGCCCTCTCAAAATTTAGTCCCAAGTTACGCCCATGGTTGTCAACCTTATAGAAAATGTAAAATTTATATACTTACAAGATCAAATAAAACAATTCATAACTTTGCTTCCAATTATGGTATAACTTTGTTGACCGATCCGTACAAAATTCTGTAATTTTAGCCTCAGTTTTCTCAATAACTATGAGGTCTACAGAAGGAAAATTTTGCATGTGTTCATTCATACCTTGGTAGTATTAAGAAATCCATCAAGTTTCATTAAAATCTGAGTCGGCGGGTGTCATTTTAAAATTTTTCTGGGTGATTTGAGTCGATCAGGCAGGTCAGGTTCGGTGCTCTTAACATAACCCATATCTCCAAGTTGCTATAACTTCCGCTAGCCGCTCGTACTTTGAGAGTATGTAGTTTGCACATTTTCCGGGAGTACAGATATAGTAACGCTACAGTACTTTGGAAAGGGTCAAATATTACATCCGTGGGGGTGGGCGTCCACCTTGAATGGCGCTAAAACCTTACATAAGCGTGGCTATTTCTTTGGCTAAAACGAAATGGAAAGAAAAAAATTAATTACTCTCACAAGTAATCTAATTCCCCAAACTACAAATAAATTTTACCCCACCTCTCAAATATTTATTTCCAGTTCGTCCAATATATTTTACTTAAATTCATAAATCCAATATATATCACTCATACTTATTTGAAAATAAGATCCTTAGGAAAATATTTGGGCCTAAAAGAGATGAGGAGACAGGTGAGTGGAAAAGGTTACATAATCTACAAGTACATAATTTGTATTCATGTCCAGATATTATTAGAATGATTAAATCAAGAAGACTTAGGTGGGCATGTGGCACGAATAGGAGAGGAAAGAGGAGTTTACAGGATTCTTGTTGGGAAACCTGATGGTAAGAGACCTGTAGGAGATGGAGGGACAACGTTGAGATGGACCTAAAGGAAATCTGTAGGGATGGAAAAGAGTATATAGATTTTGCTCAGGATAGGGACTGATGGAAGGCCTGTGTTGCTGCAGACATGAACCTTCTGGTTTAAGAAGGCTAGCGAGTTAGTTATCACTCATACATGCAACCATTTACAGTAATTTGTATTACAGGATACTCTAAATTCCAATTATGATGTTTTGTGTGTGAAACGAAACCCCAATTTCCAATTTCTTATTTTCTAATGACCATAAATAAACCTAAACAATTTCTAGAACTGAAACAAAACTAAACCAATATACTATTCTCGTAATCTTTAATTCCAATTTACAATTGGAGTTAGGATCGAAATAATAATAGGTAGTACAAAACTGAGTGTGTCACAGACATGTTCTTCTGGATCCCAGAATAGGGCAGAAATAAAACTACATACGTTTTGTAACATATTGTATTCACTTAACATGTAAGCCCAAATAAAGTTTGTGAATAGATAAACGGAGGATACACAATTCAGAGAAAACTGACAACCTGGTTTTATTTAGGGCAAAAGTGCATACCTCTGAATGTATGCGGGCGGAGACGGGCTCGTCAGGGGGTTCCCCCCTTTATTTTCTACTAACTGATTACCCGTAGTTGCCCGGGTATTTATTTATCCCAATCTTGTATTAGAAGGAAAATAATGAATTCTAACTATAGTGTAAAATGTAACTAATTTTAAATGTGATCGTCACCAATTAGCTTAGCGACTCCGAAAACTATGAATTCGACACTAATCTAGGTCATTTGTGGCATTTTATTTTTCACCCCCCCCCCCCCCCATGCCGATAGGTGATGAACTTGGAGTTGAACCGCATTGGGAGTGTCACGAAAACTATGGATTCCATTCGCAACACAGCCTGAATGATAGACAACCCGAGAAACACTGTCGTTCTGCGGATTGCATAGAGTCACGGATGTCTGTTTGTGCGGAATTTAATATCCTTGGTTCTCGATTATTTTTACATGTCGCCTCTTCCCACCCCACTCCCAGGGGTGTCTTACCCCACAGTATTTATTTCCAGGTTACAAGTGATACGTGTGCCAAGTTTGGTTGAAATCGCTCCAGGGGTTCGAGAGTTATTGCTGAACAAACACACACATACTATACACACATACATCCATTTTTATATAAAATATATATATATATATATATATAAGAGAAGAGATTTGTTTGAGTTTATTTTTGAGTCAACTTTATGCACAGAAAGGCTAGTCGGCACTGTAACTGAGAGTGCGAGGAGCAGCTTTTCCATAGTAAATTTAATTTAATTCTTGAACGAACCGAAACTCACGGAAGCTAAGTTTCCGTATCGTCTTGATTTTTACAATGTGTCATGCAACGTTCCCAAAACTCTACGCTAACCATACCGCCAAAAGATGTAAGCAATAGGAGAGTTGTATTGTTAATCAAGTAGACCAGAAGCCATGTTACCAATTATACTGATGAATTGGTCCTCTTTCAAAAGATCTTCCTTGAAGTTCCTCTTCGTCCGGCGGCCGTCGAACTGCTTCGTAGGGAATCGGTCTCTTCCTCTTTGCTGGCGGATATCAAACACACCGACAGCAAAGCGGAAAAAGACGGATCCATAAGAAGACATTAGTTGGCCAGCATCTCCTGAAGAAACTACTCCTGCCTGGCTAAATCCATCCACAAACGCATCCAGCAAAGGACGTCTCTTTTCGTGGGCGCCCCACATTGAGGGTCAAGAGGAAAGGGGATGTAGATGACCCATCTGATCTTTTATGTCCTTGCTTTATTTGTACCGTCTTTCTTTCTGTTTGTATTTGCTTTTAAGATTCTTTCCAGATTTCATCTGTCCTTCAGCAGTCTGAGAACCTTTCCCTTCTTGCTTATTCACTCTCTTGTAGGTTCTCTCTTTTGTTACCTCTTCTTTTCCTTTTCTGTCTCATTTTGAATTCTCTACGTTCTATCCCCATAGTTGCTCTCTCTTTTCTCACTTTGTGGCCTTCTCTCGATCTCATTCATCCCATTTTCTAACTTTGTGGCCTTCCCTCGACCTTATTTATCCCTTTTTCTAACTTTGTGGCCTTCTCTCGACCTTATTTACCCCTTTTTTCTAACTTTGTGGCCTTCTTTTTACCTTATTTATCCATTTTTCTAACTTTATGGCCTTCTCTCGAGCTTATTTGTCCCTTTTTCTCACTGTGTGGCCTTCTTTTGACCTTATTTATCCATTTTTCTCACTTTGTGGCCTTCTCTTGACCTTATTTACCCCTTTTTCTAATTTTGTGGCCTTCTTCCGACCTTATTTGTCCCTTTTCTTACTTTGCGACCTTCGCTCGACCTTATTGATCCCTTTTTCTAATTTTGTGGCCTTCTCCCGACCTTATTTATCCCTTTTCTCACTTTGTGGCCTTCTTTTGACCTTATTTATCCATTTTTCTCACTTTGTGGCCTTTTCTTGACCTTATCTCTTCTCCATCGTGTTTATTTCCCTCGTCCTACCGCTCTCTTTCTCTTTATTTTAAATTTCTATGTTGCTTCATGCATTTCTCTTCTTCCTCTCTTTATTGCACAATAATGTGTACACCTGACATGACATGATTTGCAACATATTCCAACTTCAAAAACGCAACTTTCTTATCTTGACTCACTTTAGAAAATGTTCTGCAGATGCCCTTATATTTTCCCGCCAAAAAATTGTAATTGCGCACACATGAGTTGATCAGCCAATAAGCTTAAGCTAAGGTGCTATCGGATTGATTCCTCCGCTGGCGCGCTTTCTAGCTGAACGTGTCTTTGGCGGGAAAACGGAAAGAGCTGTACCAAAAGAACTAGTGCTGTACACTATATTGTACCCAACTTAACTTAATCTAGTTTATACTGTAAGGAAATTAGTCACACAGAATAACCTTGTGGCATACAATCCAGTCAGTTTAATCTGTAATATTTATCATGTAGGATATGGGAGGAAATTATGCCCTCCGCACAATACAGACACTTAACCCATTCCACATCTGAAATCTTACTTGTTATTCAACCTATTTTCATATTTGTCAACATATTCACACAATTTCCTCTGTACAAGTCTAACTTTAACAATATTTTAAAACTCTATAATAGTGTACATAAAACGATCAAGGGTTTATATTTTATACTTTGCTGCCCACCAATAAACAATCTTGAAAACATACTTTAGTAATTAATTACTAACAAGAGATGTCTCGCTTTTATAAAAGATACACATTCTACATTGGATGTACTGAAAAAAGAAGCACTACGACAGAAAGTTAACGATTAATGTATTTATAGTAAATCTCAATACTAACATACACTTAAATGCAACCATAAAATATATTTTAATATTAAGAACTTTGGAAACTTAGTTCTTGCATATTACAATGTGATACATCTAAAGTATAGGCAATCACTTGGATGTTCTACCCATATATGAGCTATATGGCCATTTCGTGCGTGTTCAATCATTTTAGATTACACATAGTTCATATTCTTATGTAACCGCACATCAAGTTGCATAAAGATTTGAAAGTTAAAAGTTGTGTGCAATTTCAAACTACAAAAATTAAGCTACGTAGTTTCAAATTTCCTAACGTACAGTCAGTGCCGGATCTACAAATATTTGGCCCCCGCAAAATATTACCAAAGCCCCCCCCCCACCTCTACCTACCTACCTACCTACCACTAAACACACATGTATGGGTGTATGTGAATGTGTGTGTGTGTGTGTGTAATTCTTGATCTCATGTTGACAAAGTCACATATAAGGGCCTGGAGGGTGATTCAAAAGTCCCTTCACCCCCTATAAAAAGTGAAGGAGTTAGGCTGGGTACAATTGGTCATGACAGAAACAGGTTAGGTTTAGGGGGAACAACATTGGTGTGTTTCAAGCTTACGTCCGCCATAATGGACCATTTACACGAGGCCAATTGTAAAGACATTCCACTCAGCCAATCCAACATTGGCATCGTGTGAATAGAGGCAATCCAGCCATTGTCTCAAGCCACTCCACTAAATTAGAATGGTTCCACAGTTTTCGGCGCCAGTAGCCATTGGATTGCCTTAGTGGAATGTCTTCACAATTGGCCTCGTGTAAATGGTCCATAATGAATTCAACTCAAATCTTTAAATGGGAAGGGGTTGATGTGATATAAATATATATGACACTGTTTCCTCACACCTGGAAAATTATACATTTGATACAATCATGCAGTCATTACTTTTTTGTGATTAAAGATAGGTGGAAGAAACTTTCAGCACTCCATTTCTCATGAAATTCTAGCTTGATTGGATTCTAATCTGACTACAAACGGGAAACCCGGGATGGTTGATCTAAGGTGGGAATTTTTTCGGCTTTGTCCCCTCATAAAGCGACTCTAGGACCCACCCAGCCTCAAATCAAATGGTACCGGGTGGGGGGGGGTAATGAAGGTGATCACATGACCTCCAAGATGGTCGACATAGAAAATATGTGGGGGCCTACCCTAAATGTGCCTCCATGGCAAGGTGCCATTCACAGGGAACTTTACCTTACCTTCATGTATAAATTTGTATTCGTTTCTGTACCTCTGAGTAACTACGTTTATTTTTTACATACGCATATACGAACCCTCTATGTCAATGGCTGAGGGGCCCCTAAAGGCTCACTTGTCTCCGGGCCCCCCAGCACTGCGGGGTTTTGCGGCTTGTAGATCCGGCACTGCGTACAGAAGGTTTGATAGCCCTATAATCTTTGCTTGCTAGTAATTACAGACAAGTGGTTAAAGACTGGCGAAATTATAAAATAGGAAAAAGCACATGCATAGTTGCCAACTTCAGCAAGAAATTGCTAGGTCTAGAAAATTCATATTCCTTGTTGGAAACGAAATGAAAAAGCGACAAGGGACTGCTCTATTCTTGTGATATTTCAAGCCTTCCCGATGGTATATTAATGGTAACGTCCTCGCCTTGTAATCAATTGGTCCCGGGTTCGATACTCCGTGGAGGCACATAGAGGTGACTTAAAAAGTAGTAGAGGGTTCCGATCTCGAAAGTCAGGAAACAGCGGCGATGGGACTCGATACGCTGATAATGTGTCACCAAATGAAAAAGAAACTGCGTGATAATTATGTTCTGGCCCTCAAAGCACGGTTGTTAAAGGTCCAGGAAGAGATAAATTTTAATGGGTTCTAATGGGTTCTTCTACAGGACCGAAACCTTTTTTCTCTCGCACAATTTAAATTCGGTCCAAGTTGCGTATTGTTTCATTCAAAAAATGTTCCTGGACCGTATTGTAATTGTTCCTAAAAAAAAGGCTCCTGGACCGAATTGAAATGCTTTAAATATGAAAAGGTTCTACACTGTCTAGAACTCATTTACGTTTGCTGATTTTCTCTCCCAGTCCGGGATTGAATTTATTTACAACTACAGACCAGGCTTGACCGATTAAAAGTTGCCTTCAAAAAATGTCCGCCAGTACGTTTTACATTGGAATGTCACACTGCGGTTGTAGAAAACGTAGCGCAGGGAATAAATCAAAGCGCTGTTGTTCTCTCGTGGGCCAGATTCATATGGTTCAGTAAGGTCCGCTTTATACAAAAGCCATGACCAAAATGCTACCGTGTAAATTGAGAAATGTTATGGCATTTCTCAAGGATAGGATCGGTCCTGTTTCCTTAGCATTTTTCATAGCATAACCAATCAGGAGCGACCTCTAGGTCACGAGTGCAGATATAATGGCTGCCGCGTGACATTTAAACAATGCATCGCTACACATTTTTAAAAGCCGATAACTATTCAACCCATAGGCGGAGTTCTGGAGGGGCCAGGGGGGACCCAACTTAAAAAAATACTTAAAAAAATAACACATGATTAAGTTCAGTTACTACGTTTTTGTTATGAAGCCATACCGCAAATCTTGACGTTTGGCATGATGGCTGTGCGCTAATTGCGCCGCAATAGCGGGTAGTTCTTACAAGTGGGCACTTGCGAGAGGACATTTTCTGTTATGAGGCGAATCCACATCTGGTTGCGTTGCACAATGGGTCAAGAGAAATTGAACAATTTAATGATCTTATACTCTGAATCAGATGTTGTTAAAAAAAATTAACTTAGACGATTTGATTGATGTGTACAGTTTGAAGAAAGAAAAACGTAAAATGACTTTGTGTTGAGTCAACAATTAGCTACTGTTGAGGGATTAAAAGAACCTTTCAGTTTAATTTTTATAAAATTTCTGAAGCTTACTATTGTACCGTAACTTTTTAAAAGTAATACGAGTATTGTATCAATAAAAAAATAATGAAATGCAAAATGCAATAATCGTACTGTTTTGCTTCTTTTAAAACTGACAACCAATATACTAATTAATATTTGTTTACTTAAGCGAGGAAATTTAACATTTTCAAATCTAAAAGGCCTAGAACTCAGTGTTTTTAAGTTGTTGTTTTTTAATTTCCGGGAGAAGGCCTCCGGACCCCTTTTAATCTAGGGGATAGTCAATAACCCTCCGGTACATCATATGCTTCTCCCAGAGTCTGCCCCCCCCCCCCCCAAAGCAAAAGCTCAAACTATGATTCAACCGAGACGAATAAAGTTTCCTATAAAAAGGTATTAGTTACAAATCAATGGGACTGCTTAAATACATACTTTATAGCGTCTACAGTATACGTACGGAAGAATAGATTGTTTCAATTGTAAACACAGGACACTGGCTCATTTCGTATGCCTTTCGTGCTGCAGATATTATCTAACGTTCTCTGCACGCTTTCGCAATCGCATCACATCGAAATGTTGCAGAGTGTAAAGTACTGTCTCCTATAAAAAAAAATGCTACAAGAATTTTGAAGCATTTATGGTAAGGGAAACACTTTTGTCTAAAGCAGGCCTACGTTTTAGAGGCAAGAATCCTACCCGTCACTAATTGTCATTATATTCTCATGCCTTCTTCTAGCCCCGTCCTTTTTTATCTTTCATGGGGCTGAAACGTAGCGTCGGGTTGTCTCTGAGTAAGCCGTGAAGTGATTTGACCTTATCGCTAACCATCGAGTAAACACAAGCTTTAGATAAAATGCTTTATCTATCCCTAATTGATCCTAAAGGGGGAGAATGGGACTACACAGTGTCATGGATATATTGTGAGCTTAGGCTTCCACACGAGAGCAGAGTGGCCAAAAAATTCATTTCTTGACGCAATTTCTCCCTTCATATTAGAAAAATCTAAATTCGTGTTCGCGCCCGTGATCCAACAAGAAACACACTTCTTTTTTCGGACGCTGTTTGTAGCATATCCAGGAAGGTTAATGATGCTGTAGATAGACTAGTACACACAATAAGGACACTCAATTACATAGAACTGATGTATTCGTTGCATAATATACAGTACTTGCAGCCAAACTGCAATACATCTTACATCGCGTCGCTTTCCTCATCACAGACTTGATATGAACCTCACGGCTCATATCCATGTGCCGTTAATTATTCTGGGTTATTTTATATTAGTTAGTTCATATTATTTGATATTTAATATTTCATATTTCATAATTTTTGATAAATAGAAAGATTACTATTAGACTTATATAATCCACTAATATTTCCTTTATTATAACAAAAGTGTAAACGCAGCCTAATGTAATAATCTGTATGTTAATTTTCTGACCGAATCTTTAATATTGAATATGTAAATCTGTGTTCTTCACGGCAGAAAAAATGTTTATGATTTAGATTGACATAGATTTCGTTTAACAACAATGGGAAGATCGAATCTGTTCTTTTAAGTTTAATGTATTCAATAAGGTTCAAGTTGCAACGAGGAATGATTCTAGTTTAGTCCTTATTAACAGAGATGAATCGTTCCCCTTATACAATTTTATTTGGTTTTGCTGCAACGTGGAAATTAGTTCAACTTTGATATTGAGATTGTGAATATAGACATTGATGAGTATTTAGTTTTTGGAAATGTCGCAAGTTGCGCTGTGCAAATTACGTAATGCTTAACAAGTGAGCATCGATTGGAAAGGTATATAAGTAAATGCGGAGCTTAGTTTGCACGCATTCCATCAGCGTCGGCTCTACGATATAAACATCTAATGACACTTGGGAATAAAGATACCTGTATTTCGCCAAGCACAATTTATACTTCGAAATTTATAATGTTATGGGACGACAGGTTAGGATCGGCCGAAATCCTTTGAGGTTAATGACGCCTGCCTATTGGACATGTATTTGTCACTGTTGACCCATATATTCTCTTACGGATAAATGATAGAATTTCAGATCTCCGAACTTTATTTTGGCCTTCTTCAAAATTTATTCAACGTAGACTTATTTGGGCAAGGAAGCAAAACTAGACATGCAATGCAATATGTCTCGTTTTTCAATGGAAATGTCATCATTGGCGTGTATCTTGTTGCAAGCTCTTACCTATTAACGTTTCTCGATCCCAAGTACTCAGTGGAGCCCGTAGATTCTACTCTGTTTAAAATCCTGCCCGTATTAACATCGACACTCGTGACACATTTTGGTCGCAATACTGTAGGAAGGGGCACGTACGAAAGTTTTTGTCTGCTACTGAATGGTAGGCCGTAAGCTTCGTCTACGGTTGCAAAAACGACAGGGTTCTCTTCCCTGGTACGGCTTCCTCCTAGCGACGCACATACACACGTAACTATTCCCTGCACATATACATATTTGGATTTTTCCCGTGGAGACATGCAGCAAATTAGAATTCTGGATTCATCGAATCTAATATTAACGAACAGGGGATTCTGTATTTATTTTAAATTTAAGGATATTCATGGACTGTAAATTGTAACTTGAGTGTAATGTAAGCTTTCGTATGTATTGGAAATAAACCATCTCCTGGATAAAAATGAATGAAAAGAAAGGTCAAAGTAACCTCCCAGAAGATGCAGTTGCCAATCTTAAAATTTGAGAATAGTCGTTCATTTATTTCATGATTCACCAACAACACCCTTAAGTTCTCAATGCTTTATTCACCAAGCCCGTACCTGAGAGGGGTCAGAGTATCCCATTTAGCCGTCTGAGTTTTAGCCGAGGTGAAATTAGAAAATAAGGTATTTGGAAGATTGAGGCAGGCTAGGATTACCATAACTTGCAGCTCTCTGTGTGTGTGTTACTGAAAGGTTATCTATAGTGGAGAGTGAAATAACACACAGTTATAGTTATATGAACATACATATATATATGTTACGCAGATGAATTGCGTCTTACATTAAGCTAAGGTCAACCCTCATGCGTGAATAAGCGCGCGTAACGGCCATAGTAAGTCTCGCAGGTAGGTAAGACGAGCAGAGCCGCGCTCGCTGTGAAAGAGGTTGAGTTGACAGTAGCGTCGAGACGTTCGTCGCGTCCAGTTTAGCAGCTGCCGTGCGACCGATCAGTGGTTGTACGTTTTTCTTCGCCTGTGCCTCATTTGTCCACAGTATATTTGGATATACAACTTTACGTCCGACTGGAAGTCACGTCGTCCTTGGCAAGTGGCACTGCCATTGCGTTCGTGACAGTTTGCGATCCTTGTCATTGCGATCGTTTTCGTCGTTTTGTTCGTCGTCCGTGACAGACTCTTTACTCTCTTTTAACGAGGCACTAGTGTCCAGAGGATAACGTGGCGGCCATCTTGGCTCCAAAAGTATAAGGTACGGAACAATCCGCGATCCCAAATCTCCCAACAGCAATCATTATTATTACTATTATTATTCTTATCATGGAGCTCGGCAGCTAAATGTCATGTAGAAAAATAGAATAAGTTCAGAAATTAATTATCAGAGAAAATTAAGAAATGCTACAAAACATTTAAATATAAGGAGCGGTTGAAATCACCCAAATTACAAACACTGTACTTGAGAAGAATTAACAACATAACTATATTTGTACATAACATCATGAAAGATCGACGGTCAGCATTTCATACGAGCTATAGCTTATAATGTTCCCAAATGCAGCACTAGACAAAATTCCTCTATTTCAGTAAATAGTAAAAATGGCAGTGAATTAATAAAAACACTAATACTTTAAATATGTTATAAATTGTAGAAATCGGACGTGAAGGCGTATATGACTATTGATGTGATCAGCATAATTTAATTATTAGAAGGTCTTGTTCTTAAAAAATCTTGAAATTTAATGTTACTATCAATGTATTATTTTATGCATCGTACATATTTTATCCCTGTGATTTGGACTCTCTATACTAGACTCAGTGCTGTATTAGGTTATATACTGTGCTCAGGACTTAAAATAAACTACTATTATTATTATCATCATAATTGGGACCTCCCCGATGGCATAGTGGTAACGTCATCGCCTTGTAATCAAGGGGTCTCGGGTTAGATACCCGGTGGAGGCACATGACACAGTGGTTCGGATCCCACTTTAAACGGCAGGTCCAGTCCCGATTAGCCTTAAGTAGGCTTAAAAGTAGAATTAAAACACAAATCTTATCATTATTATTATGGCCTACAGAAGACTTCAATTTACGAAAATATTTGGATATCAAATTGTACATTTTGCAAAAAATAAAAATACTATAATTTGCATACCAATAATTACAATTAGATTTTACTAGCTGTCGTATTAAAAAAGTTTTACAACTTGGCTTATGCAAATTGCATTGTCTGTTCCAAAGCCATTTTAAATTAGCCTGAAATAGTTTGTTCTAGGGGGGACGGTAAATTAATCCGACGCAAGAAACTAAATACGTATAAATAAATAATGCCAATAAATGGTTTCGCAGTTTTCAAAATTACAAGAATTAGATACACTAAAGTTGCTGACCAAGGAAGTATATTAAAAATTAAAAGCACGTTACGTATCTACCCTATATCAGGGTCTTCCTCAGACTGAGAACTATTCTAAATTCATTAAACAAAAATTAGGATTTTATGTGAGAGGGCATACATCAAGCACTATGACTAAATTTTTTCCTAACTTTTGAAGCCTATTCTTTTTTAAAACTAGGTGTGTGAAAGTTAATAAAGAAATAGAATAATTATACATGTCGGTACACTAGTGTGTGAAATATATAAAAAATACATATGTATAACAGTTGTGCTTCATGCATTTGGCAGATCGAGTAGAAAAGTCTCCCCAATTATATAATAATAATAATAATAATAATAATACATTTGGAATAAAAATAATAAATATAAGCATAATTATTATTGTTTCCGTACAAAAAAATCTGGCGACACCCATGTTTCCAGCAGAAAGTAACTATAGAAGTAACTTAGTTACTTTCCAAAATGACTTTCTAAAGAGTAACTTTCCGAACGCTGATATATCTTCATGAAAATTGCACCTAAATTGCACCTACCTCTCCCACAAGATAAAGCCATTGTCGTCAAGCGTAGGAACAGTGTGTTGCGGGTTCATCTGCAAAGAGGCAAGAAAAAAAAATTGATAACTGGCCAGGTTAGGATAATTTTATTATCTTTACGTAATTGTGAACATGTATTCAAGGTGTCACCCTACAACATCGACTATCTCAGAGTGCATAACGTTTTGTTTGTTGAATTCTCGTTGCAAAGGCTCGAAAATCTTCATTTGTAACCTTTATGTATACGACCACGTGGTACAAACTCAGGGTTGACACTAGCATTTACTTTTCTGTCTAAAAACTACAAAAGAAGATCGGTATTTTACATGAAACAATGTAAATTGACTAGAGCGTCAATATTCAATAAAAAGTAAAGGATAATTGTGATAGAGAACGTAATTGGATATGATTACGAATTGCCACATGTATATGCAAAATAGTTTGATATTGAACACACCCAGTTTTATAAATAAATATAATGAACGTCGCATCTGTGGCGTATCTGAAATGAACGAAAACTATAATTTAGAAGCTTTTATTAGCCTCGCATAATTCTTGGTTTTAACCTTCAATATGTTCTGCTTATTGCTATTAGGTAAGAATACGAAATACATAAATTGTTTATTAATTGTAACATTGTTTATATTGTAATTATATAGGACATCTATACTTCAGAATAAGAACAAAAATCTGATTTTTTCAGACAGAAAAATGTTGGTTGAATATTGTAGGTCCAACCCTGATGGATGATAATACCGAATTTACTACCAGGTGTAGAAGTATGAAACCGGAATTGGCCGATAGATGGTGCTAGCCGGCAGTGGAGGGCGCGGAAGATCGCGTAAGCAGCGGCAGCTGCTGCCCGCCACTCCCGAGGACGTTATATCGGAACACAGTAACCCGAGTGCCAGACAGAGGAAGGTGTTGCACACCCGGAACATGTCGAGTTTTGTGCCTACGAACTACGATTTGCGGACAGCATTGGTGTTCTGTTATCATTTGAAGAAAACCGCCGCAGAATCGCATCGAATGCTCGTCGAAGCTTACGGCGAACATGTTCTCGGGAAAACACAGTGTTTCGAGTGGTTCAAGAAATTCAAAAGTGGCGATTTTGACTTGCGAAACGAGGAACGTGGGAAACCTCCGAAAAAGTTCGAAGACAACGAATTGCAAGCTAAAACCCGGTGAAACCGTTAACGCAGATCGCTACCAACAGCAAATGATCAATTTACATCGAGCATTACGTGACAAACGGCCGGAATATGAAGCAAGGCAACACAAGGGCATCCTGCTCCATGACAACGCCTCGCCACACACAGCAAAACGGGTCCGGGAAACGATCGAGGCGTTCAAATGGGAGATACTAGGGCAGGCGGCGTATTCTCCGGACTTGGCTCCTTCAGATTATCATCTATTTGCCTCACTGGGACACGCTCTTGCAGAACAGCGCTTCAATTCGTATGAAGATGTACGAACATAGCTCGCGGACTGGTTCGCTTCAAAAGAAGAACGTTTTTTTGGCGTGGCATTCATAACCTGCCGGAAAGGTGGGAGAAATGTGTAACTAGCAATGGAGCTTACTTTGAATAAAATATTGTTTCTCAGTTGCAAACACCAGCCGTTTACTTCTTGCAAACAAATTCCGGTTTCATACTTCTACACCTGGTAATACTTCCCTTGCTACATTTTCCTTTCAATAGTATAAACTCCAAGTAATTTAGTAATGTAATCAGCTCTCAGAAGTTTTATAACGAGATAGATTAGTGTTAGTAATATTGTAGATGTAAAACATAATACGCACCCACTTATTGTATCATTTTAGGTGTTTAATATGTTTAAAATGTTAATTGTCTATTATGACGTAATTTGTTTTGTTGAATTGGGTAGTCTTTTATGGTTATGAACTAACCTTAAAACATTTGATTGTGAATTGTGAGGTGAGAGATATTATGGAGGTTGCTGGAATAATGGACGTGATTTTGGAAATGTGAATGTGATAATTTGTGTAGTGAAGAACAATTATGAATTTAATACAATTTTGTTTCTAATAAGGAGTTTAATTGCGAGTGCAAGTTGGTAATGTTTACGTAAGCATATCCTTATCTGATTTCCCACAACCTGAGGGCTTCATGGTAGGCTGATAAGTCTCAGGCTCGCCGTTGAGGAATAATCGTAAGTAGTTCCATTGTGATTAATCCGGGGAACGTAGCAGGTTTAAACTTTTTGGCGCCGCAACGCGGGACTCGATAAATGTGTTTGAGTAGGGTATGCAGAAGCGTAACTTAAGAAGTGATCGTCGTAAGTTAAAAATGGATACTTTAAGTTGCTGTTCCGATAAAGGGAAAGCTGATGATGAAGAGGTCGAGTGCAATGATTGCAAAAGAAGCTTCCACTTACGTTGTGCTGGTTATCCTTTGCCAAAATCGCAGTATAAGGGGGAAGAATTGAAATGTCTAATTTGTAAAGAGAAGGGTAACAAAGGAAGTCCTTGTTTGGAACAGTTGTTTCAAACCCTGATGGAGAAAATGGAAATGGGAAGAAAAGAAGATAAAGATGAACAAGAAAGAATCAGAAGAGAAGATAAAGAGGAACAGGAAAGGATAAGAAATGAACAAGAAAGAATCAGAAGAGAAGATAAAGAGGAACAGGAAAGGATAAGAAATGAACAAGATAGAAAAAGAAATGAAGATAAAGATGAACAAGAAAGAATCAGAAGAGAAGATAAAGAGGAACAGGAAAGGATAAGAAATGAACAAGAAAGAATCAGAAGAGAAGATAAAGAGGAACAGGAAAGGATAAGAAATGAACAAGAAAGAAAAAGGAATGAAGAAAGAGGAGAATTGATGAAGCTGCTCAGTCAAGATAAGGAAGAATTATTATTTAGAATAGAAGAGGGGCGAAAGGAATGTAGAGAAATTAAGGAGACTCTGAGGAAGGAAATTGCGTGTGAAAGGCAGCAAGTAGCTGAATTAATTCTAAAGCTGGAAGAAAAACAAAAGGAGGATTATGACAAGTGGAACTTAGACTTGACACAGGAGAAAACATCTAGAGAAGCTAAAGAAAAGGAAATGAAATTGAGAAATTGAGGGGACGAATAGAGAGTGTTGAAATAATTGCAAGGCCAGAAGGAACACAGGGTTCCTCAGAATTACTTGATAATTTAGAGCTAAATCAGAGAAGGCAAGAAAAGAAACTTGAAGAAGTTACGGAGAAAGTCGCATCTGTAGATAGGCAGGTCGATCAACTACAGATGTTAATGGCAGGCTGTGGGGTTCGAGAACCTTCTCAAAATGGTGAAGCTGTGTTTCAACCGGGAATGAACGGTTCAACAACGAGAGGTGATTCCAAGAGGAAGATGAGGAAAAGAAATCGTTACTCGTCAAGTTCTTGCTCTGCAGTTTCCTCTAGTTCTGAGGAAACTGAAACTAGGAAAATTACAAAGCCCAGGAAGAGACATAATAATGGAAAGTCTGAGAGATGGGGACAGGATGAGATATCTCGTGACAATGCCTATAAGAATAGTTCCTACAAATATTTTCGCATGTCTGATGTTAACGCTCTTTCAAAGTTTGCTGGAGAGATTAATACTGTCTCTGCTGAGAGGTATTTAAAAGAGCTAATAACATGCCTGGATCTAATGAATGTCCCTATGATTTTTAGATTGAAGTTATTGCCCTCTCTTATGGTAGGAAAGGCTAAGGCGTGGTTTGTTGCAAATGAGAAGAAGTGGAAGACTTTTGAACACTTTTGTTCTGCCTTTAGAAAACAATATGCCTCTGCTGATGCCAAACAAAGGGAAATGCAGACTCTGAGAAACAAACGGTATACGAGGAGCTGTGGCCTCTCACTTGAAGAATATTGCTGGGACACATATGGCTCTTATTGTAATCTTGTGGATAGCGTTGACCAAAGCGAAGCGCTGAACTTGGTTATTAGTCAACTTCCGCTGCGAGTGCGTCAGTTGGTACTTACTCGCGATCCACGCGACATGGATCAACTTACCAGCTTCTTGGGAAGATATGAAGCCTCGGAGCAACTCGACGGATGGACGACAGAAAACCCGAGATTCGAGGACAGAAGAACCAACCAAGCTAGAGTTAGGCAATTGACGTTCTCCAGAAATCAACCCAATTCAGCGAAGGTGCCTGCTGGTAACGGAAGATCTGATAATGAGAACTTCAGTGGTAGCGCTCGACAAAGTAACAATCCTTCAGGAGAAGAAAATAGAAGCGGGTTCTACAGAAGAAGGAACTGCGAGGGATCACAGCGATCTTCTGGAGAAGAAAGAAGAACGCCATTCCGAAGAAGAAGTTCGTATGGTAATAATAATTTCTCCCCACATCGCTATAACAGGTATAGAGGTAACTACAATTGGAGGAGGAAAGAAAGTGCTACACAGACGGAAGATTTCGATAGTGGAGAAACTAGTGTTAAACAATTAGATGTTACCACTTGGAATACGTCTGCCCCGTCCTACACTCCAAGAAACTGAGAAGCAGTTGTTGAGTTGAGTGGATGGCCCTAGAGTTTTGAAAAAGAAAATTTACTCCATTTTCATTTTGTTAATTTTCTTTTTTTTTTGTGGGAGGATGCCATGATACGCACCCACTTATTGTATCATTTTAGGTGTTTAATATGTTTAAAATGTTAATTGTCTATTATGACGTAATTTGTTTTGTTGAATTGGGTAGTCTTTTATGGTTATGAACAAACCTTAAAACATTTGATTGTGAATTGTGAGGTGAGAGATATTATGGAGGTTGCTGGAATAATGGACGTGATTTTGGAAATGTGAATGTGATAATTTGTGTAGTGAAGAACAATTATGAATTTAATACAATTTTGTTTCTAATAAGGAGTTTAATTGCGAGTGCAAGTTGGTAATGTTTACGTAAGCATATCCTTATCTGATTTCCCACAACCTGAGGGCTTCATGGTAGGCTGATAAGTCTCAGGCTCGCCGTTGAGGAATAATCGTAAGTAGTTCCATTGTGATTAATCCGGGGAACGTAGCAAACAGAAAAGAATTTCGAATAGGACCTGGCAACACTCGAGAGTGCCAATGGAGGACTGAGAAGAGATGGTTGTGTGAAATGTTTCTTGTCGCGGACTTCCGTGTAAGTGAACTGTTACTTCTATATGTATTCAGTGCATCAATACATTAATCTTCTGTAACACACACTTATTTCTTGTGACATTAATGTTTTACAAGTCCATGTGTGTGCTAGTGTACTTTCGCCATTAACCTCATACTCGCTGTTCCGAGGTGAGATAATCCGGTACGATTTGGTTGAATATTACACTAGTTTGTGACTATATCCGGTCACAGTTTATCGTCACATTCGCGTATTTAGCCTGGGGAAAGCTTAATTGCGGTCTAAGGCGTCATGGTTTGGACGCTACGGGACGCGCGCAGGTGCGAGTCTCCTGGGGGAAGGGTAACAACTTTTCTCCTGAGATTTCGGCCTGTGTATGGGACCGGCGGCCCCCACCATCGTGACGAAATTGGGGAGCTGCAAATGAGTTGGGTAACCCGGGGGTTCGTCGTTCTGACCACACGTCACCCCGTAAGTGAGTAGGATGTGGTTGGCTTGAGGCCGGCAGTTAGTAGTTAGACCCGGACCCTATTTTTTTGTGAACTGTGTCAGGCAGTCAAACATTGTGAAATAGATACGTTCATAGTATGTGAACATGTGAACTGTGATCTTTGTTAACTGTATAGATGGGTTGGTAAGTGAAGCTGTGCACAGACATAGGCGTGGGAACGGGGAAGCCAAAGGTATCTGGGCGCTTCCTAGTATGTTCTCAAGAAATAAAAAAATGTTGAAACCACCATTTAAATGATGAAAATAATATCCATTTTTAAATAAGTAAGGAATTTCGTTTGGTTTGAGATATTTCTCTCCCCCCCCTCTCTCTCTCAAGAACAATGCGATATTGTTTACTACAATATAATCAGTAATCACGTGGTAAATCACTTTATAAATAGCACAGATCAACAAACACGCCCACACTTCCGTTTCCCGAGCCCAGCCTCGATTGCTAATGCAACCTTGTTAAACTCACAAGACTTATTTGTTTGTTTACATTTATACGTAACAAGACGATTACAGTAGCAATCTAAACTTCACAAGAAAATGAAATTCAAACAGATTTACGCGAGGAGCTCTGTGCAATTTATAAGCTGATGATAATAGTAGTTTAATAACTGTTAATAGTGATTATGAGAAGTTGTTTTTGTGAGGAAAGTGTACAAAGATTTATTTTGAGGATTTATCTCATAGTGGACCACTGAAGTTTCAAGTAGAGATAGCAATACAATCTGATACCTTGAAATATATTTTAGCCATTGTCAGTAGGTTTGCGATTGCCGAAATTATTGTAAAGCGCCTTGTAACACGATCAAATGAATCGTGAACAAGTCGCTGAAGTGAACGCAATTGAAAATCGTTGAACAGCGTTCATATTGGATATCATGAATGGTCTGAAATTGTTCGTTTACACGATCAAAGAAGAATTGGATAAGTTCACATTTGACCAAAAGATGGCAGTGTGTACGGCATGAAAATAAATAAATAGACTAGAGCTTAGCCGTAACAAAGTTAATTTTATTTCAAAAGGAAAAAGTAGGGAATATTAAAAAATCGAAAGAAGTGTGATGTTGATGTCCAGGTCCGCTTTAGACAGAAGCATTTCCTTTAACATTTTTGCTAGCATAAATGCTATGTAAATGTTTCGAGAAACTTTATACTTTACACGAAAGCACTTCATGGAAGATTTCGGTTGCGAATACAATCTTCTAATATATAAAAATGGATGTATGTATGTGTGTGTGTTCGTACCGGCATAACTCTCGAACGCCTGGAGCGATTTCAACCAAACTTTGTACACGTATCACTTGTAATCTGCAAAGAAATACTGTGGGGCTTGGCACCCCTAGGGTTGGGGGTGGGAAGGGGTGACATGTAAAAATAATCAAAAAC
Source organism: Lepisma saccharinum (assembly GCF_977018435.1). Lineage (NCBI taxonomy): Eukaryota > Metazoa > Arthropoda > Insecta > Zygentoma > Lepismatidae > Lepisma > Lepisma saccharinum. The sequence continues at coordinate 17,720,263 of NC_139250.1, read as the reverse complement.
AACCGATATTAGAGTGGAATTCATAGTTTTCGGGGCCGCTAAGATGAATAGTGACACTCCCAATGCCGTTCAACTCCAAGTTGATCGCTATCGGGATGGGGGATGAGAGGGGGTGAAAAATAAAATGTCTAAAATGGCCTAGATCAGTGTCGAATCCATAGTTTTCGGAGTCTCTAAGCTAATTGGTGACATTCACGATGACCAAACTTGGTACACATATGACTTACAATCTGGAAAGAAATACTGTGCGGGTAAGACACCCCTGGCACCCCTAGGGGTGGGGGTGGGAAGGGCGTGACGTAAAACTACCGACATTAGTCTAGAATCCATAGTTTTCTGGGTCGCTAAGATGAATAGTGACACTCCCCATGCCGTTCAATTTATTTATTCTTACTCCTGAAGGTGGAACTAAAAATGTTCAAAAATAATCAAATGTTAACTTAAATTTATATTATAGTGAATTTGTAAAGATATTACTTTATAATTTGTATACTGTACTTATACTTTAAATACCTGTAAATAAAATTAGTTAAATTTTACGCTATAGTTAGAATTCATTAAACACCCGGGCAACGCCGGGTAATCCGCTAGTGTACGTATAATACATACAGCACGAAAGGCACATCGAGTTATACACCATCCGTGGTGAGTGCACGGTGTTTACAATGGGCCTGGTCAAAGCATTCTATTGTAGGTGGCAGCACCCCTGTTGTGTCCCCACGTTTTTGATGGGCAATTGTTCTGCCATTTAAATTCATGGGGAATTTGATGCTGAAGGTGCTGCTACACTCCGCGGCAAAAAAGAATCGCCCCCTAGTAATAAAGTGTAAAAAAAATATTTCTAGTAGTATTTCTCTTCGTTTGTGGATTTATTTCAACCATGTACTATTTACAACTATTTTTTAATAGTGTGTGATATTTTATAGTACATATTATGTAGATCAAGGAGGGAGTTACTTTCTTACATTTTCCTACATTTTTGCACATTATTATTATTACTATTGTGATCCAAATTCCGTTAATTCTTTGTTATAGCCTACTCTACATTTGCAATAAAAATATAATATTACATTTTCAAGAAATAACTAAACAATAGCGGAAGGCAACAATGGCCATAAAGCTTAACAATTTAATCAACTAACCGCTTTCTTTGTTGATTTCTTCATTATTACCTTCATTGTTAGAGTAAGTAAAATTTCAGAAAATTTTAAAATTTTAAAATAATTAAAAGAAAATAACACATACTGCTTGAAAGGAAATATTAGATTTTATCGCTAGGGGGCGATTTTTTTGGCGCGGAGTGTATTACATTAAATTTCAAGTTTCATTTCATCTTAACCTCAGAAATTGTGTCTGAACATGATAGTTGAATAATCAGTGCTGTAAAAATATTTTTTTTAAAAGACGATCGTCAACAACAGAAAATAAATCGGAATTAAAAAAAGCCTTAAATTTGCACAGCACTTGTTTACGTCACTTGCAATATTCACAATTTAAGTGCTTTATTGTTGTGAATCCGGTAAGGAATAATACATAATTCCGCGAGACTGTACTTTAATTTTTAGTTTTTCTTAATAACAGACGTCTTTTTTTTTTACATGATATACTTTTCGCATGATTAGTAAATATGGCCCTCTGTTTTATATATACACATTTATCGAGAATAATAAATACAGTATTACAATAAATGTTTTATCTTCTGTTTCATTTCTCGCAACCTCTAGGGCTTTCATATTTACAGGAATTGTAATTTTAAAATTATTGTTTCCAAAAAGGACGAAATTACAAGGAAAAATGTCTGCTTTTAAATACAATGAAAAAATACGTTAGTATCAAGTTATCTGATAGGGCATAGTGTCATAGTGTATAATAATAAATATCATGTTCTTACGCACTTATATATATATATATATATATATATATATATATATATATATATATAGGGTGGGCCATATTGATGGGAGACATTTCAAATGCATATGTGGAGCATGTAGGAAGTAACATTTATTACCAAATATATGGACACCACTGCCAAAGGACATCTCCCTTCAGATGTTGTCTTTCAGTTCATTGATGGTAGTGTGCCTTATGGTGTTCACCTTGTCTTTTAGGTAACCCCACAGGAAGTAGTCCGGTGGAGTTAGATCCGGGGATCTGGATGGCCAATGGACATCATTGAATCTCGAGATGAGCCGTCCCGGTAAGTGTCGTCGAAGGGTTGTCATTGACACTACTGCTGTATGACTAGTGGCACCATCCTGCTGCAGCCACATGTTCCTTAGGCCAAGCCGTCTCATTTCGGGTACGAAGAATGTTCGTAGCATCGTGTTGTACTGCTCAGCGGTGACTGTGACTGTGTCTTTCTGTTCGTATTAACAAATGTTCTCGTCAAGGTGGTGTCCATCTCAGGGATGTAATCTTCAAACACTGAACACAGTGCAAAACTTCCGTCCTTTGGCAGTGTTTTCCATATATTTGGTAATAAATGTTGCTTCCTACATGCTCCACATATGCATTTGAAATGTGTCCCATCAATATGGCCCATCCGTATATATATATATATATATATATATATATATATATTATACTTTTGGGAATTTCTCTTGCTTTCTCCGATTCCAACTCCCGCCGTTGAATTACACATACGCCCAACCAAAAAATACAAACATATTGCGTAGAGTAAAAATCTTAATTTTTGTATTATCGACCCATGGCAGCTACGGACGACCAAAATGACGTATAGTTTAGTGCTATTTGTGCATAAACATGCTATATTTTGCCCGTTTGAGCTATCCTACCGTTGCACTTTCATGTATTAATTCTAAGTTTAAGGAGAATGTAATTTTCGGAAACTTATGACTTGCTACATAATCTTAAAACTTTATTAAACCCATTTTATTATCGATTTACACGAGAAATTCTTACCTTCGTTGACAATAACGTTTGAATAGCCATCCCATCGCGTTCCAATGAATAGCTTAGGGCAACCAAATGACGAACGAAATTATTTAGGGACAAAACATGGGTGGCGCCGCCACCGGAAAAGTTTGGCAATGAACAGCCACATTGAAAAAACTAAAATATTCTTCAATGTGTGTACAGTAAACGCTATAAAGTATGTATTTAAGCATTGCCATTGATTTGTAACTAATAGCTGCTTAGAGGAAACGTTATTCCTCTCGGTTGAATAGTTATAGATTTTTTAAAATGTGAAGTGATACATTGTTTGCATCTCACGCGGCCGCCATTATACCTACAGGTCGCTTTCCGATAATCGATTTTAATGGCATGTGCTCTGATTGGTCAATAGTCAGGCTTGGATTGCGTTAATTAGAACCATTCCTAAATGGAAATTCTTGGACCGAACCTTGGATATAATGAGAAAAATAGTGTTGTTTCTGACGTCATTTCCTTTTAAGCGTTCAATTCAAGGACTTGTTCGTGGTTTAATTTATCGTGTACAAGGCGGTTACCATTGCCGTTTTAAATATCATAATATTTAAATGATATTAGGTTTAACAAAGCTTTACATTGAACTGCAGAGATTGCTGTATTATATTTGTTACAGTTTGTTACTCTGTAACAATTGTTTACTTTCATTATTTAATAAAGGCAAAAATCGTCACAATGACAGAAAAACCTGCGGCAAAGTTATAACAAACACCCAGACTAGAATGTTAAAATATCATCTTCATATATGCGTACATAATAATTTCTGTGAAAAGGGAACACGAAGTTACGGCTAACATTGTCCAGATAGGCATGAGCTCGGAAGGAGGGTCGAACGAGTCGGTGGACCCTCCTGGAAATTAACATCGTTTATTTAAAGATACAAGAAAGCCGAAAGTTTGTTACTGCTATTGTTAATAACAGAAATAAAGTTAATTTAGTAAGTATTCAAACTGAAAAATCAAAGTAAAAATGCACTGGGTCGAAAACATTGAGTGAAAAATACAGGAACAAGGTTATATTCTACCATTTCATCTAAAGAACAAATGGTTCCACAGTTTTCACAATTCTAGTAATTAGTTGTAGGTGAGAGGTCACACAAGTAACTATATGAAAAAAATCCCCCTAACATTTAAAGCCTTTTTTTGAACGAGACGTGCAAAAGTTAATATCAAAATGCATTTCAGATACTACTAACTGCATAAAATGCAAAAGAAATGCTGAAAAATATTGTGTTGGTATTCACTCGTTTGGTGGGTCGAGTCTCCCTATTTATATAATAATAATAAATATTATTATTATTATTTCGAATATTTTTTCTTTATATTTATTATTGTATAATAACATTTATAACCGTGGTAATAATACTTATTATTTTTCTATTATTCAACCTTTATCATTTGCCCGAACCCCCTGCAAAAATTTCTGGCGACGCCCATGCAGATAGGCAATTGAAAGTCACTTTAAGGCACCCTGAAACAAATTAGTATGTGCACGCCTGTGCTCACAGAGCTTTAATATGTTGAAAAATACATATGTATATTCCACAATGTTATGCAATACCATATGGTTACAGAATATTATGCCCACCTCCCCTCTCTGGGATGCGCATATGAGCATGTAATGGATCAAGACCCTCAGTGCCATCTGGTGATGAAGTGTTTATTTTACAATTACAAGCTCCTTGCAAAAGACACGCTCCCTAGCAGACAGTTGACAAGCGTAAAGAAACTAGTTCTTCCTTGATGTGGCCGGTTCGTCATGACTTGTAGCTGTGCGGAAAATACAATGGCTAAAAGTTTTAAAAGCAACTCAGAGACGCACATAGAGGAACTATCTCTGAAGAATACTGCCAGATCGTAGTACCATTCCAGAACATTAAGTATCCCAGTAATTGCCAACCAAACCAGTCGGTTAGGTTCCCTGAGTGAAAGGAGATGGGGAAAAAATACCATAAAAAGACGGGTGCTGGGTGAGCGTTTCGTATTATTCCTTTCGGATTCGTGTGCAAGGGCAACTTTGCAGCTCGGACGGGATATCGTCCAGGCTACTCGCTGTGGTGTTTTATTCTTTGTGTATGATAAAAAAATAAGTGCTAAGGGAAGGTGGGGTAATTTTGAAATGACTGAGTACGATTCGTCTCTCATTCTCGACAACTTACTAATTTTCTTTTCGCCAGTTTGCGTATTTACAAACCCTATAGTGATGCAGAACCTCAAGCCATATTTGGCTCCTGATTGGCTATCTTCCGGAAGTTAATGCAGTGTTCCTTCAAATTAACGCTAGATGGCAGGGTTCAAGTTGACATTGCAGATTTCAGACATCCATCCCAACAAGATGAGAAACTCCTTTAAACTGAGGTTCATTTTTGCACATTGTTAAAGTTATTACACAAAAATTGTATTATTTAGCACATGTCAAGTTGTGAAATTTCTCCTATAATGTAGTAATCACTTCACATAAGTTACAAGCGCTTTAGAAATATTTAACATTAGGGTCTATTGTTTTTCGATGGCTTAATATTGATTTTTCTAGCCAAGACAAGATTCATTGTATTTTTAACATTTTCCATATTTTTATATATTTCTTAACATAATTTCGACAATTTGATTACAAACTATATTACTAGATAATCACGAGTCTAATTTTCTTCTAAACGACCAAGTAAGAAACTACTGACACGGAACATAAACACTTCCAGTGCTCACAGCCAATAAGAAAGCATTTTATACCTCTGGTTCTGCAGCACTCCAGAGTTTGTAAATACGCCGCCGGTTCGGTGGCCTAGTGCGTTAAATGCTCGAATTTCGATCTCGCCATCGAATTAACCCGAGTTCGAGTCCCGGCGTAGGCATTATTGTATTTTTATTAGAGTCGATCAATTTCATCTAATTATCCCTCATCATCGTCGCGATTAGACGAGAGGGGCAAAAATGCAACAAACAAATTTTCTTTCATATACAATTTTCTTTTACAGATGATTAGAACTTATAGAAAATACAAAAAAATATCGCTTCAATTGAAACAACACATGATATTTACAACCCGTGTTCGAATCCCGGCCTGGGCATGTGTGTCCCTTAAGATTGTCCCTTCATCAATTTCATCATAGCATCAATCATCCTCATATTCGCGATTAGTGGCAGAAAAGCGGAGTAAAGTAAATCAACGATATCCACAAAGTTAATTCAACAGAGCTTTGTAACTAAGTATAAGGGTCAGTTTAAAGTTAAACAATTCTAATAAAAATAGACAGCAATCTTTCTTGCATTTGCAACGATGAGGATGAGTGATGATATAATGAAATTGATGAAGGGTCACTCACAAGGAACACCAATGACCAGTCAGGGATCAGAGTCGAGTTTAACGACCAAGTTTAGCTTGACAGCGAGTTTCTACGCAGAGCAACAGGCAGGACAATGTAACTTATTTATTTTGCTACTAGATGACGCGGCATGCGCACTGCAATTCATGCCACAGCTGCCCCTCAATTAATCTAATTAACATCGATAGGGCTGGTTGTAAATTAATTTAAGTCTCACCACACGAGTCCATGTGTAGAAGACTGTCCCTTACGGATGCGGAATAATTTCCTTGGCGACGTCTGACGTCATGTGCCGTCACTATAAGCTTACGTATAATGCGTTGTCTACACGTAATCTACATAACATTGGGTTGTAGTTTAAATAGACTACATAGACGATCTAAACTACATATACATTAATTTTCAAAGCTTTCATGAAAGGAAAGTGACATTTTCAACTATATATGTTACTAACGAACTGACAAGAATCCAATTTACAACAACATTTCTCTCCCTTTTCTAGCATGTGAAAAAGCTAAATTGTATGCAAAAAAACAGATGACAGTCGTGGGCAGTGATGTGCCGTAGACTATAAGTTTACGTCTACATGCGTGTCTACACGTAATCTACGCGTAGATTACATTGGGTTGTAGTTTACATAGACTACGTAGACAATCTAAAGTGCATTAAAATTAATTTTCAAGGCTTTCATGAAAGGAAAGTGACATTTTCAACTATGTTAGTTCCTAACGAACTGACAAGAATCATATTTACAACAAAATGTCTCTTCTCTTCTATCATCAACTATGGAAGAAGATAAATAGTATGCAAGAAAGACAACAGATGGCAGTCCTGAGTCAAAACTAGTCTTTTCTCCATAAAACACTAGAATATTTTAAGTTAGGTTTTTTCCTAGGTGAGAAATTTTTCGAATTTGGAAGAAAGAGTATGAAAAGTTCTCCTCACACATCAGCAACTGATACGCAGTATAATTTTGTTTTACTTTCACGGCGGCCTTTGCTAAGTTTACACCTCTCGCCATGTTGTTTACATAGATTACGTCATCTACGTGTATAAAATAGTCTACGTGTAGAATGTAGACTATCGTTGTTTACGCGTAGACGCACATCACTGGTCGTGGGGCAAAAGTAGTATCTTTCCATTCCATGAAACACTAGAATATTTCACGTCCTTGAATATTTCATACCTTGGCGAGAAAATGTTCGCAATTGTAAGGAAGAGTATCACACATCAGCAACTTCTGTGTAGTACAATTTTGTTTCACTTCTACACAGTGGCGGCGATTGGGTTCCAAAACTTGGGGGGGGGGGGCAAGGTGCCAAAACTAGGGGGGGCAAGGACAGTTTACTTTCGCTTGGTAGATATAGTACGGGAGCAAATGTTGCAAAAAGTGGGGGGGGGGGCGGGGGCTGCTTCTACAGCGCCCTTTTCTAAGTCATCACCTTTCGCCAATTGTTTACACAGATTAAGTTATCTACGTGTATAAAATAGTCTACGTGTAGAATTTAGACTATTGTTGTTTATGCATAGATACACATCACTGTCTGATGGTGAAGAATTTAAGATTTCAGTCCATGGTTTGGTCTAGCGACTGTGAAAATTAGGATTATTAATGGAGTGTTAATATTAGCATAAATTGGTGAAAATTTCAAAAGTTACAAAGGTAAATTAGTTTCTTAATTTGGAGAACGTCAATGACATTTTAGAGTGGATAAGTTGAATTTTTGTTTCAAGTTCACTTTATGCACCGATAGGCTAATCGGGACTGGACCTACAGTTTAAAGTGGAATCCGAACCACTACCTGCCTCCACCGGGTATCGAACAAGGCGATACCACTACGATCGATCAAGGTGGCTTACAGTGGATTGAAATGCATATTTGAGTGCCCGGATGTGTCGAGTCATCAACGTCATCAATTTCATGCAATCATCACTTACATCGTCTGGATTAGCCAAAGGTGGCAGAAATGCGACGTAAAAAAATTGCTAAAAAAAGTTAACATCAACACTATTAAATTAATTAGAATTACTTTACCTTAAACTATCCCTTTTAACAGGGGTAGATAAAACTACAAATAATTCAGGCCCCTTTTTCTCAGGAGCCCCCCCACCCAAATACGGGCTAAGAAAACCATGAATCCAACAAGCTATGAAATGTGATCTACAAACAATTAATTTAATAATGAAATTAATTTATCAATTAATGAATTTAATTAGAAGTAATTAATTCTTTCGCCGCAGTGACCTTCCTACAGAAGACTCCTGTGGTAACTATGCAATACATTCTCGTATATGGCTGATTCTACCAAATTCCTGAAGATATTAAAATTCAGTTAGCAACAGTGCAAAACATTATAATTGCATATTTATTATTCAATGATTTAAGTGATACAGAAAACACAAACATTAAAAAACATATACATATAATCATTAGTAAAAAAAGTAAGGAAAGGAAATTTCCGTAAGCGAACTGGAAATATTAACAATAAATTAAAATTGAATTTTAAAATTCAGGCGACACGGTGACGAGTGCCCTGTAATTTTCTACCTCTGCCTTAAACGTACAAAACTTTTTTTTATTACCAAGTTATTTTCATCTTTCAACTTTACCGAAGTCCTGGAAAAGAAAATCCTCAAAACTAATTCTATGTTTCTGATATTTTTAACATATAGGGTAATTATAAATGATTCATCGTGTTTGGAAGGGCATACTTTCACAGATGTTCAATGTGGCTTCGTTTCGTCATACGACACACATCTATGCGACAGTCTAGTTCGCCCCACACGCGCTCTATCATATCCCTACTAATGGTCGTAAATGCAGCTGTAATGTGATCCTGCAGCTCAACCAAAGATGTTGGTAGTGGTGGCACATACACTGTGTCCTTCACATGCCCCCAAAGGAAAAAAAATCACAAACCGTTAGGTCGGGAGATCTAGGAGGCCATGGGAAAAGCGCTACGTCATCTTCAGCGTGGTGACCTGGCGGTGCAGTTACAGACTGTCTCCGGAATGCACGCTGTACGGTAACAACGGAAAAACACTTCTCATATTCCAAAACACTTTTTGCTGGATAGACGCAATTTTGGAAACTAGGTTTGTACTGCCATCTGTCGGCAGGCGCCAAGGTTACAAATATGAGAAATTAAACTTTCAGATGTGTTCTTTCGTTTCATGATTACCACACACATATTATATTAATAGTTTTGGAAATATTTCACTTTGAAGCCCGATGAATCATTTATAATTACCCTTGATTCGTGCACCAAGAGCTTTTGCATGGTGGAACACATGTTGGGGCATCAACGTGCCTTGCCCAGGATTCAAACCCGTGGGCCCTGGCTTCGTAACGCCTTATGTTAACCACTACGCCGCGGAGATAAGGAAAAAAAAACTATTTTGTAATGTGAAAAAAAAACAGTCAATTTACCCTGCCATCTAACGACAGTAAAAATAAGTAATAACGTGTATTTCATAGTTAATGTAATTTTGATTGTTTTCTTTAATGTATTTATGTTGGATTCAACTGCAATCTGTAACCATTATGTCTTTAAGCCTGATTAAGTATTAAAATTTACATAAATAAAACTTTTTTTTTTTACTCAGACGGCAGAATATTGTAAAATTTACGGTAACACAATTTGGGTTATATACTGTGGATTTAGCAGGGTGGATAAAAATCATGTTTTTTTATTTAAAAAATCATTTTGATGATTTTTTTTAATTTAAATCGATTTTTTTAAAATAAAACACACTTAAAATTGCTTGTATGGTTTTTGGTACTATACATGTAGATATAGCTTTGTGTTTTATAAAAAAGGCTTTTTCTAGTAAATATGTAACAGTTAAATATTTTAAGTCTGTTAAATATTTGTACAGTTTGATTAAAGAAAATAAAAAATATACGTAAATATACATTTGTCTGTTTCTGATACTGTATATATGAACCTACTATGGAATGTATAATAATTTTAGTAACTTTGTTTTTCCAGTGACAATTAAACATTCTGTATGTACTCTTTGATTGAACTTAAAAAGTTTCTTATAGTCTTTGTAGCCGAATTTTGACAATATTTTAATTATATTTTGTAAAATATCAGCTGCCATGTTTATTTACAGTTAATGGTAATTTCACTATTTATGGTTTAACATCATTAGTATTTTGGATATTTTTCAACACAAACTGTTCGCTATTTTTGACTATAAAAATTATTGAATTTTAAATCAAGATAAATTTAAGTATTTTTACAGTTTACATATCACATTTCCTTTTGTATGAGCTTCACCCCATCAGTACATATATTTTGTTTCCTTCCTTAGAGCCCAATAAACACCATTAAATGATTACAAGATTACTACTTTCATCAAAAGTGATTCTGATATCTACAAAATCTTTTATGTACGTACATTATTCTATAAATTATTTATTTAAAGTAATTTAAATCACTGATTTTTTTTTTAAAAAAATATCATCTGATTTAAATCAATCGACCTTGGGATTTAAGTTAACAAAGATTGGAATATTCATTCAACAAGCGCTGTGTTAATAATTTTTGGCGACATAACTCTTATTTAATATGTGAAACAATCTGAGAATCCGAGACCAGATATCAACACAAGAATTTATGAGTTTTTAGTGTGATTTATTAAATTCGAGCAATTTAAGAAATGTGACTTTTATTCAGCACTTTTATCTTGCCATTTTTTTCGCCATTTGGCTTCAAATATATCATCTGATCAGGTGTAAGTATTGCGTTTAAATCCTCTTTCATAAGCTCTTATAAATTCACTAGCTTGTGATAATCTCGTTACAATACAGATAAAATTTTGTACATAGTTGATAGCAACTGAATTCCTGTATTGCACAGAGCTTATTTTATCAAAACAAATTTCTCTACTATCCGGGGTGTAGGGAACTCAAGTGCATTTTTGCAGGGTAACAAAGCTCTGGCGCCTGAATCCACAGCCACTGTAATCGAAGGGTGTCCATATGAGCCATTCATCAATTTAATCTTATCGCCATGTACCCTCATCTTCGTGATTGGCCAAAAGTGGCAGAAAAGAGAAGAATTCCTTAAATCTAATCAAGTAAGTCTTTATATTCACCGGGATTATATGTTATTGTTAGGGGCATGCATATTTCGTTTTTGACATTGTAGTGTTAATTTTTCATGTTTTTGAAAGATGTGAGGTGCATTTTGTGACCATATTTTGTCACGAAATAATGCGAAATGAACTGCAAAAAGCGAAATTAACTCTTAAACACGAAATTCAGGGTTTTTTCACCGACGCGACACCTTCTGAGGTCTGAATTATCCTGAGAGTTATGCAATTCCCGGAAAATTGATTAATTCTGCTGTTAATATTGGAGAAGCAAAAATGGACTCCTTTACACAGAAATAAACTTAATACTCTGATAACTACATAAATGTGCTATTAGAAGTGAAATGTTAATTCTGTGGAATAAGTGTAGTTTTTAAATCAAATTTAGGATTATTTTCACAATTTTAAAACCAATATGTCTTTTTATATACCACTTTTCATCCATTTTTTCACCGCTATAACACCGATATTTTATTTTATTTACCGCTTTTGAACCCGAAATTGACTCCGTTTTTGTACCGAAATTTTGCTTTTTTATTTACCAAAAATGTGTGCCTCTAGTTATTGTTAAATGCACTTAAGACCGATCTGTAATGTTTTAACTTACTACTGAACAATAGTCGAATCTATAATAGTACACTATTGAAATGATTGCAGTTTATTAACTACTCTAGTCAAATAAATTTAAAATGTACACAATATACCCAATTGAAAACTCAATCACAGCAAGAGAAATATGAAAAATATTCTTTCGAGACTTTTCCACGTTTTTTAATATTTATTTTATATTCCCAGTTAGACGCCGATTTCCATGACACAGATCGGTGTAAATATTGATTATTTTCTCTTCAGATTTTGATGGCCCTCCCCAATGGCGTAGTGGTAACGTCGTCGCCTTGCAATCAAGGGCTCCCGGGTTCAATACCCGGTGGAGTCACATTGCATGATTGTTCGGATATCACTTTAAAACTGTAGGTACAGTCCCGATTAGTCTATATGTGCATAAAGTGGACTTTAAAGAACAATTTAATCAATCAATCTCTTGATATTTTGGAAATTTATGTATTTAGATGTATCCTTACTCCATATTTAATTCCTCTGGAATGGAATTTCGTTGGCTGATAAAGTTGACTCGTTTAATACCGCGTATTTCTATCGTCCAGTTGTTTTACGTCGCTTTACAGACACTTACGATGAGTGGTGATTAGATAAAATTCATGAAGAGACACTCACAAAAGGAATCCATGCCCAAACCGGAATTCGAACCCAATAACTTCGGTGGAGAATTCAAAAGTCGACGAATTAACTCTCTCGGCCACCGAGCCGGTATAGAGCCATGGAAAGAAATACTTTTCCCACAAAACTATTCGTATTAAGGCTCTATGAAGGAAGCATTTTTTCCATCATTATATTGGAAATTCATATTTGGTGTAAAAATGCTCTGTGTTTCAATTTTCTCTGTGAATGTTATAATTTTCTTTGCCACGTTTTAGTTTTAGGGAAAGTTTTGTCAAAAATATTGTAGGGTGTATTTGTGAAAATTGTGAACTTTTCATCACTGTCTATTTGACTTACATATAAAGATTTAAATTTGTACATATTTCTTCGACTATATAACTTTCGTGCATAATAGGTTCTTTGGTAACGTGTAGTTTTTACGTGCATGATTTGGCATGTGTGATCAGAGAGACAGTTCTTAATGTTATGAGATGTCACCGTGATCGAGATTTGTGAATTGCAGTTTCGGAATTAGCTGTTATTCTGGTACGTTTTGTAATTATATAGTTAATATTATAAAAGTTAGTGTCAACAAACGGTTTCGCTCAGAGCAGTTTTTAGAAAATTAACATTGAAATCTCCACAAACTAATACTTTTTTCTAATGAATATTTGGTATGTTCTTAAGTACACTTTCAAGACGTTCAAGAAATATTTCTAAAGACCCTAATTGGCTCCGATAGACCGAAAGTATGACAAGGTTCAAATTATCTATTGTAGCAGCAGCACATTCAAAATTTAATTCCGAAGACTCGTTACATAGTTTTGAAAAATATGTGAATCAATATGACGCTATATATAGCTACACATTACATAAAACTTCATAAAGTTATTTTAATGATACGTGTGCAAAACAAAGAGCTTTGATGTTGGTGACAATCTGTACACCCGCCAGAAAGTGGGAAATTTTGCATTGATCATGATGATTATGTTACATATGAACGTTTTCTGTTTTGTTTTTTTTGCTCGCGGAGATGTTTTATAACGATACGCCGTAAACATTTGACTCGAGGGGCGACGAGCTAATACATTTTGATAAGGCATAACTTACACCACATGCCATAATTTCACCAAGTGAAGTCCAGTTTTGGCATGTACTTACGGTTTTCCTCTAGCTTTCAACTCTTCATGTGGCTTCATCAGGAGAAAAGACAAAGAAAAGTCAAAGTTTAAAACATTGGGAAGGTACGTTGGGTTAAAAAAGGGTTAAAATTTTAACAGACAATGCAGTGGCCTGCCGCTCCATCTCTGGCTGGAAACTGTCTTATTCGATATGGCCACACTGTATTTTTTACATTTTAACCTTTTTAAATCCAACTAACCTTCCCATGTTTTAAACTTGGACTAATATTGTCTTATCTCCTGATGAAGTCACATGATGTGGTGAACGCTAGAGGAAAACAGTAAGTACATTTCAAAAATTGACTTCAATTCTTGGTAAAAAAATTGGTTTGTTTGAAATCACAGTGTCTGATCTCAATTTATGCATTTAAGTGCATCACACGGAACAACAGCTGATAAAAGTACCCCTTGATGCATTCTTCTGTGTATTTCGATGCATCAAATATGCATCCTTAGAAGTTTAGGCACTTCTTCCGGACACATAACTGTATTTGTGTCAATTTACATATTTTGGGTTCCACGTGTAGACAATGCATTTTTTGTAAGGTTGCGTTCTCTATCTTGAAGGAAGAAAATGCATATTAGTATTATTATTGATACTAACTAGAAGCCACCTCCATGGCGAAATGGTTAGGGCAGGTTCGAGTCTCCTGGGGGAAGCGTAACAACTTTTCCCCTGAGATTTCGGCCTGTGTATGGGAGCGGTGGCCACCCATCATCGTGAGGAAATGCACGAAAAGCTTAACTAAAATGTGTTATGTGTGTGATGCTTTAAAACTTAGTAAAGTTGAGTTCGTCTGTGAAGCATGTAAGCTAGAAATGCTAATAATTTTTATTGGTGAAATATGCAAATAATATGGATTCACAATCATTTAAATCATAGTAATTTCCAGATTGATTCATTTAGTTATTTATATGGAGTAGGATCAATGACGCCTCTTCATCAATTTCATCGTAGCATCACTCACCTTACCTTCGCGATTAGCCAAAATAGCAGAAAAGAAAAGCAAAATAAACCAATTCAACAACAACAGTAACTAGAAGAAATCGTTAATGTAATGTAAAACTACATAATTATTTACTTAAGTATATATTTAGCGAGCCAGGACTCCCTGCGTCCCTCACTGGCATTGCCACTGTATAGCCTACTCCTCGTTCTTGTCAAAACATTTGTGTGAAATATTCTAAGTATTTCTTGATAATGCAAACTAGGGTGGATAAAAATCATTAATTTTATGAAAAAAAATGTTTGATTTTCTATTTATATCAGATTTTTTTTACATACTTAAAATTGCTTGTATGGTTTTTGGCACCATGCACATAGATATATTTTTTATAGAAAGGCTTTTCCTAGTAAACGGCCCTGTAAAATATTTGAACAGTTTGATCAAGGCAAATAAAAAAGTATAGTGTAAATATACATTTTTCTGTTTCTGTTTCTGATACTGTATATATGAACCTACTATGGAAATGTTTGTTGAGTGTGTTAATGAATCTATAATAATTTCAGTAACTTTTCTTCCAGTAAAACTAAAACATTCTGGATGTACTCTGTACACCATATTGTATTTCCTATCTTTTTCTATCCTAGAGCCTAATAAACACCATTACATGATTAGGAGATTAATGTACTTTCACGAAAAGTGATTCCGATATCTTCATGTACATTATTCTATAAAATATTTCTTTAAAGTGATCCACCTTGATGCAAACTGTAATTTTTACAATAGTTTCATGAGGGATAGAATTATCCCTCTAGATGAAAGCTTTCCCTTGTTGAAAAAAGGTTTTGCTTGTGTTTAGTTTAAGGTTGCACCTCCAGCTTAATCGCACTCTAATTCTGATATGAATACATGGTTATTATTGTCACAGAATCAACTTTACTCACACAAAAAATCAGGTCAACACTAACCTCTATTTCAGTTTTTTTTGTGTGTGTTCAAGGGACACATGTTACGAATGAATAACCTTTTATTTCTTAATTGTGATCTTAATTGTTTATGAACTTGGCTTAGATTCTTGTGGCGTGATGTGCGTGCAAGAAGTTGAAACAATTATGTGAAAAGTCACTGCTCGAATACTGAACAAAAGACAATCGTTACACATCACGCAATCTTTCTCACACGAAATATCGTCCCGTATCCACGATGCAGTCTTATGCCAGTACCGTTCTGTAGCAAATAGGGCAAAATGCATTAATTTTCTTTTGACATCTTTTAGACAAGCTATGATTTCTGGTAAATGTTAGTTACTTCGATGGTAGAATTTGGTAAAGTACTATTCTTTAAGTCACAAACAACCTTGGACTTGATATGAATATTATTTTGCCATATACGGTACCTATAGATTGTTCTCGTTCAATTTCTCGATTTAGTTACATTTTATAAAGCTTCATATTATCTTTTAATAACTTTGATGGAATGTTCTGGCACAATGACAGAAACAACTGTGAATGCTGAGCGAAAAACTGGACTATATTTTTATGAAATTTTGGTTAGGAATTTCTGCTTTCGTTACATTAGTTAACATGGTTTATAACATTACGATTCTCGAAACTGAAGCTCGACTATCTTAAGATTATTGAACCTTTTTGAAAATGATCTGATAAATTTGAAAAGCAATTTTTGTCCAAGAATACCATTAATTTCTTACCTTTCCAGCTTCCTTATTAAACTGTTATTATTATCAGTGTAGTATGGGTACAGGGGTGCGAATTATAGAAGGGCGCATTTCACTTCAATTTAAATTGTCCGTTCACTACCGGCACAAGCGAATAACCTTTAAAGCACACATCTATTTGTTGTTCTTTCTATTTGGTTATTTAGCTATTTAGCGTCACTTTCTCTCTAGGTTGTGCGTCATGATGAAGATGAACGATGAATGTATAAAACAGATAGAAGAACAACCACCATTAGACACAAATATCTTAGCCGCAACTCGAAGCTAGAGATGCGATACAGAGGTCATACATACAACGCGCTCACCCAACGAAATTGACAATTCATTGAATTGAATTGTTTTTTAAGTCCACTTTATGCACTGGCTTATCGGAACTGGACCTTCAATTGAAAGTGGGATCCGAATCACTGTACAATGTGTCTTCACCGGATACCGACCCTGGACCCCTTGATTACAAGGCGACGGTGTACCACTAGACCATCGGGGAGGTCATAAAATTGACAATTCGATATTTAAAAAATGCTAGAGGAATATGTCAAGTTCTAATATATATTAATCTACTTCCGGATGCAAATCAAAGGACGAAATCCTTGCAGAAATTCCCACACCAAATGACATTAAGATGTCAATTCAACTTAAAATTTGACTAAAGTTCACCCACTCGCTCAAGTGAAGCATCCTGTTTGATGGTTGTTTTTATTACGAGAATAATAGTTAAATTTTAGCACGCAGCTAAAGGAAAATCGTCAAAACGCCAGAGTTGTACGAAGTATCCACATCTCGATAGAAATACATAAACTAAGAGTGTGAAAGGTCGCTTTATAACAACCAGCTGCATAAAAATTATCAGCTTACAACATGAAGTACGAACTTTTAACCTCAGCTGGTCAAATAAGCAAGGAAGAAACTGTAGCAGCTTGCAGTCGGCGATAATGCTTGCATTCCAAAAGCAAAACAAAGGGTCTTTATTAAATTGCAACGTTGCGTATGCAGTTTCAACGTTGGAGAAAAAAGTGCAGCGAAAGCAAAGAAAAAAAAAAAGCGTTGGCGTTGCGAGGGTGTTCTGTGTCATAAAAGCAACAGGTGAGTTTGTCGTGAAAAATCACAAGCACACCGAAATGAAATAATATATAAATCTGTTTACCTTGACAAACCAGGGCTGCTTTTGCTCGGCCTTCTGATACATGTCAATCTTCCTCATGTCGATGTCCAGTGTCAGTTCTTTCACACACATCCATACTGCTCTGCAGGGCGGTGAACCGGGCATGTAATACAACTTGGGCTTGAAATCAACCATCTTTCGACGAAACAAGCCAAGAAATGTTCGTTTTAACAAGAACTTTTCGTTGAACGAAAAAAGTAAACTCTTTACGAACTTCGAACAACACAAACGCTATACTTGCTTCGCGGAGGCTAGGCCTACCCGTCTACCAGTTGTGAGAAAACACAACGACTAGCAGACGACAAAGATTTCCGCCTTCTCCGCCGTGGCGCTGGTGTACGGTTTTGATTCATCGTGTGTGCGTTTCGTGAACCCGTGCTATTAGAATCGAACCTTTGTACTTCCGCGTAAGCAAATTGTTGTCGCATCGTCTCTTTGATAACTTAGTGCCTGTCTGGAAGCTTTCGTCAGCGTCGGGATCAGTATGAGAAATGAAAGTTGTACTGTACCGTACCACGCGTCTCCCTACCACCTTCTGCCGAGTAAAATCTAAGGTTGTCAGGATTACTGACAGTACCTCCCCTCTCTCGCACCTAAACATCATCAAGTAAGGTGGCGCATGCGCATAATCAAAGATAAGTCAGTAGCAAAATATCCGTTGATGACGTTTTGGGCTCCGTTCCAGTGCTACCGATTATGCTGCCCCCTGCAAGCAAGAATATCCATGCCTCAGATTCTGACGTCATTGAATTCTACGTTCCATGACTTTTGGGAAGCTGAAAGCTTATCATCACTTGCGTGTCGTAATTGACTGTGATGACATTACGTAAAATTATGTGGGACGGGAAGATCTTTTAGAAGTGACTCCCTCTGTCAATCGCAGAGGAAGAATTCAATATAATCCGAGTTTAATAAGGCGTTCGTTATCGTTTCTCAAGTGAACCGGAAAAACAGGAGCTGGGGGAAGCTGTGAAATGTTCAGACTGTTAAATGCGTTGAAATACTGACATGGGCAAAAGTGTTTTAAATTGGACAAGGTGGAATACTGGAATACGAACGCAAATGGATCCATAAGCGCTCGTAGGAAGGTTCGAAGGGGGTCATGACCCTTCATGAAATAAGAAAAATGCTTACTCGTTTTCTGTCTCATTTCCTCTTACTTTCCAATCCTCTCTTTTTTCTAGTTTTCTCTTTGTCTCCCTCTCTCGCTTATTTTATTTCTTCTCTCTCTCGTACCCTTTCTCTCACTTCCTTCCCTCCACCTCTCTCTCTCGCATCTTTTCCATTCTCTTTCTTCTTCCCCGTCTCTCTCTATTTCCTCTATCTCTCTTGCTTCTTTTCCATTCTCTCTCTTGCTGTTTCTTTTCCATTTTATTTCGTGCTTCTTTTCCTCTCTATCCGTTTCTCTCTCTTTTTCTCTCGCTTCCTTTCTATTCTCTTCCTTGCTTCGTTTCCTCTCCTTTTCTCTTATTGCCTCTTTCTCTCTCTCTCATGCTTCGTTTCCATTCTTTCTATCTTGCTTCCTATTCACTGTCTCTTATTCATCTTTCTCTTTCTTACTTCTTTTTAATTCTCTTTCTTGCTTCTTATCCTCTCTCTTATTTCCTTTCTCTCTTATTTCCCCTTTCTCTATATATTTCCCCTTTCTCTCTCTTACTTCCTCTTTCTCTCTCTCATTTCCTCTTTCTCTCTCCCTCTTATTTCCCCTTTCTCTCTCTTTATTTCCCCTTTCTCTCTCTTTATTTCCCCTTTCTCTCTCTCTTATTTCCTCTTTCTCTTTATTTCCCCTTCTCTCTCGTTATTTCCCTTTCTATCTCTTTATTTCCCCTTCTGTCTCTTTATTTTCCCTTTCTCTCTTTATTTCCCCTTCTCTCTCTTTATTTCCCCTCTCTCTCTCTCTTACTTCTTCTTTCTCTGTCTTACTTCCTCTTTCTATCTCTCATTTCCTCTTTCTCTCTCCCTCTTATTTCCCATACTCTCTCTTCATTTCCCCTTCTCTCTCTTTATTTCCCCTTTTCTCTTTATTTCCCCTTTCTCTCTCTTATTTCCTCTTTCTCTTTATTTCCCCTTCTCTCTCGTTATTTCCCCTTCTCTCTCTTTATTTCCCCTCTCTCTCTCTTACTTCCTCTTTCTATCTCTCATTTCCTCTTTCTCTCCCTCTTATTTCCCATACTCTCTCTTTATTTCCCCTTCTCTCTCTTTATTTCCCCTTTTCTCTTTATTTCCCCTTTCTCTCTCCTTATTTCCCCTTTCTCTCTTATTTCCTTTTTGTTTATTTCCCCTTCTCTCTCTTTATTTCCGCTTTCTCTCTTTATTTATCCTTTTTCTCTCTATTTCCCTTCTCTCTCTTTATTTACCCTTCTCTCTCTTTATTTCCCTCTTTATTTCCCCTTCTCTCTCTTTATTTCCCCTTCTCTCTCTTTATTTCCTCTTCTCTCTCTTCTATTTCCTCTTCTCTCCCTCTTACTTCCTCTTTCTCTCTCTCTTATTTCCTCTTTCTCTCTCCCTCTTATTTCCTCTTTCTATTTATTTCCCCTTCTCTCTGTTTATTTCCCCTTCTTTCTCTTTATTTCCCCTTCTCTCTCTTTATTTCCCCTTTCTCTCTACATTTCCCCTTTCTCTTTTTCTCTAACTTCCTCTTTCTCTCCTTATTTCCTCTCTCTCCCCCTCTTATTTCCTCTCTCTCGTTATTTCCCCTTCCTCTCTCTTTATTTCCCCTTTCTCTCTCGTTATTTCCCCTTCTCTCTCGTTATTTCCCCTTCTCTCTCTTTATTTTCCCTTCCCTCTCTTTACTTCCCCTTTCTCTTTTTTCCCCTTTCGTTCTCTCTCTTATTTCCTCTTTCTCTCTTGCATCTTTCTTCTCTCACACACACAAACACTCTTTATTTTCATTTCCTTCCCTCCCGAACTACTTTCCCTTTCTCTCTCATGTCCTTATTTTCATTCTTCTCTCACTTCCTTTCTGCTCTCTCTCTCTCTCTCTCTCTCTCTCTCTCTCTGTGGCTCGTTTATTTTCCGCTTTCCTTCTTTCTCTTCCTATCCCGCCCTAGTTTGTTTCCTTTCCTTTCTTGATTTCCCTTCATTTCCCTCTCCCTTAAAACGTCTCTCTCTCTTCTGACAACATAAACATGACGTCATATTCTAATTTTGCCTCCCTCTTTTAAAAGAAATCTGTGGATGTCGTTGGGTGGGGCTGAGAAGGTTATTCAACAAAACACATTAAATGGCACTACGTTCACCGTTACATGCGATTAATATCCCACATTAACAACAACATACATTGATTTATCCTTGGAAAGCCTTAAATAGGGGGTCAAAATATAGTTGTATTCAAGGTTATTAGAAGTATTCTAAATTCGAACACATCTAAATTCGTTCCGAATTAGAAAAGATTTCCTTTGAGATTATATGTAGTATGATATCAAAATAATGCTTGGAGATTTTAATGCAAAGGTAGGCAGGGAAATCTGGGCTAAACCTGTGATAGGATCTCATAGCCTGCACCATGAGAGTAACAATAATGGAATAAAACTGATTGATTTTGCAAATAGGCATCAAATGATCATAGCAGGCACCTTTTATCCTCACAAAGATATACATAAAGCAACATGGAGAACTCCAGATGGGAGATCAAGTAACCAGATAGACCATGTAATTTTAGATAGTAAACACAAATCAAGCATTTTAGATGTACGTAGTTTTAGGGGAGCAAATGTGGACACAGATCACTACCTGGTGATTGCTAAGATCAAGAACAGAATATCATGTATACACAAAAGGCAAGAAAGTAAAATCACAAAATATGATATATATAAATTGAAGGAAAGAGACAGAAAGAAAACATATCAGCAAAAGATTACTGACAGACTGAAAAACCTGGAAGATGGCGTGAACAACACCAATCCCAATGAAGAGTGGTGCAAAATACGAGATGTAATAATAAAAGTAGCAGATGAGGAAATAGGGGAAATGAAGAAACAAAACCGTAATGAATGGTTTGACGAGGAGTGCAAGGAGATAACCAAGCAGAAAAATGAAGCATACAGAAATATGATACAAAGTTATTTTACAAGAGCAAAGCTAGAAGTATATAGAGAACTGAGAAGGAAGGAAAAGAAAATACATAAGAGAAAGAAAAAAGAGAGTGTGGAAAGTAAAATGAGACAAGTGGAATCATTTAATGGGAAACGAGAGAGTAGAAGATTTTATAGAACTGTCAATGAAATGCGAGGATTCCAAACTGGAGCATATGTAAGGATAAAGACGGACGACTGTTAAGTAATGACCAGGATATTTTAATTAGATTGCAGGAACATTTTAATGAACTTTTGAATGAACAAAACCAGAATGGAAGTGGAATGGAGCAAGAACAGAATCAGCATACGGAAGAAGATCAGAATGTAACAAATCCCCAGCTTAATGAACAGGAAAAGCAGGGACCTAGCCTTGAAGAAGTTAAGAGTGCCATTGAGAAGCTGAAAAACAATAGAGCGCCAGGATCTGACAAAATAACAGCAGAGATGATGAAACTTCACGGAAGGGATTTCTTGAGAAGCATTCAAAATCTACTAGATAAAATATGGAAGGATGAAGAAATCCCATCACAATGGGAAGAAGGTATAATATACCCCATATATAAGAAGGGGGATGGCCTACAAACAGAAAACTATAGAGGCATCAGCAAACTTAACACCGGATACAAAATTCTCTCTAATATACTTTTCCGAAGGCTCTCCCCGTATGTAAACAAAATAATAGGTGACTACCAATGTGGCTTTAGAGAGGGAAAATCGACCTCAGACCACATACATACAATTAGACAGATATGCGCAAAGACAAAAGAATTTGGAATAAATACATATCACCTCTATATAGATTTTAAATCTGCGTATGATACCATACGAAGGAACGAGCTGATTGAAGCCATGAGGGAATTCAACATCCCACAGAAATTAGTAAATCTAGTAGAAGAGACTCTAAAAAAAGTGCGATGTAGAGTACAGATAAGAAATCAGCTATCTCAAGAATTCGAAACAAAACAAGGATTGCGTCAAGGAGATGCCCTGTCATGTATGCTATTCAATATTGCACTAGAAAAGGCTGTCAGAGAATCAGGCATAGACACTAGAGGAACTATAATAAACAAGTCAGTGCAAATGATGGCATATGCAGATGATGTGGTTATAATAGCTAGAACAACAAGAGCATTGCGTGAAGCTGTAGCTAATCTCCTTACAGCAGCACAAAAAATGGGGCTTGCAGTAAATGCTGCTAAAACAAAATATATGGAAATAACCAAGGTGCATACTAGTACTACACATCTTGAAGTTAACGGGCTCTCCTTCGAGAGAGTACAGGAATTTAAATATCTTGGTGTGTATATAACAGAAAAAGGAGATTCTCTGACAGAGATTCAACACAGAATAAGTATGGCAAATAGAAGTTACTTTGGACTTGGAAAACATATGAAAAAAAAACATATGAAGTCCCGGTATATCAGAAGGAAAACAAAAGTTAAGCTATACAAAACGTTAATAAGACCTATTTTAATGTATGGATGTGAATCATGGATTATAACTAAGAATGCTGAGACAATGATCGGAAGTTTTGAAAGGAAGATCCTGCGCAGGATCTATGGTCCTATATGTGAAAACGGATTTTGGAGAAGAAGATACAATAATGAACTATATCAACTCTACCAAGATATAGATATTGTGAAGGAAATTAAACTAATACGGTTAAGGTGGCTAGGACATATATACCGAATGCCAGATAACTCGATGTGCAAAAAGATAACGTTTATGCATATGGAGGGCAGGAGAAAAGTAGGAAGACCACCTTTAAGGTGGGTTGATTCGGTAGAAGAGGACCTAAGTATGCTGGGAGTTAGGAGTTGGAGAAGGAAGGCGCTGGATAGAGATGGATGGCGGAAGATTCTGAAGGAGGCCAAGGCCTGTGATGGGCTGTAGTGCCAGAAAAGAAGAAGATGTAGTATCATATTTTTTTTTCGATTTGACTTATAGCGACGATGAGGATGAGTGATGAAAGTGATGAAGGGACACGCACAAAGAGCACCTATGCCTAGACGGGGATTCGAACCTGGGACCCCTGACGCCGTAGCGTGCTGTGATAACCTTTCCGCCAGGGAGGCCGGTATAGTTCCTTTCGATTTTATTCATCAGCAAATTTCAGTGTTAGGCCTAAATTTGAATGTAGAATATTATTAATTGTACTACATCGAGGCCAAATCTTAATGAAAAGACAGAATGGAAATTAAATTTTATTTCCGGTTTATTCCAACATTCTTCGATTAGTGTTGGCCCTAATCAGAACGCTTGGCTTGTGCCTGTGGAAGGGGGCAAGGTGGCCGTTGTACTCCGTGATGTCACAACTCAGGATGTCGCAATTCAGGAACTATGACGAAAGTTCCCAATTCAGGAACCGATATTTTCACGTGGAATGTTTGAATTGGAATGTTCCCAATTCAGGAACCGATATTTTCACGTGGAATGTTTGAATTGGAATGTTCCCAATTCAGGAACCGATATTTTCACGTGGAATGTTTGAATTGGAATGTTCCCAATTCAGGAGCCGCTGCTCGGAAGTGAAGGGGAACAGGTAAGAGATGTTCTTATCGTTACTGCACGTCATCCTGAAATACTAGGTAATATATCCATTTGCAGAAATACAGTAAACCCTCGTTAATCCCGACACCGATAAGCCGGACTTCGCTTAATCCGGACAGGCAAAAGGCAGAATGCAAGGTTTTAGATGTGGCTAGAAGTCAAGAAGAGAACTTCCCAAAGAAAAGGCAGTCAACCACTGATGAAATTCTGTTTCGCGCAGACTTTGTACTGTACTGTATAGTGTATTTAGGCCTATGTCCTTTAAATACACCATAATAAACTTGTTTTGTTGCTATAAACTGAGCTTTAATACACTTTCTGCTGTTCTTTTAGGTTATTTCAGTTAATTCGGACTTTCGTTAAACCGGTCAACTTATCCCTCCATTGGTCCGGATTAACGAGGTTGTACTGTAGTACTCTACGGGGAGTTCCTTCTTTCCACTGACATATTTTGAGTTTATTGTAAATCTTTTGCTTGTAAGTTAGGTTAGCAGTGCGTAATGTCAACTGTTTCAAAAGCCAATTCATCCTCCCGCGAGGCAATTAGTAAGACTTTCTGAGTTGGGAAGACATTTCACTGAAATGTCCAACTTGTACAGACCAGTTCCTGATATGGAGCTGTTTCAACTGGAATGCCCATCGTTCTTGAATGGGGAATAAATGTTGCACCCTGGAAAATGACATCCACACGTACTACATTTCTTGCCTTAATTATTAAAAAGTGCTGATGCAAGTAAAACTATAGTAGTGCCGCCATACGAACCGGCCTCCATTCACACCGCAGAACGGTCATTTTGACAGAATCCTGTTTCCCTGCTGGCTGCTTCGGAGAGGAGAGATTTTTATTGTTGCCGCTTCTTGCCCAATCATTAGGCCTAATTGGTTGTTTAACTGCGAGTTCCTTCGTAGGTAAACGCGGCAACAGAGGGTCCACTGCCATAAAGGAGGTCCCCGCACCGGGTGTTACGGCGGCCTCACTATATACACAGAAAACTAAATGCATCATATCGATTTATGCACCAGACTGCATCGATTGATGCACTAAAGTGTGTTTTATGGCTTCTTCAAAGAATCACAATCACATTTGATGCATTTGGGTTCAGTCGAGATGCACTTCAGTGCATCAGTTGATGTTCCTTCATGCATCATCGAAAAAGATGCATTCTGGTGCATCAAAACGCACCAAGGTGCATCAAAACGCATCGACAGATGCGTTGAAGTTCATCTCGACTGTAATAAGTCCTCACTTGAATCAAATGATGGATGCACCATGGTGTTTCTTTCACGACATACAAAAATGCACCCAAATGTGAATGTGATTCTTTGAAGAAGCCATAAAATACACTTTAGTGCCTCAATCGATGCATTCTGATGCATCAATCGATATGATGCATTTAGTTCTCTGAGTGACCTCGCGAATTGAGACGAGGGGGAAGCACGGAAAAATCCGCAACAGAACTTCTGTCGTCTGCTTCTATTGAAATCAAATGGTGTAACGCTTACTACAGGGGAACGTGAGGAACCGAAGCGGGAATTTCCGTGCCAGAAGTCTGTAAGTTATCTTCTTAAAAGTTATCGCCCACTGAGACGCCGGAAGCGAAACTGTTCCGTCCTGTTGCAGCGTTTCGGGCTTCTCAGTGCGCGTCAAGCTTCATACAGATCGTTGCAGAAACTCGACAACTTCAAACTAAAGCAGTGTTTTGGAGAGGAATTGTCTTACTTCCTCGTTCCCATACAGCACCAATCTCCCAGGGATATCCATTAGATATCCACAATGTCCAAGATCAGATCCATGGATATTATGGATATCCATTTCTGGATAACCTTGGGACGTTTATTGGATATCCATAACTGGATATCTGAAACTCGACCAATTCTTGATATCTAATACACAGCCTAAACGTGTGTAGAACTGGCTGTCAGAAACATTGTCCAATTCCGAATATCAAATACGTCGCCAGATCTCTTCCAAAACGGGATATCCAAAACACATCCAATTCTGGATATCCAAAACATATCCAGATCTTGTCCAAAACGGGATATCCAAAACACATCCAATTCTGGATATCCAAAACATATCCAGATCTTGTCCAAAACGGGATATCCAAAACACATCCAATTCTGGATATCCAAAACATATCTAGAATTGATCCAGAACTTGCTATCCAACATGAACATAAATAGGATGTGTTTCGAATATTAGAAAATGGTCATAGTATTCCCGTTATGTATATTTTCTCATACTTTATGTTGGAAGTGATCCGGAAATGTCCAAAACATATCCATTTCTGGATATCAGGTGTGCGGACAAATGGATATCCATCAGATATCCAGTGGATGTCTTTTGGAAATTCCAGGATATCTATTGGATATCCAGAACTTCCGACACAAATATCCAAAATATATCCAGTGGATATCTTTTGGACATTTGTGTGCTGTGTGGGTTACTCATGCCATATCCTATTGTTCGCACCTTGGACCCTCTGGATTTTTCCCGACCTCGAACAGCGCGCTACGACACCAGGGATTCCAGGTTCGAATCCCGGTCTGTGCATGGGTGTTCTTTGTGAGTGTCCTTTCATCATTTTCTTCATAATCATCACTCATCATCATCTTTGCGGTTTGCCAGAAGTGGCGAAAAGGCGAAGTAAAATAAATCAAGTGAATCAACCTCTAGCTCCGTGGGTGAAATTCTATCGCTTACCTCAACAAAGAAAAAGGCTAGAACGTGAAGTATTTGAACGTCACGCTCTCCAGTTTCTCACAGCCTCCAGAAACCCCAGCGGAAACATGCTTCCAGATCAATAAAAATGTTCCAGCGTTCATTCTACCCGCGCTGGATCTTCCGATGACTAAGAAACAATGACTCGTCAGTTTTTCTCCAGCGCCTATTTCGTCGTTTCAGTCACAGGCAAGGAGCATAGGTAAAACTAAATTGCTCTTTAAGTTCAAACTGCTTCGATTTCGAATTAGAACCAACATATTTCCAGATCTTAAGATCTCGTTAAGAAAAAAAGAACTTGCTCAACACGTTCTCGATCGCGGCTTGCCGACCTCCGTGGCGGAGTGGTTAGAACAGAGTGCTACCACGCCACGGGTCTCCGGTTCGAATTCTTTCAATTTCATCATATCATCACTCATCCTCATCTTCGCGATTAGCCAAGGTGGCAGAAAAGCGAAGTAAAATAAACCAAATCACACAATCGACAACGGGCTGTTGCGATTCGGATATCGTTTGTTTTAGTTTCCTAAGTCCACTTTATGCACAGATAGGCTAATCGGTACTGGACCTACAGTTCAAAGTGGGACACGGGGATCGAAAGTTATCCCGATATTGGAGCATGCTACGAAGTTGCAAAGTTCCTGAGTTCAAATCACCGTAGAATTTGGACGTTCCGTTGTTTCATCATTACTTCATTCATCTCGGCCTGTTCAAATTTAGATAATTATTGCTGACCATTGGCGTACGGGGGGGGGGTCATCTGATCTGGCTGTAAACCCCCTCCGAAATTTTGAGAAAGTCAAAAGCTTTGAATGAAAGCAGTAATTAAAGAACTCTGGGTAAAACCGAAGTGATATATGCAAATTCCCATTTAAATAACCCCCGATTACTATATTAGTTTTGTCCTTTTAACAACTTTTTAAAGCAAATATTAAAAATCGGAATTACGAAATACTTTATTGTGTATCATGTCTCCTCCTTCCCCGTAGAACGCAGCAATATCCACCTTTAAAATTTCCGAAAAAATCCTGGGTACGCTGGTGTTGCTGCCATTTGTTTCGATGATTTAAAATGCCTGTCCACAGTTTCATTAACCATGAGTTAGTTTTCCAAATATATGTTTTATTTCATGGTAGTGATATGGGTGGGTAAGATTTAAATGTCTTCAATCTCTGTTGGGTGGGAAAACCTAAGTACGAGTGCTATCTAGCACAAAAATTTCTCAAATCGACGTTCAAGCATAAATCACAACTTCCTGATCGCTTGGTAATCAAGAAATCGACTACAATTAAACTGTAGCGTCTGTGCACAAAATGGGTTTGAAACTAGCTCTGCCAACGCTTACTCTCGCATATCAACAAAAATGACAATGAGAAGCGCTGTTAAGAAGGAAACAAATATCAAATGAGATTGATTTTTGCCCAAACAGATGGCTAATAAATAGATGATATTTTGTTTTATCCTCTGCTACGATAACATTCATAAACCATGACCTACAATTTTACTACACCTGCTTTACAAACTACCCCTTCCTGTTTCCAAAAACAATAGAATTGAATACCAATGTTACAGCCAAATTATAGTAACATTGGCCAGTATAAGTTTGATATTTTGTCACAATGTCGCTAGTGTATACCGGAAGTTAGTACAGAATTTTAACTGAGATAGTAATAGGAGGGAATTAAAATTCGCCTATTAATTGATAAAGTTTAACCTTGATTCAACTTCTGCAAGCTAGAGAATAATAAATAAAACCGTACAATTCCTGTCGCGGCGTACATATTTTCTATAAACCTCGTGTGGAGTAAAGGTGGAGTAAAATATGAGTTTCATATCATCGCTACAATGGTGATAGTGTAGAGTGCAGCGCGTTCGTTTACAAAATTCGGAAATTGAAACAAAACCACCAATAAAAAACTTAACGATCTTTACATCAGTAGAACGTAAGCTAAGAAAAAACACATTTGTATGAAAGAAACAAAGTAATGAAACAGGATGGAAATCAATCTGCACTTATTACTTACAACTCTTGAAGAAATCAAACTTGGTTCAACGCTACAAAATAAGCAAATAAAAATGTGCATGTGCCACGACCTACCTGATTATTGAAGGCCTGCGTAATGTCCTATTTTCGTCGCATGGAGTCAGCACTGGCGTATGACTAATATAAGCCATAGCGCACAAGTTGAGCAAGTGGTCAGTTTTTCATGCTTTCCATTTCTAAATACGACATCAATTTAGCAAAAAATATAATAAATAAATGCAGGTGGGAGGAGCTAAAGCAGGCGTGTGTGTATCACCAAACAAAAAAAAAAAGGCTATCGGTCTGGAATTAATATTGTCCTTCGTTGCTAATGGTTTCATTGGTCACTATTTTAAAAGGATAACAATAACATGAGACCAGAGTTCAAAAAATGAATTGATGAAGTCCGTACCGCCACCGAAGAGACCTTGAACATGTTAAAATTCGCCATTTGGGAGCAACTCGTATCTCGACGTTTGTGGAAGAAGGCGTAGCGTTCTTGCGGGAGTCCCCAGTTACCTACACAACCTCTTCCTGAATGCCCTCAGGCAACTACCTGGGAAACACGTTCTTTTAAGCGACCTTGGCTGTGGTAACTTTTTTAAATTCAGTGTTGCCAACTGAGAAGAAAAAGGTTTGGGTTTGGTTCGGACGCCAATTGCGTGGAATCACCAGTCTCGGTAAATTGGTCCACGGGGACACGAAACAACTCGGGAGTGCTGAACCTAGGAGGTTGGTTTACTGAAGCTCTCTGACCCGATAAAAACGAAAAGTCGACACTTTCCTACTCATTCAGACACGTAGCCAGGGGGAGGGCTAAGGGGGCTAAAGCCCCCCCCCCCGAAATCTACAAATATCTAATTTTAAAGTGTTTTTTTTAATAACAGAAATAAAGTTATAACCACAGTAAAAACTGCATTACATAAAAACAAAAGTTCAGTGTATAATAGAGGAACCAGGTTATAGTTTTATAATCTAGCATTTAATCCAAAGAATAAATGGATCCACAGCTTCCAACACTTATAGCTTTCTTCGTGAGAGGTCACAGAATATAAACTTTATGAGTAAAATTTACCACTAACTGTTAAAGCCTTTTTTGAACGATTGTGTAAAAGTTAATAACAAAATACAATAACTATGATTTTCAGTACACTAACTACAAAACATAAGAAAAATAATGGACAACAATTGTGTTAGATATTCACTTATAACGGTGGATCGAGTAGCAGTGTCTTTCAATTTATGTAATATAACAATAAATTTGAATTGAAACTGGTATATTTTTAATAACTTATGATAGTTATTATTGTAAAATAACAATAATTATTATCAGTAGCGGCGATTATGGGGGCGAGTGGGGGCAGTTGCCCCCCCCCCCCACTTTTCGCCAATTTTGGCCCCGCACTATTCTAAATCTTATGTACAAAGGGCAATGTACTGTCTTTGCTCCCCGGTTTTGGAGCCCAATCGCGGCCATTGATTATTATTGTCATTATTATTTGTACTAAGCAAGTGTTATCTATGGCCTGAGCCCCTCTACAAATATTTCTGGCGATAATAAGGGATGACCCCCCCCCGAAATAAAATTCTGGCTACGGGCCTGTGCTCACTCCTGTTTTCCTTCTTCTCTTTTCTTCGTGGCTTGGTATTCACCAAAAACGAGTTGTGATAATGATTTCTATGAACTGTTCTTACAGGATTCTTGTTGGGAAACCTGATGGTAAAAGACCTGTAGGAAGGCCAAGACGAGGATTGGGGGATAACTAACGTTGAGATGGGCCTAAAAGAAATCTGTACGGATGGAAAAGATTGGATTGATCTTGCCCAGAATAGGGACAGATGGAAGGCTTGGTCGTATCATTGATTTCTTTTTGTTCTTCCTTGAGTTACTGTTCTTATCATTGCATCTTATTTGGACGATCACTTACCAGAAACTTCTGATAGTTTGCCCGCGTCTCTGAGGATCGTGTATCCCCGCTTCGTCAAATGGCTTAGCCTATCTGTACATACTGAAGTGATTGATGACCTGACCGCCATTTTATATGAAACAGGGATTCCAGTCTGTAGTCTTGCCTATTTCTAATTCCATCTAATTTAAGCTCAAATGGAAAATATTTCAAATGAGGCAGATTTGTGAAAACTTGTATCAGGGGTCTTTGTGATTAATGCAAATTTGGAAACATCCCAAATAAGAACAGAAAATGAAATATTTAATTTATAAAGAAAGTAACCCATTAAAAAAAATTATACATAACGGGAATACACCAGCCTTAGGTTATTGAAGATGAGGCACAAGAGATGTACTACGTAGAAATTTCTACGTAGCCTTAGGTTGGTTAGGTCAGATTGTCATATTATGGGTTATAGAGGTCACTCTATCTAATGCATTCTCCAGATCCACAAAAACTATAAATACGTACTTCCTCTAGGTATATTTTACAACATAAGATTTTAATAAGTTTTCTGTTTGTTTACACATGAAATTTCCCAACGGAGGGAAAATTATGTCCCGTCAAAATATTCGACGAAAGAGGATTCGGCAAAACGGGAAGACACAGAATTAGAGTAATTTTCTCGGTGTTGTATTTGGCAACACTAACTTCCCGATACTTCAGCTTCAGTCTCTGGCCAGACGATGTTCTGTGGGAGAACCAGACAACCGAACCTCCTTCCCACTCTATACCCCCCCCCCCTCCTCTTTAAATTCGTAGTTTTCTTTTTCTTTTTTTTCCTAACTGGGAACTCCCCAAGATACCACGTGCTTCAAGCAAATGACAAGAGGTCTCTTTCATGGTCAGTCATCGAAGAGGTCTTAGGGAAGAATAAAAAAACAAAGTGAAATGCGAGTGGTTGATGAATGATTTAGTACCTGCCCCACCACGACAGTGCTGCCGTTCAACGATTGCGGAAGATAGTTAAAGTACAGTTCTTGAGCGGTTTTTTAAATGCCAATTCGTTGTGTACGCGTGCAGGCCAGCGTTGCATGTAGGGGCCAGTGGCGGCTCAACCGCTCAAGATAAAATTTTCATCCGAGCGAGGTGGATATTTGAGGCCCCACTCCCTATTTTTTCTAACCTTCCTCCAATAAAATACAGGACCAAACCAAGCTACAAATTTACGGTTTTAATGACGAAAAATAATTGCCTGATTTTTTTTAAATACTTTAAGCATACTAAGTATTACTGTTAAAGAATACTTTTATGGTAGGACTCCTAGATGATTTTGAAATTGCTTATTATGTTATGCAGGACTAACTTTAATTCTTGTCAACAATAAATCCAACTATCATTAAAACAAATAGTCACGCACCCAATAGTTCGTATCCCATTTTAAACTGTCTTCCTGTCACAGAGAAGACATATGTAATTTAGTTTTCATTCTACAGGGAAAGTAAGTTGTATGTATCATTTATAGACACCCAGTATATATTACATATTATTTAAGTGTATAATTTCACACACACACATCTAGCCTTGCGGCTCCAAAACAACTTCTGGTGTCGCTACTGATGCCAGGATTTGTATATATGGAGGCCAGGACTAACAACATATGTTTATTATTATTATTATTTTGTAGCCCATTTTTACTTCTCGCTGAGGTCTCCTTGCAGATGCAGAACAGTTGTTGTCCCCTATGGCCCCCTCCTAAATCTGTAAAAAGTAAACCCGCCATCTTTATTTCTGCTGAAAAATCAGGTTTTGTCCTCACGAAAAATTGGCCAGTTCTGAATTTAGTGAAGTGACATGGACGTCCTCAGGATTTTTTCCAGGGAGGGGCAACCAAGGAATTTGTTCCAGGGGGCGAAGGAGGCACATTTTTACCCATAATAGTATTCTTCCCCCAGAAAAAACATTGCTTGAGTTTGAAGTTAATGTTCCTGAAACACCCTTGCAACAATTAACATACGTTACTGTGGCTGAAATGAAATTGTGTTGAAATATGTAAATTTTTTGGGCGACTTTCATTTTCCAGGGGTGGGGTCATGGTCCCCTTGCCCCCTTAATGGACGCCCATGTAAGGTGACTTAAGTAAAGTAATGTAAAATGATAATAGTTCCTTTTAAAAAGCAACTCATTACTGTTACATTATATAGGGTTACCAGACGTCCCGTATATACGGGATTGTCCCCTTTTTTAAAGAAATGTCCCGGTATCCAGGAAAATGTTCTCGGGATGCCCATTTGTCCCGTATTTAGCTAAAGAAATAACGAATTCAAATTTCAAAATCATTTTATACAACAAAAAATTAATAACAATTTATAACTAACCTAATTGGGTACCAATTACCATTTACCACTCAATCCTCATATTAACATTGACGTAGAACTGTCGATTGTCGATATGACATTTCTATGATGACTATTCAGTGTACAGTCGCCTCAATTAATACTCCGATAGTTTATTTCATTATACAGCATATTTGCAGAAGATACAATTCAACTTACAAGTGCATCAATATACGCTGTGTACAACACAGCTTATTACTACCTTCGTTGACCCTGTACCCAAGAACGAAATCGGTTGGACTTAACGACAGTGGAAAGCATATTGCAAGTTATAGTGAATGAGAATAATGTTCTGAATTTTATGGTAATGCATTGGAAAAAAGGATCCTCTTAAAGGATGCCAAGAGTTCCTTCAAATATTAATATATTTTGTAAAAATGTTAAAAATTAGGGAATAACAATGCTTTAAACAGCAATTGATTTTGTAATGTTCAAAAATATTATAAAGAAATAAATTTAACTATATCCATGTCTATATAATCTGTATGTCCCGTTTTTATTTTTATTTTAGAAATCTGTCAACCCTATCCAGCAACTCGATATAATTCATTTGTTTAAAAAACTAATGTCTTGTATTCATGTCAAGATATTATTAGAATAATTAAATCAAGAAGACTTAGGTGGGCAGGCCATGTGGCACGAATGGGAGAGGAAAGAGGAGTTTACAGGATTCTTGTTGGGAAACCTGATGGTAAGAGACCTGTAGGAAGGCCAAGACGAAGATGGAGGGATAACGTTGAGATGTACCTAAAGGAAATCGGTAGGGATGGAAAAGAGTATATAGAACTTGCTCAAGATAGGGAAAGATGGAAGGCCTGTGTTGCTGCAGCCATGAACCTTCGGGTTTAAGAAGGCTAGGGAGTTAGTTAGTTAGTTAATGTCTTGCTTGGGTTACGTTATTATATTCTCATTTCTCAATTTTTTCAATGTGAGGAAAATCTTGCATGTACAGCAAACGTATTATTCTAGTATATTCATCCAACAACTTCAGGCTGCCTGCTGCACGTTAGCAAGAAGAAACTCGGACAAAGAAAGGCGTGAAGTCAACGTGGAACAGAATATTATGACTTCGAAAACAATAGAAGCTATATATCGTTATCAGTTTATGAGCAACTACAAGTTAAGCGTAACATTTCTTCATCTCGTTAAATCTCAAGAGAGATAAGTCACATTTCAACAACGAAACAATGCACTAACGATATCACGAAGTGACTCAATATGGAAGCCTATGTTGTGTCGCCCTCGATGTTGAGTTGCATTGGAAAAGCTAGCATGGAATATTTGTTAGGGGCATGGTTTATTTCGTATAGATTAGCAATCCAACAAAATATGACTTATTATCGGAAACATTTGCAGTGCATTCCAAATATTGTCAGCAGGGCGGCTCAAGATAAAATTCCACTCCCAATAAAAACCTTGATCATGTTACATATTCACAATTTAAAATAAAGAGAATTGCCTTATTATTAAATACTTTAAGTGTTTCTGTTAAAGAATAAGTTTATTGTAGGTATGTATTTATTTAATGCCCATTCATTCATTTAATTTCACTCATTCATGTGTTGTTTTTTGCCCAGGGGCAGGTCTTTCCTTGAATGAATTAATGTAATTACAAAATCATGTACCGATTTGAGCTAAAAGATTACTGTCATTTGTAATGTATGTATTAAACTGTGCTTCTGTTATTAAATTTGTACTTTATTTATTTTTATGATTACTTACTTCTTCATGAGTGCCTTACAATTGACTACAGGCTTAACCTTCTTGAATGATGAAAATCACTTTTATTTTCC
Organism: Lepisma saccharinum; assembly: GCF_977018435.1. Classification (NCBI taxonomy): domain Eukaryota; kingdom Metazoa; phylum Arthropoda; class Insecta; order Zygentoma; family Lepismatidae; genus Lepisma; species Lepisma saccharinum. The sequence continues at coordinate 17,685,197 of NC_139250.1, read as the reverse complement.
TTTCTATCTATTATCTCTTTCCTATACATTCAAATCCGGGAACTTTTCTAACGATGGAAGCGGCCCCGGCGCCCACCCAGCGTCGAATAACATGGGTACCTGGGGGAAACCCTGGGGGGTAAAGGCGGTCAGGGGCGTGATGCTGATCACATCACCCCCACTCACGACCGGATCAAGAAAGTGTGGGGCGTTACCCCCACACCCCCTATACGCCTTAATGGCGTGGTGCTATGCACAGGGGAACACTTTACCTTTTTTTTTACCTATACATTAACCTCATCTTTTCTACACTTTTCTATCATACGTTTTATCTCACTAAAACGATATTTATTCTCCAACAATCTATTTATTTTCTTTAAGACTGTGCTGCCATCTATGTTTTTATCTGGAAACTTCTTTCTCTCCATTCCATGTTGCCAATATGAGATCTGATTTATCACAACTTTTTTTAAAAAAAAAAAGTAGCCACGCTTATATATAAAAAATAAGATTTTTTCGCTACTCAAGGAGGTCACCCTGCCGCCTCTGTCAGGTCAAAACTTTACATGAAAAATTTTAGAGTTGTAACGTCAAAGACCAACTGACACGCCAACCACTAGATGGCACTGTATGCTAAAGTTTCTACTAAATGCTATTGCAATAGCAGACACGTTAATGAAGGATTGAAGTATTAAAAAATAAAATAAATCGAAAAACATCATGCAGATTTAATTTGTCTACAAATATGTACACGTTATATATAAGCTAGCGTTCTCTAAAATAATTACGAAGCTGCTAATTCAATATTGTTCTCCTGCAATTTCTAGAATTAATCTAACTGCCATTTTGAAAGTAGAGAACGTATTCAATAGAGAATAGGGGAGACCGGGGTAATTAGAACAGGAAACAGCCTGTAGAAGTTCCACTGTAAATTACTCAGAAAGTTACTGATGGATTTTTTAAAAATTTCTACCATTTCAAAGGACATCTTTTGTATATTTTTGAAAAAAATAATGACCATACCTGCATTGCAAATACTCGTCCAAAAAAAATAAATTGTCATGACACCATAAAATTGTTCCAATTACCCCATTTGGGGTTAATGGAACATAAGTTAGAAATTTCAACTGAATAGCTTTAGATTGCTGTTGGGGTAATACAAACATCATATATAAATGTCCCATTTACCCTGCAAATTTGAACACAATAGCTCTACCTCTTCTGGAGTTATCAATGCTTGTTTAAATAAAATCCCAAGTTAACGTCTTTTTTCATAAAGTTCAATTTCCCAGCTATGAAGCAAACATGTGTGAATGAAAATCAGTGTTCTATGATTTATTTGAAAGGTTACAGGCCATTCTACAATGTAGTAAAGAAAAAACTTCTAATAGTTACATGTACAATCTAGTATATCAATTAGAAAAAGTACAAAAAAGCATATTTTTTGGAGGAAAACTTACTCCAATTTGTAACAAGTAGTGCTAATACTTATGAAAACACTTAAGATAACTTACATTAACAGGTTTAACTGTCGTGAAAAACTAATATATACAGAAATTAAGCTTATCAGTCTCAAAAAACAATTATATATGAAACCATAAAATATAGGCTACATGACAAAAGCTACACCAAAGAACACTTGACCCATATTAACATTTGTCAGTTTGGCACCAGTAGATCTACTGATTTGAATGTTTGATTTCTTTTTTGAAAGCTTCATACTTGCTCTTAATGATGTCATACAATGGAAGGGTAAATGGACCGATTCCATTTAACTCCAAAGGTCCGTAAAATATAAACTTCCTATCAATTTCCTCAACATCAGGTCTTCGTGCCCAATCGAACTTGCCAGTTTCTTTTTCCTCCAGAAACTTGATTGTTGCTTTAGACTGGCCATTAGAGATTTTAATAATTCTACCAACATTCCACTTTCGCTCGTAATATACAGCGTAGTACTTTTCCAGTTTGAATAGGCCTACATCGTCATCCTCTGATTCTTCATCGGCCTCATTAGGCCTACCACTTTCCTCATTGTTTTCCTGTGTTTTGTTCCGTTTTGGAACAGTTGGTATACCAGAACAACCTGGCTGATTTTCAGCTGCTGGGCCTGGTTCACTTTCGGCCTGTGGCTCCACGTCATCTTCAATGTCGGTGCTGTTTTCATCATTGAGAGATAGGTCTATTTCACTTTCTGAAGAAGTAGAGCTGGATTGAAGGGACATTCTTTTCTTGTCTTTTTTGGTCTTTCCTGTGGGTATTTTTTTCTGAGTAGGGCGATTTCTTTTTTTGGCACTGGTAGGCCTAGTAGACATTTCTTTCAGTCGCTGCATAGCATCTTCAGTTGTTAGAATTTCGCCATACTGATCAGAAAGGCGTACTCTTGATAGATTACCACTAGACATTGTTCTTGGATTTTGTCCGCTTGGTCTGTGTTGTTTACTAAGAGATTCTCTGATGAATTGTTCAAAAGACAGATACTGGGATGGTGGTGTAGTACTTCTATTCAGAACATTTTCAACATCTGAAGGCGTTGGCATTGCTGTTGAAGTAATGGAAGAGGAAGGAGTGGCTGGTTGGCTGGCAGTGTGAATGTTTACTGGATCTTGAACTGCTCCTGGTGGGATGTCAGTGGAGGCAGTTGTATTTCGTGAATTCTGAGTCATCTGAACATCAGCAACAACTGTTGATCCAGGTTGTATGTCTTCTTGACTTTGATTACGAAATCGTGCTAGGGCAAGGGGGTCAAATTCTTCACTTGGAAACATGGATTCATCCAGTGGAAACAGACCAGTAGTTTTAAATCCCGACACTAGGTATGATTTCTTGAAACTCCTAGACCACACTCTCCCTATGTACTGAGCAAAGACAGACTTCGGCAAACGAGCACCAGGATTGGTTCTGTTCCAGTCTAAAAGCAGGTTGTTCCAAAAGTAGTTACGTTTCATGGTATTTCAAGATGATGTTCTTATTACCCCATGACTGTTCTAATTACCCCAAGCAAAATCAAGCAAATTACGCAATGTTCTAATAACCCCTTTGCAGAAATTTTTGGGGTAATAAGAACTTTGCTTATAAAAACCAGGCAAATTGCCCATAGACAACCAAACTCACATGAAAAGATGTGTGCCCTTATGTTTTATTATAGGGGTGAAGAAAATTTTGCAAGGGTTCTTTCATTCACATCCAGTATATTCAGAAGCAGAGAAACACCAAACATGCGTCACATCATTTTTTGCAGGTGTATAATAAAAGTCAAATAAAACTTACTTTTGTGTAGTTATTCCAATAACAAATTTTCTGCATGTAGGTTTAGTGTAGGTACATAGGTATGAAATGTTATTACACCAGTCTTTTCGTTTTAAATTATTCTACATTAACATGTTCCAATAACCCCATGTTCTAATTACCCCGGTCTCCCCTATATTGTAATCAAATAAGTGTCCCGAGCTCTCGATTCGGTGGTAAAGTGGTTCCGATCTCACCTTAACCTGTAGGTGCAGCTGGATTAGTCTATCTGTACATAAAGTGGACTTGAAAGCAGTAATAACATGAGAATGATATTGGAAGAGAGGGGACAGAGGAATTAAGATTGATTGATTTGGTTTATTTTACATCGCTGTTCTGTCACTTTTTGGCTAATCGCGAAAATGAAGATGAGTGATGATTGGCTTGATTTGATTTATTTCGCTTTTCAGCCACTTTTTGGCTAATCACGAAGATGAGGATGAGTGATGATGTGATGAAGTTGATGAAGGGACAATCACAAAGAACACCCATGCCACGGAAGTCAGCAGAGGAATTAGGAGCAAGGAATTAAAAAACCAAAAACTATGAGAAATCCGGAGGGGATGAACACAAAAAGCCGCGTCACCGCCAAGGAATGAGGATTTTCCTCCCACATATTCGGTATCGAACCTATTTTCAGTCTTCACACCAATTTTGCTGCTTCTAAAATTATTTTCCGCGGCTAAATATAGACGAGACGTTGCAGGGAAAATATAGAAGGAATGTCTGCGTCAAATACTTTAATTCACTTCCGATCGTTAGCGTTGTTGACTGTCTCGCTTCAAGAGCGTGTCAGACAGAGTAAACAGCTCCTGCAAGATTCTTGGAAAAAGGGTTGACGCAAGATGGCGCTCTATTAATGCGATGTTTTCATACAATCAAACTCACCCTTACAAGAATTCCAATGTGAAAATTACTTGAAAAAAAATTCTTTCGGTTTGTGCACAAAATACTTTCGGTAAGCTCTACTTCAGTGCTTCTGAGATTACCTATCTTTTCTCTCTCTCTCTCTCCCTCTCTCCCATGTTTAATCTTTTATTTTCTCCTTGTATTTATTTTTTCACCTACTTTTCCCCTTCACTTCATTCCTTTGGCTCTTGTTACCTGTGGCACCTCTCTAGCTGTCCTTATTCTTTCAAATTCTTTCTCATTTCCTCTTTTATTTCTGTCCAGCCCACTATTCGTCCTCATTCTGTCTGTCTCTTTAATTTCTCTAAGCTTCCTTTTCTCTTTCTTTCTGTACACTATATTTATTCTTCATTCTTTCTCTGATTTATTTCTGTCTACCTCCTTATCTCTCTCATTCTGTCTCGCTTTAATTCCTGTAAGCTTTATTTTTCTTTCTCAGTAATTCTCCTTGCCTGTATACCACATTTATCATCTCGTTCTTTCTCTTATTTATTTCTGTTCACATCCTTTTTTTCTCATTCTCATTCTGTCTCTCGCATTAATTTATTTCTGTCTAATTTTGTCTTTAATCTCTGCAAGCTTCCTTTTCTTTCTTTCTGTACACCTCATTTTTTTCTTTCCCATTCTCTTTAATTTCTGTAAGCATCCTTTTCTTTATCTTTCTTTCTGTACACCTAATTTTTTCTTTCCCATTCTCATTAATTTCTGTAAACTTCCTTTTCTTTCTCATTCTTTCTCTTCTCTTTCTGTACACCAAATTTTTATTTAAAAGTATCCATTTTCTTTCACATTTATCACAACACCTATTTATCATTAAGATAATTTTTTACAGCCGGAGTGTCGGCCTCAGTGGTGTAGTGGTTAGCACAGCGCACTACGACACCAGGGATTCGAATATCGGCCTGAGCATGGGTGCTCTCTGTGAGTGCACCTTTAGGGCTATCAGATTTCTGAAATAAAAAAAACGGGACATACAGATTATATAGACATAGATATAGTTAAAAAATATATATCATTTCTAATCATTACTAATTGCTGTTTAAAGCATTGCTAATCCCTAATTTTTAACATTTTGACAAAATATATTAATATTTGAGCGAACTCTTGGCGTCTTTTAAGAGGACTGTTTTTTCCAATGCATTACTAAAAAATTCAGAACATGACTTATTCTCATTCACTAGAACTGGCAAGCGTTAAGTCCAACCGATTTCGTTCTTTGGTCCACTGAACAGTCATCATAGAAATGTCATATCGAAAATCGACAATGAGCAGTTCTACGTCAATGTTAATATGAGGATTGAGTGGTAAATGGTAATTGGTATCCAATTAGGTTAGTTATAAATTGTTATTAATTTTTTGTTGTATAAAATGATTTTGAAATTTGAATTCGTTGTTTCTTTAGCTAAATACGGGACAAAAGAGAACATTTTCCGGGACACCGGGACATATATACGGGACGTCTGGCAACCCTACCTTCATCATATCATCACGCATCCTCATCGTCGTGATTAGCCAATAGTGACAGAAAAGCTACGCTAAATAACAAAAATCAAATCAATAGTTCTCGATAATTTTATACAGGAAAATAAAATTATTTCATGATAAATGATGTGCCTCGCTCAAGTAATTTAGAAACTCGAGGGTGGATGGTCCACTCTAACAGTGGCGTGCCGAGGGGGTGTTGGTGGGGGCCATACTTCCCCGTTTGGCCCAGTATGTTTAGCGTCACAGACAAGAAAAGGCGAAAATCCTGGACATGCCACTCACTGCCTTCTGTCTAGCTACTGGCATGAGACCGAGGCGACTCTCTTACCATGTAAACCAGATCCGTTCACCAGTTATGTTATCGATTTGAAAGAAGTAGACGCCCATGTGACCGTGTGGCCTAATGGATAAGGCGTCGGACTTCGGATCCGAAGATTGCAGGTTCGAGTCCTGTCACGGTCGAAAGAGTAACTTTTTTTTCCTAGCATAGATAGTGTTCGTTTTATATAAGTATCACGCTTGCATCATTTCGCTCTTCTGTGTTATGAAAACGATTACAAATGGTACTCGTAACTACAAAGTCACTCATACCAAAGTCGTTTTCTATGTACGTAGATAATTATTTATTGGGTATTTTACAATACGTTACTGTGCAGTAACTGAATTAGTGTTACAGTTCCGAAGTTGAAAAATTAACTGAGTTTCTGTTATAGTTACTGGATCAAAAAGTAAATGAGTTACAGTTATGGGCGTCGCCAGAAATTTTTGTGGGGGTCAGGCCATTTTAAAAAAAGTAAAGTGCTCCCCTGTGCTTAGCCACGCCATGAAGGCGTATAGGGGAGTGTGGGGGTAACGCCCCACATTTTATATAATTTGAATTGCAGAAATGATAATAATAATTATTATTACATCTGCTATTAAATTATTATCTTGGTTACGATTATTATAAAATAACCAAAGTATTAAAAATAAACCAGTGTTATTCCAAATGTATTAATAATAATAGTCCTCCTCCGTAGTCGAGCGGGTTAAGGCGTTCACTCGTCTTGAGATCGTTCGCTGCGGGACGGCGTAGGTTCGAATCCGGGTCTGGTCGGAATTTATTCGGCCTACGTATAGGGCCGGTGGCAACCAACCATCGTGAGGAAATTGGGAAGCTCCGAGTGAGTGAGCGTAACCCGGTCAAGAAGACCTACAACAACGGCTGGGGGTTCGTCGGGCTGATCACTCGTCACCACTAAGATCTCCACGCTATAACAGGTGACGGAGGAACAGTGTGGGAGGGAGACCAGCAGTCGGTAGGTAAGCCCAGGCCCTTCAAGGGCTGTAGCGCTGTGGGGTTATGTTATGTTATTAATAATAATAACCCGTGACTCGACAACCCGTAAGCGCCTTGGCCAGTGGCGGCGTTTAGGTTACAAAACCGGGGGGGGGGGCAAAGACAGTATATTCCCTTCCCCCTGTGTAAATATGGTTTAGCATAGTGCGGGGGCAAAAGCGGCGAAAAGTGGGGGGCAACAGCCCCCCCTAATCGCCGTCACTGGCCTTGGTTTATCTCCCGACTGCCAGTCTCCCCCCCACAATCCTGCCTAGAGGTGTGGAGATCTTCAACCACTAATGGGGGGACGTGGGGTCAGCACGTCGAACACCCGATTATTGTTGTATTATTGTGGAAATTTTTCCGGTTGACTGAATATCGATCACAACTTTTTTTTCCATTATACGTATTCTTAATTATTATGTTGAAATACAGTTATTCTATTTTGTTCTTAACTTTTACATATTTCGTCGAAGAATATTTAAAATTTATGGGAAAATGTTAGTCATAAAGTTAATGTTGTTTCACCTCTCATCAAATAAAACTCTGATTTCTGGGATCTTGAAAACTTTAATCTTCGATCCTTCGGGAAAAAATGCAATCTTTCCGCACCGAAGTGATACCATAAGCTGCACGTGTCGCTCGGACTGGCCAGTTTTCTCAAAAGAAATCTGCAGTGACGCAACTCAATATTATTATTATTATTATTATTCCATTTTGTATCTTGCCCCCCGGCCCCTCCCGATAATTTCAGCAACCTGGCACAGCATTCCTACAATAGCTAAGAAATTTGGCAACCATACTCACTTTGGCTATCTTTAATGTAATGTAGAACGTGTCTTTTTTCTTTCTGTTTTTTCGTTGTAATGAGCACTGATTCAGCCCTATTTGTAATTAAAGTCAAAATAATGAAAGCATTTAAATTATCGATCAGGATAAGCTTCAAGCTTGTGTGAAGGTGCCAACTGAGAGGCAGTGTTGCCGCAATCTGAGAGCACAATTTCCCTTTCAAAGGGGCAAAATTTCCCTTTCTGGATTATTTTTTCCCTTCACCTAAACAAATATGATTGATTGTTTGATTTGGTGTTTTAAGTCCACTTTATGCACAGTAAGGCTAATCGGTACTGAACCTACAGTTTAAAGTGGGATACGAACCACCATGTGCCTCCACCGGGTCTAAACAAATATAATGAAAATAATAATAATAATTATTATTATTAGCAGCAGCAGCAGCAGTAAAATTTCAGTTGGTCCATGTTCGTATGAATAAAAAATGTTACACAAATTCTTCATATACATGTCAGCTTCATCGCTTTCTGGTTAGATGTCCAAGGTTAAAATCATGTTCAGGAATCCATTAAATCGTTAATTCTCATCGTTACAATTATCCGTATATACAGAAAAGCGACGTACTATAAACTTAAGAGAAATATATTTTTTCCCATTTTTTAGGACATTCTATATGTAATATACCTATATTTTTTAGGTCATCAACTTCCGCTCCCTACTCATCACATTACATTCCTTTAATGACATTAAATAGCTCCCAAATTATTCTCATGTAGCATTATATTTATAACACTTTAAAATGTATTGACATTTGTGCAAAAATGTATTGTATGTGACATTTGGTAATTTTGTGTTATATAAACTTCTGTAGACTCAGACGATGCAAAGAAAGGTTTTTTGAATTATTGCAAGACTTTTTAACGTGTTGCAGTTACGCCAAATAAAAAGAAATCGGTGGATTGTGTCTCCTCTTCAATTTCATGTAAACACAATTCATTCTTGTCGTTTGGGTTAACCTGGAGAGGGAGATAAGCGACGTAGAAATATATGTAAATACAGTTATTAAAATAAGGCCTCTTTATGCTATGCTGTCCATCATTCTCTGTCATTTGCAATAAAAACAATTTCTTCGGTATCGGTCCATACCAACAGTCACATTGGTATTACGCATGTAGTGCTAAGATGAAACAATCAATAGAAAAAATACAAAACAGATTTATCATATTTATATATTACAAATTCAAGCTATTCAAATGCTATTATGAGTATGATAACCTGCTGAATCATCTAGAAATAGACAGACTTGATGTCAGAGCTAAAAAGCGAATTATATCTTATATGTAGACCTCGGATTGTAGGTTTTTAACCTATTTTTTCTTTGCAGGTATGTAAGAAATAACAAGTTATGTCAGCGTTTCATAAAAAAAAACGCAACAACTGACAAAGTTTTATAGTGCCTAAAATAACCTATTTTGCTTGTTAAAACCTATTTTAGGTTTATGCGCTTAAATCAAACCTTTTCTTAGGTTTTTATGTATTTTTTTAAGGTTTTTAAGAATTTTTGTATCACACAGAGGTATTTTCTTGCTTTGGTACCGAAAAATGTCAATGATTAACGTGTTTGAAACAAAATTTCTGTCAATTTTTCTTCCTCCAAGTCCAATGATGTTTTTCAGAGCTCTGAACCAGTGGTTCCCAAAGTGTGCGACCTGACCCCAGGGCGCCCCAGGCTGGCTTATAGGCGCGCCGCGAAATGTTCCAATATATTCAATTATATGATTGTTCGAAATATATGCTTATTTAGTACCTTTACGAGTTCTGAATTTGAAATATGTGCTTAATTTTTAACTTCAGGCAAGCAACCTAACCACAAGTGTTAGACAAGCCTACATTCTGACTTGGGCAGCACGGAAAGATTTTGAAACACTAAGGGCGCCGTGAAACAAAAAGTTTGGAAACCCCTGCTCTAAACAAAGCAAAATGTCTGGCGCCACTGTTACCTGCACGATCGTTCTGTGCTTTGTGGCATTCATGCCTTGCAAAGTAACGTTTCAACATTCAAATTTGCACCACTGACTGTTTTTGTTGAAAGATCATGTTAAATACGTAAGATGATCCTCACTGAAAAAAAGCTAAGTTTGACTGTTGACACGTCCTTTCCCACTGCACTAATATTTATTGTTATTAATTATCTTTTCTCTTGTACAAATGTTTATTGTTCTCTAATCTTAATTGCCCGACCCTGTGGCCGAGTGGTTAGCACATCGCGCTGCGACGCCAAGGGTCCCGGGTTCGAATCCTGATCGGGCTTGGTTGTTTGTGAATGTCCATTCATCTATTTCATCATTTCATCACTCATCCCCATCTTCGCAAATTAGCCAAGAGGCACAAAACGCGAAGTAAAATAAACTAAATCAATCAATCTAATCTTAATTTCTGTAATTTACCTATCACTGATAATGTCATGATAGTGACTAACCTGTATATACTTATCTTGTAAGAGCTGTTACCGTGGCAATTACGAGCAAGGTTATTAGAAGTATAGGTTGGGCCAATCCGTTGTTTACTCGTGATGACGAAACGATGGTAAGAAGTGAATTTATCCATGAAATGAATTCCAAATCTATGCACTAGTGTTGCACTATGCAGATAGGAAAACCATGCCAGAAACTGAACATACGAAATCGAGTACACAAATGAGCATTTCCACCCATTTACATTTTGTGGCTTTAGACAAATTGAAAATAAATATCGATAGGTACTTATTGTTATGCGGGACAGAATATTATTGATCGGAACGGATTTTTTTTAAAATCCCGTTATTCGGGACGGGAAATATTCGCAATTTCTCGACTAGTCGGGAAATTTTCCGACGCTCTGGAAATTTCAAATTCTACACGTCATTTTCACCTTAAGTGATTGCATTTCTGGGATGAAAACTAACAATTTCCGATAAGTTCCAGGCACTTGCAATGTAGAAAAGAAAAGAATTAATACCGTTTTGAAATGACCATTCGGAATTTCCCGACTGCTCGGGATCCAGAAAAGTAGGGAAGTCATTTGCTGAAGTCTGGTTCGGGACGGAATTTTTCTTTCCGATCCCGGTCCAGACTTTTCTAGATACCGCACACCACTTGTTATTATTATTATTTATTACAAGATACATCTTCCAAGTACGTTGAACATAATGTACTGTGTATACCAGAAAAGACAAGTTCAAATGAGCATTTATGTACACTATATTTACACTAGGCTATGCACTTGTATTTTTTTCTTCAGTGCACAACATGTTTCCGCGAATATATCGAAGTCTACCTAACATGAAATGTAATATTGTACAACTTTGCTTTCACGCAAACTTGTCATAAAGTAATATTTCATTCTCACAGGCAGTGGCGTGAGAATGAAATATTTTGTCTTGACTTTGGAAGTTCGGGCTCGGTCTTTGAATAGAGTGATCAAGTTGAATTATAAGAAGTTTAATTTCTTGGAGTGACATGGATTATATGTTAGGATATAAGTATTTAGTTTGCAAAGAAGGAAAATATACTTCCTTTTTCTTAGTGAAAACTTAACTGTGATTTTATTTGACGAACTAACAGAGATATATTACCCCATACCCTGAGAGGCATCACGCGAATGCTTTCGAGTCCTTCATGTGAACTTATTTTAGTTAAATCATGTTCTTTTGACTAAAGAACGTGTCACTGTGGATAACATGAAAGAATTGTTATGTATTCAGGGTGGTCACTCTAGGATCATGATGAAATTCAACTATACTTACTGGTTTTCAAGCCGAAATTTAAAAAAATTCAATGGTACAGGCAGATATTTTCTCTATTTTAACCTTACTTATTACCGCCTCTCACCACACACACACACACACACACACACACACAAATATACAGATATATATTAACAATATAAAGGGTCTGCACGATTCCAATGTATCCAAAAATTGAAATTTTTATTTCAACGGTTGTAATCAGTATTTTTCATGAATTTTGAACCTTTTTACATTTTTTGGAACCTACTTCAGGCTTTTTTGAGCCTAATTTAGGATTTTTAGAACCTATTTTAGGATTTTTAGACCCTATTTTAGGATTTTTAGAACCTATTTTAGGATTTTTAGACCCTATTTTAGGATTTTTAGACCCTATTTTAGGATTTTTAGAACCTATTTTAGGATTTTTAGAACCTATTTTAGAAACCTAAAAGCACTCTTTTTAGAACCTAAAAATCCGGGGTCTCCTTATATGGAAGGAATCTTTGAGGGAAAATATATGTTACCAAAACTCCTTAAGGTGAAATCATACAATTTGAGAGGAAATAGCGAATTATTGTGTCTTGATAAGAAATACAAAAATAACAAGTATGTTCTGTATCTCATAAGCAGTTATAATTCGAATACCGTGAGATAGATATTGATAATGTTGTTAAAACAATTTTCGGTAACATTATCGTATGAGGGAATCGGATTCCTTCAAATTTACAGGAGAAAGTACTTACCGAAATCATTTTCTTTAGCATTGTGGAAGTTCCTCAATGTAGATTTGATCCATTTTAATGTGAATGCGTGTTGTTTTCTGCGAAAATCTCTGTCCGACACGCTGTTTCTGCTCCCGCCATTTGCTTTCTGCACGAGAGTGCAATGTTCCGTGTGTTAAGATGATGCAACCTCGTAGCCAGTGTTTCAGCCTCGCCGTGTTTTCACTATAACATGACGTGTCGAGTATTTTTAATTATTTTTTTTAACTATGCTTGCCTAACCTAACTTAACCTAACCTAACCTTACGGAAAATGGTTTTTGGGGCTAACGTGAATGGTTTTTGGGTCTAACGTCAATGGTTTGTGAGGCTAACGTCAATGGTTTGCGACGTATTAGCATAATTTCAAATCCGGGCACGAAAGTAGATATTTTCCGGTGAACGAGGTTGCAACACTGCATGAATCGACAAAACACTCTCAGAACGCCCCCTAAACCAGTACGCTATCACGGCCATAATGTGTTACAGATTCGAAACACAGGTAACAGTAAGTACTCGTAAATCTAAGAAATAGACTTTGATATGCATTATTTCACTTTAGGAAATGTTCCACATTCGAAAATAACACGTTAGCAATGTAAAGAAGTCCGAAATATATGATTCGTAGGTGTTTCCCTCATACGATAATAGTACCCAATTTTCAACTTCATATACAAGGACAATTATTTAAAAACTTTTATAGTTCTATAGTTGAAATGTAACAATTGTATATTTTTAATGCATTTTTAAAATTCTTGTAGTATTAGGTTATGTTTGCTAAATATTTTGGAATGTTCTGTTGTCCAATACTGTGGTTTTCGGCACCTTGTAACATGTAATACTGCTGTCCGTCTTTCCCAAGAGCTCCGCATTCATCTGGCCCGGAAGCGCATTTTCTTTTCCAGTCAACTTGTGAATGCGGGTTCATTTCTTGCTCTCTGAATTGGCTGTTGGAAAGTTACGGTGCTCTGATTGTGAGAATATCTTACTTGCGCTGTACGTTAGGTTAGATTAGGTTAGATTAGAAAACACAAATTTTCGCTGAAAAATAGGAAATAAGATATTCTCAAAATCAGAGCACCGTAACTTTCCAACAGCCAATCAGAGAGCAAGAAATGAACCCGCATTCACAAGTTGACTAAAAAAAAAAATCGCGGCCCATCACGGTAGTAATGTTGTTTGAAAAATGTCCATCTTTCTTACCTCACGAGTTTGCGAACACGAATTGGAAACAAAATGATTTATTTTATTTACATACAGTCTTTACCAGGTAGATGCATGCCTTCCAGAAGTTTGGTCCCAGCTTTCACTTTGCCCATGCCTTTGATCTTGTCGATCATCTGCTTCTCAGGAGGGTGGTAGTTTGTCCATATTTCGGGTAATCTCCCTGCGGAGCGTTTTAGCGTCTGCCACAAGGAAGGGTGAACGAACTTTTGAAAAGGACAAATGTTGTTCTTGGCCTTGGTCATAGAGACTGAAAGACAATGGAATCGGATGATATCGGTGGGAAAATTTCAACCGATACTTACCGGTACCACTGGTATCGGCTCAGCCCTAGTTATTATTATTATTATTATTATTTTATTGATTCTCGTGACCTTATTCTTAAAATGATAGTTAATTAAACCTAATTATACTTAATTACATGTCAGGTGATCCAAGGTCGGCTCTGGGGCTCACCCAGCCTCAAATCTATGCGTACCTGGGGGCAACCCTAGGGGGTAAAGGCTGCCGGAGCGTGATGCTGATCACATCCCCTCCAAAATGTACTAGGTCGAGAATGTGTGGGGCCCTCCCTCACATTCATTAAATGTGCCTTCACGGCAAGGTGCTATACGCAGGAGGAACTTTACATTTTACATATCAGTTGTAAGAAACAATTTTATGATATAAGGTAAAGGTAAAGTGCTCCCCTGTGCATAGCACCACGCCATGAAGGCGTATAGGGGGTGTGGGGGTAACGCCCCACACTTTCTTGATCCGGTCGTGAGTGGGGGTGATGTGATCAGCATCACGCCCCTGACCGCCTTTACCCCCCAGGGTTTCCCCCAGGTACCCATGTCATTCGACGCTGGGTGGGCGCCGGGGCCGCTTCCATCGTTAGAAAAGTTCCCGTATTTGAACCGGCCGGGGATCGAACCCGGAACCTTTAGCATGGTAGCCAGACGCGTTACCGACTGAGCCACCGCGTGGTATTATAATTTGATGCTTGTGACATCCCCCCGTGAAGTTTCCTCCCAGGGAGGGGGGTGGGGCTGGATTCAACACTGGTCCATGTTTAGAAGCCAAGTCAGTTACGAAAGAACAATACAAGTCAAAAAGCAGTCAGTCTTCCAAGACAACTTAACGAGGAACGTCGTCACATGTGACATTCAAGCTAGTTTATGATGTTTGTGCCACGTGGAATGTTTTTGCCACCCAGAACAATGCAACACGCCCCCAATCGAATCACAAGGATCAGAGTTAAAGCTAGCAACAAGGACTTAACGACCGAACGCCTAATGAAGATAGGCGACCGGCGAATGGAATTTACGAGAGCGTTTCTTTAGCCACTTAACCCTCGGATGCATGTCACTTTTTTTTTACAACTTTACATATGTGGGGTCAATTTGACCCCAATGCAATTATGCATTGAAATATGTACGACAGAGTAAATAGTTCAGCAAATATGGTTTATTGATCAAAAATTTCTCTGAATATAACATAGGAAACAATTACACTTCTATTATTATTATTTAACCCCCCCCCAAAAATAACAATGTCTTGACAATTCACTGTTCTACATATTAATGGTAGTTACACTTCGCTCGCAATTAACAGAACTTCAGTTGACTTGAGAAACAGTATTTTACAGATAACACAATACAGAACTAAATATTATTTTTTCTAGAAAAAATAAATTAAAAAAATAAGAATAAAAAAATAATAATAAAAGAAATAAAAAGAAGAATGTGCCGGCATCTCATGGCAATTAAATACACGTCACTCGCATTCTGAGCATACCACAATCACACTGCTGTGGACTTTGCACAGAGGTTTGCCACATCTTCTACAACGTTCCGTCGTCTTCCTGTCCTCTTGTCTTGTGCAGACCTGGCATCTTACTCTTTTCTTTGAAGATCTATCCTCCAGTCTCTGTGCCTATCTTACTACGCCGCAAAGTTTCATTGCCTCGGTTACTGGTTTCTTCAGGTTCAAGCTTTGGCACCTCCCCCGCATGTGAGGAAGAATCAACTCATTCGCCAACTCGATAAGGAACATAAGGTGTTTGTGACTGACGCCTGAAGTGTAATCAGAATGCTGTGACAAGTAGCATGTGTATGCATTGAGAACGCCTACATTGATTTCGTTATAAAATAGGGCCATTGGCCATGGACGTGTCTGTCTTCTGCAGGTGTATGTTTGAACCAGTTTGTCCATGGCGTCCACTCCACTCTTTGTTTGGTTGTAAAACTGTATGATTTCTGGCTTCTTCTTAGAATCATCATCATCAATATGTATGTCATGATGCATGGTGCTGAGTAGAATGACATTTTTGTTTTTCTTCGGATCTCATTTTCATGGAAGGCCAATTGTGATGTGCAAGGCTGTCTTGTCTTGATATTGGTAAGTGTAGGTTCTCGTATGATGTTGTGTGCAGCAGTCTGATAAGAGCTTGACTGCTAGCTTTTCCACTGAATTCCATTCTTTGAGATCATGCCGAAAGTTCCTTGGTCATCTGTTGCATCATCCTCTTCACGGTCTTCACTGCTTATGTCTGTTTCAACATCACTGCTCTCTTTCGGAACCTCTTCCGCTTCTGTAACACCATCCTCTTCGTTAAAGCTGTCCGTGTAACTGGCAACACCATCATCGTCTTCTTCTAGCAGCTCGTGAATTTTATTCAGAATTAATCCTCTTGTGGTCATTACTGTCAGTGTCACTTTCAATGTAATAATACAAAGACGCTTTTAGAGTGGTACAAAACAGCACTAAGAAAGTACCTGGTCACAAACACAATGCGACGCCCTACCAGACGCTGTCGGCATCTCTTCGTACGCAAGCCCGACCTTGTGGCCGAGTGGTTAGCACATCGCGCTGCGACGCCAAGGTTCCCGGGTTCGAATCCCGGTCGGGTATGGTTGTTTGTGAATGTCCATTTTCATCCATTTCATCACTCATCCCCATCTTCGCAAATTAGCCAAGAGGCACAAAACGCGAAGTAAAATAAACTAAATCAATCAATCAATCAATCAATCTTCGTACGCAACAATGAAATCTAAACGACGAACTGTAGAAGTACCGACAGACTTACACGCCGCCTCGTTAAATAATAACTGGTGGCTTGTATCTCCTCGATCCGCGCCAAATACATCTGCGCATGCGCACTTTGCAGTGTTATGGCAGGGTGAGTGGTTGACCTTGAGATGATTGCGTTTAGTTTGTGCATAATTGAACATAATATTTAGGATCAATTTCCCTTTATGAATGTTTTCCTGCTGTTTTCAGGCTGGGGTCAGAATGACCCCACACATGGAAAGGAGGGGTATTGTTAAAAAAACGTTAAAAATATAATTAAAAATAAATTGTAAGAAATTTATTTATACATGTTCCTATAGCTGAAGTAGCATGGTAAGATGTCACAGAAAATCAGAATTTTTTATTTAGATTTTATTATAATACCAGGAAAAAAACAGACAGTGGGGTCAAAATGACCCCACACATGCATCCGAGGGTTAAACACTCGGCTGTGCCGTTTCTCGTTGCTGCTGTATGCTTTCCAACTAAAGGTCTGCCAATAGATAATCACGTCTCTCCAGATTCTATGGATAACGGCACAGGCGGATCTAGAATTTTTCCCTGGGAGGGGAACATCTACAAGACTATAAGATGTAACATTGGAAATATAATGTGCGGACTTTTCTACATTAGGGATGGGCAAATCCGGATAAAATTCGGAAATATCCGAAATGGATATCGGATAATTTGAAATTCGGATAACCGTTATCCGAATTTTGTGGCTATTCCTATTAACAACAACTTCAAAAATATTACATACAGTACCTTACCGACGGCGTTGTGATGACGTCATCGCCTTGTAATCAAAGATCCCTGCGGAAGGCACGTAGTGGTTCGGCTCCCACTTTAAAATATAGGCCCAGTCCCGATTAGTCTGTTTCTGCATAAAATGGACGGATTAAAAACTCGTGTATCACATCAAGACATTACGGGCCGGTTGTATAAACATCACTAACTGAAGATCAGATTTTACCTACGATCCGGGAATGAACTAAGTTGAAGCTTCTACCATGTTGTATAAAGCTAACTGTCGATTTGTCGATCTTAGATCAAATCCTGATCTTCGGTCAAAGAAATACGTTTGGCAACGTGGCAAATCCAGACATGTTGCTAGTGTGCCTGTGATGTTGCAAATTGTCCAACACTGAACAGCAAACATTTTAAAGTATGTTCCGGAAAATGCATGTATTTAATATTTGAATAAAGAATAAATCTGAGGTGCTGGACATACTAAATATTCGAACATGTTGCAAATTTGGTAAAATCACGTAAATTAGATACTAAACGGCCATTTATTGCTTGTGCGAGTTCCACGTGGAGAAAAATCGCGAGTCAACTTTGACCGCAGATCGAAGGGACTTAATCTCAGTTCAACTTTTATGCAACACAAAATCAGAGTTCAGCCTGACTGCAGATCAATTTTTGTGGCTAATCGAGGATTAACTGCTTTATACAATCGGGCCTTAGAGGTTTTTTTAGATTCAGTTTGTGTTCAGATAAACCAATCAGGGCTGGATCTTTAAAGTGGAATCCGATGCACTATAGTACAATAATATACCTCCACCAGGAAACAAACTCTTTGATCATAAAATGCTAGCATTAGGGTTTCCAGGGAGAGGGTACATTCGGATGCACTATTGTCCCGGTGTCTTAAATTACACCGGAACGTCAGTGACGCGAAATTTTAACCGGACTCCCCCGTTCCCGTTCTTTATTCTTTATTTGTAATTATTTTTTTTTTATATATAGGTATGATTATCATACCTGAAAATGGACCAATGATTATTCGCAGACCAGAATATTCATTGGTTTACATTTAATAGTGTTAGTATGATTAAAATGTTATTGTGTTAGATCTACAATTATTGATTATAAGGATCTTAAATTTAGAGAGAAAGGTTTGTAATCGGAACGTTAATACTAGTGTAAAGTGTATGAAATGGTATTACAGTAAAATCTCGTTAATCCGAACGCCGATAAGCCGGACTTTGCTTAATCCTGACAGGCAAAAGGCAAAAAGAAAATAAAGCAGAATACAAGATTTTAGATGTGGTTAGAAATCAACAAGAGAACTTCCCAGAGAAAAGGCAGACAACCACTGATGAAATTCTATTTCCCGTAGACTTTGTCCTGTTCTGTATAGTGTATTTAGGTCTATGCCCTTTAAATACAACATAATAAACGTGTTTTGTTGCTATAAACGGAGTTTTAATGCACTTTACACTGTTCTTTTATGTTATTTCAGTTAATCCGGACATTCGTTGAACCGGTAAACTTATCCCCCCATTAGTCCGGATTAACGAGGTTTTACTGTATTAAAAAAAAATTTAAAAAATAGCCAAGCGTCGACCTCCGTGGCGGAATGGTTAGCAGAGCGCGCTACAACGCCAGGGGTTCTGGGTTCGAGTCCCGGGTAAGGCATGGGTATTTGTGTTTCTCCAGGTGATAAGAAAATGAGAAACTGTAACAATTGAAAAAGTGTAAAAGTGAGAAAAAGTGTGAATGGTGGGGTATACCTCCGTGTAGGGGGTATTCCCTTTATTAATAATAAAAAAAGCGGGTTAAGGCGTCCACTCGTCTTAAGTTCGTTCGCTGCGGGACGGCGTAGGTTCGAATCCGGCTCTGGCCGGAATTTATTCGGCCTACGTATAGGGCCGCGGTGGCAACCCACCATCGTGAGGAAATTGGGGAGCTTTGAATGAGTAAGCGTAATCCGGTCCCGGAAACCTACTATAACGGCTGGGGATACGTCGGGCTGACCGCTGACCCCCCGACTATTTCAATACTGGTTGAAGATCTCCATGCTTAGAGGTGACGAAGGAAAGCGTGGGAGGGAGACCAGCAGTCGGTAGGTAAGCCAAGGCCCTTCAGGGCTGTTGCGCAAAGGATTATATTATTATTATTAAAAAAAATAAAAAGGTTAGAGATTTAAAGTTAATACAGTTACTAATTGGGGGAGGTAGCAAGTTTAAAAGCCTCCATTTGTTGTTAATTTTATCTTTTTAAAGTTTTTCATCACACTGAAGTATTAAATGTCTAGTAAGAAGTAAATTCCAAATCCCGGCATGAAAATGTGTGTTCTATATGAATGTCCATCACTTTCATCACATCGCCACTCATCCTCATTGTTGCGATTCGTCGAAAGTGGCAGAAAAGGGACGCTAACTAACCAAAGTACACACATACACACACTGTAAATTAAGAAAAATATATCGAACGAAGGAAAAATTCTAGCTGCTGGAAACACTGGACTGGACACGCACGACTAGTATCAAGTAGGAGCGAACTTCGGAATTCTTGGCAAGTACAAGGCTGTGGAAAAGGATAATGCACCTTCGTTAACAGGGATTTCCTGAGACTACTCGAGAGTGACAATGTCTGGGGAGCCAAGACCTTGGGGGAATCAACGAAGTAATCTTCAAAAGGTAGATACACTCCCATTCCCACCCGACAACACGTCATCCACACTTAAGACGTTTTGTGTTACGTAATGGAAAATTACCCTCGACATAAACAAATGAGTCCGTTTTACTCCCTTCATTCATTGTTGGGTTAACCTTCAGTGTAGTAATCAGCGAGGTTGGAAGAATGCATCCCTATTTTGCGTCCTGGATTAATTGCGGCGATGAGGATAAATCATGGCATCGAACACGCTGGCATCTAAATTATCATACTTCTGGAATCGTAGAGCGAACAACGTTCTGCTCAGCATTCGAGTTCTGAGATGTTTCGATGTATTTGTCACATCATCTGTTTCAAAAATTCATTATTCATCCTCATTCATTGTGATGAGAAATTCGCTGTAAATAAAAAGAATACACAAAGCTTGGATAATACGGACTGAAACCGCGATAATTTGTCTTGCACTATTAATATGTAATTAACAACAGGGTGAGGCAAAAGTCAGGTTACATTGGTGAATGGCCACCATGCCAGACCTAACGCCCATGGATATTTGTTGTGGGGTCACGTAAAGATTATCGTGTATACTAAGAAAACTAAGAGCCTGGACCACCTCAAAGGATGGATATAAAGACACCACTTCCAAAGAATTGCCCACACCCTACTAGCAGACATCTTACGCAACTGTAAGGGCAGAATTGAAACACGCAGTTGGTGCGTGCGCATAGTGAACATATACTGTAATCGTAACAATTTTATCAATCATGTGTAAGTTTGTATGCACATATTTGTTTTCTTATGTACCAGACTTTTGTCTCATCCTGTATAATATTCAGAAACAGCCGGCCACCCTAGCGGAGTGGTTAGCACAGTGCGCTATGATGCCAGGGTCCCGGGTTAGAATCCTGGCCTGGGCGTGGCTGTTCTTTGTGAGCGTCTCTTCATGAGTTTCATCACATCATTAGGCCTACTCATCCACATCTTCGCGATTAGCCAAAAGTGACAGAAGGCGAAGTAAAATATACAAAACCAATCAATCAATCAATACTATGCAGAAAGAGTGAGATGGTGTAAATAAAGGGGATCTAATAGAGTCGCCCACGTATATATCTTAGGAGAAAGCCAAAATTATCCGAACTTTACATGCATTCGATAACTTGGTCCTATGCATTTGAAAGGCATAAACGAATCAACAAAATTGCATGATTTATCTTAATCTCAGATGTAGCTGAACTGCAATTTAGTGTATTTGCAACACTGTTGAGATAATGGAGATTTTGTTGCACGTTGTTATACAATCAGATGCCTCTCTAGCAAAATTACTTTCTCAGCTAGTCAAATATGTAAGTAAATTGGGAAGAAATAAAGTGTTAATGGAAATTCTTGCATTTTTAGCAAGAGAGAATCTGTCTCCACTGTAGGCAGATCCTGTCACATGAACGGTTTAGGTCACCTGAAAGCAATAAATTAGCTTTACGCACCAGTTACTTCATGCTTTAGAATTCCAAGTTTCTCGTTAGCTTATCGCTTTGAATGCAACTCAACAGCAAATCACATTAAACCAACTACATCAAGTCTGGTTTCTTATTCGATTTGATTTCCTTCATGCCATTTAACTTTCTTGCTGCACGTACAGTTTAATGGCTGCATAAAACAATCGCATTTTTCTTATGTCCTGCCTGGTATTGGTGGTTGGGAAAATGTACTGATAAGGTTAAGTATCAATTCAACGCATATAGGGAGTGACTCACTACACGTAGCAAATCTAAACATGCACGTTACACTGGGAAAAGCAAGTTTTCAAACGAGTGGTTTAATGAAATATACTGTGACTTTACCAGGATTTGCCTGGCCACTGTATAACTAATCTCTCTCAGGGTCCATAAGTACGATTATACGTTCCCTTTGCACAGTCGCAGACACTTCTAGGTTGTAACAATCTCATTGGCTTTCAACAAAATTGTTGCAATCTGGAAGTATTCGCTACTGTAAAGTATATCTTAGATTCATTTTTCAAACATATTTCAGATCAATCTCTAATCTGCCAGTAACGTATTGCATATTGTGTGATATTTTTCTTGGTCTTTTTCTTTTCTAGGTATTGCTCTTTGTTCCTTGCTACAGAACAATGACGGCGATTAGGAGGGGGCATGTGGGGGAGGTAGTTGGCACCCCACTTTTTGCCACGTTTGCCCACGCACTATGCTAAACCTTATCAACCAAGGAAAATAAACTGTCCTTGCCCCCCAGTTTTGGAACCTTGCCCCCCCCCCACGCCCCGGTTTTAGAACCCAATCGCCGCCAACAAAATACATGCTGTTACAAACGGGTAAATATTCATTAAATTTCATAACCTAAATCAAGAGTTGAAAAGATTGCAATGACGGAACCATTGTGTTCTTATTTGAAGATTAATAATTATGTTGAGAATATTCTGTTACAGAGCTATGATTTTAACTTGGTTCTAGAGTTACAACTTCTCGTTCGTCCCTTAGTTTAGATATTTAAATCTCCACGCTAATACTCGTCAGAGATGCAAAATTTGTCAAGTTATAAGTATGACAGTTTATACTTATTTATACAAATTCTCTACTTATTTAAATCAATTTGTACACTTGATTATTTTTTAAAAAAACGTAACTGAAACGTATTATATTATTGGTAAATCGAAATCCATTCCAAGCACATATTCGTATTTTTCTCGCAAATTTAATGCGGACATTTAGAATTAAAAAATCTCGCAGGTAGTTTAATAAATTCACAACTTTTATAGCTTTTTCACAGTGAAATGTAACACAGTTTAAAATTTGCTCTCCTTCCCTTCATTATTATGTGGAAAGACAACATGCAATGCACATTTTCTTCTGCACAAGATTCAAACACATAGAAGTGGTATCGAATAGAAATTGTATAAACTGAAATGAAAGAAAGACGGAGGTACAGAAAACTAGTGTTGCTATATAAGTTACTTTATACAGGAAGTCCTTTACAGTGAGTCACATAATTATTCGGACACACAGTAAATTTCTAACGTTTACGAGCGGGAAGGGAGTGAAATCTGTGTACAGCGTTGAAGTTGATTTTCGTTTAAAAAATGTCATGTTTAGCACAAAATTGGACGATAAAAAGTTAAAAAACGAACATCAGCAACAATATAACGAAGGATGAATCCCTACCGTTGCAAAAATAGTGCCACAAAATTATTCGGACACATAGTAAATGTTAACGTAAGTTTGCGATACAGTGACAATTTCGATTTACGGATTGATTGATACTCTGTTCATATATATTAACTCTGGTTTCCTGTAGGTTTCTGTAGCAATTACGATCGCGTTTTGTTTAACAAAGTTGTGATATAAGAACATTTTCTATGTAGAAATGGAGCGAAGAGGAAAGGAAAGTTCATTTGAACAACGTCAGTTAGTGATATGGCACCACGCTAAGGGTAAAACTTACCGTGCAATAGCCTCAATGTTGAAAATGAAAAAAAGTACAGTTGCAGATATTGTTAAGCGATTTAAAGATGAAGACAGGATCGAGTCCCACGGTCATACAGGGAGACCAAGAATTTTTTCCCCCAGAGAAGAGACAGTAATCGTGAGGAAAATTAAAAAAACAAACAAAGATGAGTGCTCCAATGGTGTGTACTGAGGTAGCTGAGGAGTGTGGAAAGCATAGTCATCCTGATACTATACGAAGAGTGCTCAGAAGGGCAAACTATCATGGCCGTGTAGCCAGGAGAAAGCCATTTGTAAGTAAGCCAAACAGGACAAAAAGACTGGTGTTCGCAAAGGAACACTTAGGAAAGGATCAGACATGGTGGAATCGGGTAATTTTCACTGACGAGAGTAAATTCAATATTTGTGAGTCAGATGGGAGGGTAACAGTGTGGCGTAAACCAAACGAGGAGCTCCGAGGGAAAAATTTGCAAGCAACAGTGAAGCACGGAGGTGGTCACGTTATGGTTTGGGGTTGCATGTCGGCCCAAGGCGTTGGTAAATTGGCTTTCATCGAACAGACAATGGACATGTACCGTTACCTTGACAGTCTGAAGTAAAATCTAAAGACTAGTGCTGAAATGATGGGCATTCTCTGTAACTTTATATTTTATCAAGATAATGACCCGAAGAACACTTCCCGCGTAGTAGAAGAATGGTTATTGTACAACTCCCCAAAAGTGCTCCATCCTCCACCGTAGTCTCCAGACTTGAACGTCATTGAGCACCTCTGGTGTAAGTTGGAGAAAGAAGTGAGGAAAACACGCAGCATGCCACCGCTTCAGCATCGGCCGCTTGCCGGCCCAGTCATGCAACAGGTGCCGGCAAATTGCGTAACAGATAGCCCGTAACAGAAACCGCTTGTTTTGTAATGTTTCCACTTTTCACAATTACAGTTACAATTACAATTGAAATAAGCACGTACCTTGTCGCACGGATGCAGGAAAAGGTGTCCTCCCAAATACAAATATTTCCGGCACCTTATTTCTGACATCTAATCTTAGATTAGACATCGCTACTTTATCCTCAGTTGACAGAAAGGGAAGACAGCATCCCGGCGCATAAAGCAAACCGAAAGCGTAAAATGATATTTAAAAGTAATAATAATGATGATCACTAACCTCCTGTGTTATAAGAGATGTTGAAAATGACTTCCTTCAACAGCAATACAACACGTTTCTTAGGTTCAAGAGATCCTGTCTATCGTAATCCCTGACCACTTTTCTGCAAGAATTCGTTTTCACGTAATTATCGTACATAAAAACTCTATGTTCAAGACTATATTTGTTTAACGACATAAGTAATGAATGAATAACAATTAACACACAATAAAGCACTAGCACACCAACTCAATAACACAGTATAAACAAAACGCGTACTGATAAACGCGAACAGAAGTGAACATGAATGAGCGTAGACTCACTGTCTGGTAGCCGACAGTGTTGCTAACCATTTTTCGGCAATGTCCCTACAGACGTAGTCAAAATGTCCCTACAACTGACCAAATGTCCCTACGCCAAGTAAAGTGACTAAAAAAAAAACACCTCATGAGCATGCAAACAGAAGATAAAATATACACATTTACTTACCAAATCTTTCTGCTCGGTGCTTCCACAATTAATGAAGGAGCGAATTTACAATACAGGACCTCTCCCCGATTTTTTGTAATATTTCGCATACTCACTAATTGAGGCCTCCTAATCACGAATTTGAAGTTAAAATTTGGGGGGTCACGTGTAGAAATTGCAAAATAAGTGACATTGAGTGGTCCGCGATCGGCACGATTGCTTATTATTTACCGGAAGATTTTGTGTTTCCAATACTTAAAAAACGAAATATACATTCCTGATATTACTACGACCCCAAATTTTAACTATGTTTGCCTATCCTAACCTAACCTAACCGTACCTGAATGGTTCGTGGGGCTATCCGTCAATGGTTTGTTGGGCTACCCGTGCATGTTTTTTTCGAGCCCAAATTTTAACTATGTTTGCCTAACCTAACTTAACCTAAACTTACCGAGAATGGTCAGTGGGGCTATTCCTGAATGGTTTTGCGGTAATTGTGATTACGAACCGATAAAAAATATTATTTTCGTAGCACTTTAACGGCAAACGTTCATCATCGAAGGCCATTTTCGTATCCTGCAATTTTATGATTGATGTACTGTTGCCAAATTTACCTGTAATCAAATCAGTTCTTCTACATCGTGATTGTCGCTGTCACATGTAAGCACGTTCTTTGGGCAATATACTGAAATCCATAAGTTTATTAATTAGCCCACAGCCATCCTCCTGCACACTCCACCTAACAATCTGTACAACATTAACAACTTTTTTACTGTTCTCTTCCGCCATTCTTACACGATCCATGCTCTCCAAGTATGAAATCAACAGTGTGGCAACGCTGTAGACAGCGTAACTAATTTTAATTTGTTCATATCAACAAATATGGCTACCATACTTGTATACGGAGAATCATTGCGAGAATTGAAAAGCTTATTTTACAACTTCTACACGTTAATGAACATTTTTTTCCCCCTCACCCCAACATGTTAACTTGAGATAAATCATCACGAATAATTATTTCGTGAGTATAAGACGTAGCATAGAAATTACAGAAGGGTCCGGTATTGTAAATTCTTGCCTTAATGAATAATAGGGGTGTGCTGGACAGAATTTTTTGGGTCGGGACGGGATCGGGACGGTAATTTTTTTAAATCCCGACATTCGGGACTGAAAAATTTGCAATTTCCCGACCAAGTCGGAAAATTTTCTGGACGGGAAATGTTCGAAATTTCCCGAAGCACTGGAAATCTCGAATTTTACAAGTCATTTTCACTTTAAGTGATTGTTTTTGCATTTCTAGAATAAAAACTTACAACTTTCGATAAGTTCCAGAAACTTACAAGGCAGAAAACGTCGAGAATTAACGACTTTTTAAAGTAAACAATCCAGCACACCCCTAATGAATAACGTTGAGTCGTTTACTGTTGATTATGTTATTTGAAGTCATACATGCTGCTGCTGTGAAGAGATAGATGTTGGTTGGTGATGCTGTATTTCCTGCATTCTTTAACAATTTTGGTCCCATTTTATTTCCCTTTTTTGTTTTTGTATCACTTAACATTGAAAATATTCTTTCCGTTTCCGCGTTAGAATGCGGCAATGTTAGCACTATTTTCGCGAGAGTGGAAATGTTTTCAAAAAGGAACTTGCCTTGAAAGTTTTTGGTAACCGATAACATGTTCCAAAATTCTGATGGAGATCTGTTAGTTAGTTCTTTTTTCTCCTCCTCGCTAAAGTATCCAGATAAACTAATTCATAAAATGTAATTTACCAAGATTGAAAAAAGTACCTACGTTTTCCCTCATTTGGCAAAATCTGTCCCTACGTTCCTACGCGGGCGAAATTTAGTGAAAAGTCCCTATGCGTAGGGACATGTCCCTACGGTTGGCATCACTGCCGACACGTGCAGTATGAAGCGCCATCTCGCGGCTGACAACTCACCCAACCCCCGATAAGCTGCAGGCGCTGTCGCGACAACTGAGAATAAAGTAGCGATGACTAATCTAAGATTAGACGTCAGAAATAAGGTGCCAGAAATATTTGTATTTGGGAGGACACCTTTTCCTGCATCCGTGCGACAAGGTACGTGCTTATTTCAATTGTAATTGTAACTGTAATTGTGAAAAGTGGAAACATTACAAAACAAGCGGTTTCTGTTACGGGCTATCTGTTACGCAATTTGCCGGCACCTGTTGCATGACTGGGCCGGCAAGCGGCCGATGCTGAAGCGGTGGCATGCTGCAATAACCTCCCTGTATAACCTCGAAGGCAGACCTCAAGGAGAGACTTCAACATGAATGGGCCAACATATCGCCAGTGTAGACCAGAAAATTGGTAGAAAGTATGCCAAATCGTTTATCCGAGGTGTTAAAAATGAAAGGGATGCCTACCAGATACTGATATTTCTGTTCGTTGCTTTTCAAGCGTGTTTTCCTGTTTCTCCTTCCATGTGTCCGAATAATTTTTTTTAACCCACAAAAAATGTTTGTTTTGTTTAATGAAAATATTTTACTAATATATTATATTAAACATAATTGAAGATAAATAACAGTGTGCTCATATTGAGTTTTATTTGTTAAATAAATATTAAACATTTATCATCATATTATATCACGACTACGTCAGTAAATATTCAGAAACCTTATCTGTCCGAATAATTATGTGACTCACCGTATATCTCACAGACAGATTGCTTCCCTTAGGAAACCCAGAGTTATCATACACAAGATCCCAAAGTTCCAATCTTCTGACAATTAAAACTCACAAAACTGAATTTTTTAGTAACTCTTTTTCTGTATCAGTGGTTAGGGACTGGAATGCACTTTCACATGAAATGAGAAAATCAGTTTCCATAGGTATCTTCAAAAGAAGATTAAGAGAAAGTTTCATTGAGATTTTTTTTTTGTCAAATTAGTACATGTTTAATAAATATTTGTAGTGGCCTGTTATGTATATAAACCTATGTATGAGTGTGTACATGTATATAAATGTTTTATGTATTTCTTTGAATTACATATTTTTACCGCTGTTGGTTTGACATGAAATGTATATGTGTGATCGTTATTTGCAATGTTTATATATGAATCAATTTATGAATATGTTCTATATTATGAAATTTTGTATGTGGTTGAGTGTAAGAAAAGGCATGAGCCTTAATCTCCGCCACAAATAAATAAAGAAACAAATAAAAATAAATAATAAAAATAATAAATAAGCTTTTACTTGACTTCTGTTTTTTCTGTACAATTCAGATCACAATAGTATTAAAACATGAACCTCCTTTTTTTCACTGTGGTCTTGAACAATGCTACCGAACAATTATTGACTTACGTGTGTACACTGCTGTATCTACAAAAATATTATTTCCTATTCTAGCTTTCAGAGCACACGTACCGATCTCGGACACCATGGAACTTGAAATATTTATATATTTTCAAGCAAAACGGAAATTTTAATTAATTTTCAATTCCGTGTAATTTTCGCACTATTCAAGGGATTTCGCTTTTTTATTGTAACGTTAAAGCATAGACAAAGCATTTGAGAAAGTAAAAACAAAAGAGAGATGGAAAAATCCCCAAGATTTTGGAACCTGCAAAATGCTAGGGTTGACACGCTGTTGCCATCTATTAGAGAAACACAGAACTAAAACGTTCGTTGCCGAAATGACGTTTCCTTCCATTGTGTTTTTTTGATAACCCACTTTCTAGGTCTAGGGCTGTTGAGAAATACAGGCACAGCGAACAACTACGCGCTATTATGTTGTGGGACATTGATTTTAGCTTATTCAACGAGCAACATGATTCTCTGTTTTTCACAATTCCAACGTCGAACTGAAAGATATTTAGTTACTTAGTTACATTTTCGTTATTCAATACATCGACTCGATATTGATATTCTAGCGATATCACATGGTGGTTCGAATCCCACTGTAGGTCCCGTCCCGATTAACCTTACTGTGCGTAAAGTGGACTTAAATTAAGACACCAAATCAATCAATAAATCAAGCGATATCGCACAGGTCTGAATTTTGGAGGGGGGTACACATGCTACAAAACCAGAGGTTCATGACTGAACCCTGAGTAAAGCATCTACCAAAGTTGTTTTGAAAAGGACCACGAAATTACATTAGAAAAGATAAACTACTAACAGTTTGACATAATTTGGATTAAAAGTTGCAACAAAAATTGTACTTAAATATAAATAAGACGGTTTTAAGTCTTCATGTGTATTTTATTGCAACTAATGATTGTCGATTGTGTGAAATTTGTATGCAAGAATGTTTCGAGCAAAAAGTAACTGATAAAGTAACTTACAGTTATTGGCACTTGGAAAATATCTATAACTCAGTTACTTTTTGAACCAAGTAACTGTAACTCGGTAAGTTTTGAAAAGTAATTTTCCGAGCACTGACACACATGTGTAACATAAATACAGTAGCCTACCAAGTTTTGATCTGTATTGGTTGCCCCACCCTTCCACCATTTGCATAGGATTAATTATTCTTCAGGACCAGTATGGCGGGTTTGAAATATTTTTCCCACTCTTCAAGGATATACTCCATCATAGAATGGCTCGTAATCTGTAATTTGTGTGTAATATATCAAATTTCAGTGTAGCCAACTACGGTCACAAGCAAAAAAATTACTGTTGGAAGCGTGAAAAAAGTACTGAATCATGAATATCGTTACTTGCATATACTTATTTAATTACATATAACGATCATCTTGATTGAACTAATAGTTGACGTTGTCTTTGAAACGAACAATAATTTGGGCATTTTACTTTTTTCATCTTCAGAAGCATCTTGGTTTACACGCTCATGGACGAATTTTCATAACAGTATTGACAGTTCTTGCTCCGTGCCAGCGGCAGCCCATGGATGAATCATCTATGGGTGCTGAAGGGGTGCGGAATGAAATTTAGGGTGTGAAGTTGGAAACAAACCATGCATGTAAGCTTAAGCCACTACATTAAATACCAATCAATGTTCAGTGGGCCTCTATGAAAGTATGCCAAGGAAACTGAAGACTACTAGTGGCTTGCTTCATTTTTGCTTGATTTCTCCACAACAACCACAAGCTTCGAAATCTTTAGGAAAATATTTGGACCTAAAAGGGATGAGGAGCTAGGTGAGTGGGGAAGGTTACATAATTTAGAACTGCACAATTTGTATTGCTGTCCGGACATTATTAGAATAATTAAATCACGAAGACTTAGGTGGGCAGGCCATGTGGCACGAATGGGAGAGGAAAGAGGAGTTTGCAGGATTCTTGTTGGGAAATCTAATGGTAAGAGACCTGTAGGAAGGCCAAGACGAAGTTGGAGGGACAATGTTGAGATGGATCTAAAGCCAATCGGTAAGGATGGAAAAGATTGGATTATCTTGCCCAGGATAGGGGTACATGAAGGCTTGTGTTCCATAAACCTTCGGGTTTAAGAACGCTAAAAAGTTAGTCAACCACATGCTTTACTCATATCACTTGGACTATTTTATCGATTTATCTGAGGACAGACAAACACAAATATCCATGCCTTACCCGGGACTCGAACCCGGAACCCCTGGTGCGCTCTGCTAACCACTCCGCCACGGAGGTCGACACTGTGCCACCACGTATATGAAATACGAAACTAAAAATCATAACTCAGTTGTTTTGTTTCACTTCGCTTTTCGGACACTCTTGGTTAATCATGAAGATGAGAATGAATAATGAGAATGAATGGCGATAAGATGAAAATGATGAAGAAAGAACACAGCAAGAGCCCCGCAGAGGATTATACTGGCTGCGAGTCCAGACGCCAGAGCCTCGTTAGTTTGTAAACTGCAGTACAAGGTGTACTCGAGATCGGTAGCATCGAAGGCAAGAGCGCTCGATTTAGCTATGGGGCAAGGTATACAGCATATCCTGATCAAAATAATGAGCTCGCCGAAAACGTAGTGGCTATCGCTGTATTAAGATGTCCTCTGTTCGAATCCAGGTGAAGTGTTTCGAAAAAGTGATTAGCTTATCTGAGTATAAAGTGGACTAAAATAAACTTCGTTAAACTCTTCATCACAGTTACTATTATAAGATGCTGCCATTCCTGCAACCCTGTATCTATGATAGATGACAATTTTTTTTGCATAAATGTAATACTTTATATCTTCACGAAAAACTCCTTCAACACTTAACTACATTTAAGTGCACTTTTTACAGTGCATCTTCATTTTAAGCTCGCATGCATATAAGTGTATACTTATTGCACAAACATTATGACATGTTAGGTACCTAATGTGGAAGTATTGTGTCGAAGGCAGATTCGAAACCATAGGCGTAGCTAGAACTTTATATTTGGGTGTGCACAAAGAAAAGAAATGAGATCTTGTAGCATATTTTGCAACACAATCACTTGGCTCTTTAACTGCACTGATGTTTGTAAAGGAATATAAATTCACTAAATGACAGGGTTGGAAATTTCTGAATATATGTAGTAGAAAAAAATCAAATTGCATAGAAATTACACACACACAAAATGTTCATAAATGTTACAAACAAATACATCAAAATACACGTCATCTATAACAAGAGACGTCTGTCAAACGGTACAATGTTCTTAAACTCATCAATAACTTCATTTACATCAATAGTCTAATGTTTTTCCTGTTCCACAAATAGCAAGAGCAGGGCTTCCAATCTATCCTGCTTCTGAGTTGCTCTTAATTTAGTTTTAACTTGGGTAAGCTTTGAGAAAGCTCTCTCACACGTGCAGCTTGTGACAGGTATAGAAGGAAAGCGCTGTAGTACAGAGTATAATTCAGTAAATATCTTCTTTCTCCAATGACATAAAAAAATCGAAAATCTATAGACACTAGTTTCATCAGCGATAATGCACACGTTTGTACCAAGTAATGACATTTTTAACTTCTTACAAACTGCAGCTTATTTTCCCTCTTATTGAAATATCTGTCTTTAATTCTCTTTGATAATGCAGCCCATTAGGGTGTGCCTAAGGTCTAAATCACCAACCCTGAGACCTTCTGTAAACAAACGGTCTCACCGATTCGATGTATCACTCCGCGTCAGCTGATCCATGACCGCAATCATCTGCTGTTACACTCGTAGTTCGCCGCACCTATTCATTTTATATAAGAGCCTCTGAATGTGAGAACCCGCTCTCAAAACATCAGACGAATATGCAGCCGCATACATTGTTACTCTCCCGGTCATTCTCTCTTTCATAACCCTTAAAACTGCAGACACTGACACACCACTGCACTGGGATACCAACTTAACCACTTCATTTACTGGTTTCTCAGGATACCACTGACAGAACGTTACATAAATATTGAGTAGAATCTGTTTCTCACCCCTTTTCAAGGGCTGTCCTTGCTGGTGTTTTGAAAACAAGCTCGGAGAACACGGAGACCTTCCCGCACGCATAGAACTCGGCATGTTATTTTTCTGAGGACAAGTCAGGCAATATTACTAAGTTGCACTACTTTCTTGCTGTTCACATGATTATTTTTAGAAAATAACCAATGTTATAAAATATCATTATGTACACAAATCTCCAAGCTCATTGAAAGTTACAATGCATATTACTACAAAATGTTCACTCTTGCCTTGCCATGTCACCAAGTTATTTTACGAAGTGCACTATATTTGGCGGGACAAAAATCGTTATTAGGATGCTTGTCAAAGTTTCCAACCGCAATAAATTTACGAACTTTCTTTGTCTTGTTTTCATCATCATCATCAATATATTTATTGGACTTACAGCAATGCATATGGCTGTTTATACCCATTATATATTTTATTTACATAAGATACAATTTACATAAAATCTACAAACAAATTTCAAATACACTCCTATCTATATCATCCTTAGAAATATACATTACCATGTTATATCATTTTGTCTAAAAAAATGCAAGTAAAATATATTCAATTCGCATGCAAGAAAGAAGCCAAATTTAAGGGAAATGATTACTGGTGCAAAGAGTTAACCATAAAGGTGAAGCAATAAGTACAGGGAGGTTATTTCAGTCGTTCACCGCCATCGTGTCGGCCGGTCGGCGCCGCCTTCATGCAACAGGTCCCGGCAAATTGCGTTAGAGGAAGTCCGTAACAGAAACAGCTTGTTTTGTAATGTTTCCACTTTTCACAATTACAGTTACAATTACAATTGAATAAGCACGTACCTTGTCGCAAGGATGCTGGAAAAGGTGTCCTCCCAAATACAAATATTTCTGGCACCTTATTTCTGACATCTAATCTTAGATTAGACATTGCTACTTTATCCTCAGTTGTCGCGAGAGCACCGGCAGCTTATCGGGGGAGTTGTCAGCCGCGAGACGGCGCTTCATACTGCACGAATGAGACAGTGTCGGCAGTGATACCAACCTTAGGGACTTTTCACTATATTTCGCCCGCGTAGATTTTGCCAAATGAAGGAAAACGTAGGGACTTTTTTCAATCTTGGAAAATAACTTTTTATTGCGCAAAGGTGCAAAGCTTACTCGCCAGTCAGCTGCACTTTCTTCGTGCTCGGTTTGGAATGAATGGATTAGTTTATCTGAATACTTTAGTGAGGAAGAGAAAAAACAACTAACCAACAAGTCTCCATCAGAATTTTGGAACATGTTATCGGTTACCGAGAACTTTCAAGGCAAGTTATTTTTTGAAAACATTTCCACTCTCGCGAAAATAGTGCTAACATTGCCACATTCTAACGCGGAAACTGAAAGAATATTTTCAATGTTACCTAAGTGATACAAAAACAAAAAAGAGAAATAAAATGGGACCAGAATTGTTAAAGACTTCAGGAAATACAGCATCACCAACCAACATCTATCTCTTCACAGCAGCAGCATGTATGACTTCAAATAACAGTAAATGACTCAACGTTATTCAATAGGGGTGTGCGGGATCCCGAAAAGTCGGGACCGGGATCGGGAAAAGAAAATTCCCTTCCCGATCCCGACTTCGGGAAATGACTTCCCGACTTTTCGGGATCCCAAGCAGTCGGGAAATACCGAATGGTCACTTTAAAAAGTCGTTAATTCTCGACGTTTTCTTCATTGTAAGTTTCTGGAACTTATCATAAATTGTAAGTTTTTATTCTAGAAATGCAAAAACAATCACTTAAAGTGAAAATGACGTGTAGAATTCGAGATTTCCTGAGCTTCGGGAAATTTCGAAAATTTCCCGACTTGGTCGGGAAATTGAAAATTTTTCCCGTTGCGAATGTCGGGATTTAAAAAAAATTCCCGTCCCGACCCAAAACATTTTGTCCCGCACACCCCTATTATTCATTAAGGCAAAAATTTACAATACCGGACCCTTCTGTAATTTCTATGCTACGTCTTATACTCACGAAATAATTAGTCGTGATGATTTATCTCAAGTTAACATGTTGGGGTGAGGTGAAAAAATTGTTCATTAACGTGTAGAAGTTGTAAAATAAGCATTTCAATTCTCGCAATGATTCTCCGTATACAAGTATGGTAGCCATATTTGTTGATATGAACAATTGACGTTCGCAATTAGTTACGCTGTCTACAGCGTTGCCACACTGTTGATTTCATACTTGGAGAGCATGGATCGTGTAAGAATGGCGGAAGAGAACAGTAAAAAAGTTGTTAATGTTGTACAGATTTTTAGGTGGAGTGTGTAGGAGGATTTCGTGGGGTAATTAATAAACTTATGGATTTCGGTATATTGCCTAAAGAAGGGGATTACATGTGACAGTGACAATCACGATGTAGAAGAACATGTGGAATGTGGACTGATTTGATTTCAGGTAAGCTTGGCAACAGTGCATCGATCGTAAAATTGCAGGATACGAAAATGGTGTCTTCGATGATGAATACGATTTTTTTATCGGTTCGTAATCACAATTAGCGCAAAACCATTCACGGATAGCCCCACTGACCATTCTCGGTAAGGTTAGGTTAAGTTAGGTTAGGCAAGGCAAACATAATTAAAATTTGGGGTCGAAAAACCAAGCACGGGTAGCCCCACAAGCCATTGACGGATAACCCCACGAACCATTCACGGTAAGGTTAGGTTAGGTTAGGATAGGATAGGATAGGCAAACATAGTTCAAATTTGGGGTCGTAGCAATATCAGGAATGTATATTTCATTTTTTAAGTATTGGAAACACAAAATCTTCCGGTAAGTAATGAGCAATCGTGCCGATCACGGACCACTCAAATTCACTTATTTTGCTATTTCTACAGGTGACCCACAAATTTTAACTTCAAATTCGTGATTAGGAGGCCTCAATTAGTGAGTATGCGAAATATTACAAAAATCGGGGAGGGGTCCTGTATTGTAAATTCGCTCCTTCATTAATTGTGGAGCACCGAGCAGAAAGATTTGGTAAGTAAATGTGTATATTTTCTCTTCTGTTTTGCATGCTAATGAGGTGTTGTTTTTTTAGACGCTTTACTTGGCGTAGGGACATTTGGTCAGTTGTAGGGAGATTTTTACTATGTCTGTAGGGACATTGCCGGAAAATGGTTAGCAACACTGTCGGCTACCAGACGTCGTGAGTGTAACGTACCCTCATGCTCACTTCTGTTTGCGTTTATCAGTACGCGTCTTTTTTATACTGTGTTATTGAGTTGGTGTGCTAGTGCTTTATTGTGTGTTAATTGTTATTCATTCATTAGTTATTCCGCTAAACAAATATAGTCTTGAACATCGAGTTTTTATGTACGATAATTACGTGAAAACGAACTCTTGCAGAAAAGTGGTCAGGCAATTACGAGAGACAGGATCTCTTGAACCTAAGAAACGTGTTGTATTGCTGTTGAAGGAGGTCATTTTCAATATATCTTATAACACACCAGGTTAGTGATCACTATTATTAATTTTAAATATCATTTTACGGTTTCGGTTCGCTTTATGCGCCGGGATGCTGTCTTCCCTTTCTGTCAACTGACGATAAAGTAGCAATGTCTAATCTAAGATTAGATGTCAGAAATAAGGTGCCAGAAATATTTGTATTTGGGAGGACACCTTTTCCAGCATCCTTGCGACAAGGTACGTGCTTATTCAATTGTAATTGTAACTGTAATTGTGAAAAGTGGAAACATTACAAAACAAGCTGTTTCTGTTACGGACTTCCTCTAACGCAATTTGCCGGGACCTGTTGCATGAAGGCGGCGCCGACCGGCCGACACGATGGCGGTGAACGACTGAAATAACCTCCCTGTACAAAAGAAAGAACATTGGGTTTAAAGTGAGACGTCATTTGCGGCAGCGTATTCCATACTACAAATTGGCAGTTGTTTTACCTTACGTAATGAATCCTGTAACAACGCTGGATTTTCGTGTGGATTATTTTACTTCTATGAGTTTGCAATGCTTTCTGCATGCAGGTGGTTTTGTTTACAGAAGGTGTCAAGGTTTGTGATTTGAACTATAGGCACACCCGGCACACCCCGTAGCTACGCCTATGTTCGAAACTAATCGTTTCGCAATATCAAACTCAATTTGTTTCTTGTGACGTAAACATGATTCCATGATATCTTCTCTGGCGACCAATGAAATTGCTCTATAGGATATGAGTAAACCTGAAAGGCACAAAACTTTTGCAAGTTCTTCTCGCCCTGACCTGATACAGTTAACAATATTTGGTTCGAATAATTTTGGTTACGGTTGTTGTGGGGTCAGATGAAAAGTTGACAAATTCAAACTGGGAGCTAATATGGAAAGCCAGTTACCTTCACTCAGCATCTTAACGATGGCACCAAAGACAAACTGGGCCTGTAGATGTGTTAATTCTTTACGCGCCAAATTTAAGCGAACGCCTGGACATAACAAAGGTACTCAGGAAGCCAAAGAAATGCAGGCATCATTTAAAATACAGGCTTTACGCAATCTACTATCTTGGCGCATTTTAGTAACTGCTTCCGTTATCATTAACTACTTGCTATGTACCTTCTACCTCTGCTTTCTTAAGGATAGTGATTACAGTACCTTTTTCATGTTGATTGAGTTCTTAGCAGACGCAATATTTGTGTTAGATGTAATGTTATCCGTCTTCCTTTGGACAATAAATTATTTAGAACAGACCAGAACAAAAAAGAGTGACAAATGGTGGATTTTGTTTGATATATATACCATTATTCCCTACAGTTTTGCATACAGAACGGTGATGATTTTACATTATTCTACCGTGGATTACAGCATCTCCTACTTCTTGAAAATGGCGTGTGTTCCACGAATATACAGAGCATATTTCTTCTTTCGTAAGTACATGTACTTTAATTCAAACGTTATACAGGGTGATTCAGAATTCCTATTACACACTTTTAGGGGTTGTAGGGGGACTTAGTGGATCAAGATTTGATAAGGAACCCATGTCCGGAAACGTACAGTTTTGGTACTACACATATGACAAGATCACATAATTTCACATCTCCCGCTTCACGGTAGGCAACCCACATTGACCGAAGGCGACGTCTTCAGTCACCTGATGTCATGTGTGCTGCTTTCAACGTCCTCTGTTTACAATCCGGTGTGCTTCGACCTTCACGTCAGTTGCTATTCAGTCGTGGCTGCAGACAGTTCGCTGTTTACAATCCGGTGTGCTTCGACCTTCACGTCAATAGCTATTCAGTCGTGGCTGCAGACAGTTCGCTGTTTACAATCCGGTGTGCTTCGACCTTCACGTCAGTTGTTATTCAATCGTTGCGCAAGACAGTACAGTATGGTTAAATACACGTTTGCCGAGAACACAGACATGTTGTTAATTAACGGCGAAGCTGGACGTAATGGTAGAGCTGCGCAACGTTTTTATGCAGATCATTTTTCGCATCGTGTCACTCCATCACATACCTTTTTGCACGATTAGAGCAACGGCTTCGAGAAACAGTAACTTCAAAGTTAACAGGGCCGACTGTGGTGCTCCACGGACATGCCGCACTCTCGGCGTTGAAGAGGAGGTCCTTCATCGAACTGACGATAACTCGTCGACGAGTACTCGCACCATTGCACGTCACATGAATGTGTGTCAGAGCAGCGTCTGGCGTATTTTTCATGACCAGCAGCTTCAACCGTACCAACCCCAGAGGGTACAGGCAATGGGTCCGGCAGATTTTGTACCACGTGTCAATTACTGCGCATGGTTTATACACCTTTGTGTGGAAGTTCCCGAGATTCCTCGGCTTGCTCTTTTTACGGATGAAGCGCATTTCACCAGGGAAGGTGTTTTCAACAGTCGGAACAGCAACATTTGGAATGACGAAAATCCTCGTGACATACATTCTAATGGATTTCAGCAACGGTTTGTCATCAATGTATGGGCTGGCATCATCGATGGTCGTCTGATTGGGTCGTACTTTCTTCCGGGCTGCCTAACGGGACCGAGGTACTTGACCTTCCTGCAAGAAGTATTGGCGCAGTTCTTGGACGATGTGCCGCTGCACATTCGCCAGCACATGTGGTTCTAACATGATGGCGCACCAGCACACTTTTCCCATGACGTCCAACAACATCTGAATCAAACATACGGGGACATGTGGATAGGTCGCGGTGGACCAACTCCTTGGCCACCACGATCGCCGGATCTAACTCCTCTTCACTTTTTTCGTATGGGGCAACATGAAGAGTCTTGTTTATGAGACTCCTGTAATGTCGCAGGAAGACCTGGTTGCACGAGTTCTCGCTGCAGCAGACACGATTCAGCACACACTAGGTATTTTTGAGCGTGTGTATGCAAACATCCTTCGGAGGTATACTGTTTGCAACGAATTTCAGGGTCGCCACATCGAGCAGCTCATGTAGTGACGCAGGTAAAGCAGATGTGAAATTATGTGATCTTGTCATCTGTGTAGTACAAAAACGGTACGTTTCCGGACATGGATCACTTATCAAAACTCATCTCCTAAGTCCCCTCTACAACCCCTAGAAGTGTGTAATAGGAATTCTGAATCACCCTGTATACCGTAAAGTGAGTTTATCTCACACGAATTTTAAACTCTTTACTTTCAAGTTTGAGCAATTTTGATATATTTAAGTGGTGAACACATTTTTGGGGTATACTCAGTGGCGTGCCCAAGGGGTTATAACCCCCCCTTTGGCCCAGTATTCGTTAAAAAATACAATGAAATCCAAAAAAAGATGGAAAATGAGGGCTGACTACTAAAAAATGTACACCTAACCCCCTCCTTTCGAAAATCCTGGGCACGCCACTGGGTATACTTATTTTGTCTTGAAACACCCAACCAATACATATATTTAACCGAAAACCCTTTATCTCCTTGTTCTTCTTTTCTAGGGAGGTATAGCGGGAGGCACTAGAGGGTTGGTATTTTCCTAGAAGGGAAAATTTGCGTCTTAAAGGGAAATTGTGATTTCTTGTTATATGGCAACACTGTTGCTACAATCATGGCGGAAAATGCGAAATGCGTGTTGTTGCTCGTAAAGTTTGTAAAAGTGTACCTGTGAACTTAATTCAATTCAGAAAACCTGTTCAATAGGCACATTGTTATTAGTATCAAGATGGAAGGTTTCATGTGTAATAAGTACGTATATTTACATAGCATGATTAGAACAAATTAATTTAAATGAATTTTTGAAAGAAAATAATGTACGTACATTTTTCGTTGTTTACACTTACTTATTCTTCTGTTCAAGGGCGCCGACTTGTCAAAATTATTTGGGTGGGCTCTGATCACTGAAATAAATTAATTAATGACTCACTCTCTCCCGTTTTTAAGTTTTGGTCTCATTGTTCGGAATCTCATAAAAGCCCATGAATCCCTCAAAAGTATCAAAATTTTTATTCACAGTTCTAATGCAGAATTTTAATTGTCCACGGATGGATATGTCACAAGTTTCGTCAACCATAGCAAAATATTCCCGACTTTTTCATATCTGCTACAACGGAGCGCAAAACAGATCTCCCTAATATATCAATGATCTCGTTCTGAATGTCATGTGAGAGCCATTTGTAGCCCAAACGTCCCATCCACTACCTGGTCATAGCCCCCTCCAAAGTTGATGGTTTAGCGGTCTCAGCCCCCAAACTGATGGTCTAGAACATTCAAATGTGTATTTAAAGTTAAGTTCATGTGGCACAATTCAGAGTAAACTTTACAAAAGAAGCAAAATAATACATTAGATCCTCTTAAGCAAAATTATTAGGGGGCTCTGCCCCACATCGTTAACATTGGGGGGGGGGCGGCTCGAGCCCCCCAAGCCCCATGGAGTCAGCGCCTATGCTTCTGTTATGTATATTCGCAATATCCCTTGTACTGCACATAACTGTAGATTATTGTAGTCCAAGGGGTTCGATTTCCGATGAGTAACATTTTAGTGATCATTATTCACAGGCCTTCATTATCCTTTGTGTGTGTGTAAAGCAGGCTTAGGGTTCAGGTTCCGATTGTTTAATTCCGAATGCCTGTTCACACATACTTCAGAGTCTTAGTGATTACTTACTGCACATTTTCTGGAGAACGATTTTCCCTCTTGTATACTCCAATAGGATTCTTTGTGAGCAGCCATTCATTTACTGTCGTCTTGGATACGGACTGCTGCTCCCATCTACTTCACATGACAGGTTAGGTGGATCAGGTTTAGGGCTCTTAGCATTAAAATAACGCCCCTAAATGCCTTAAACGCCTTCACATAATACCTGGTCTTGAACACAAAATCCTCTTCAAACCTCGCATGAAAATCTGCAAAAACTCTTATCCGAGTCGACTGGAATCTAAGAACGCCTGCTCGCACAAGCAACATTAGCTGTGCTAATTAGTTTCTCCAAACTTTGAACTTACTTTCACATTCATTTCCAGTATTCTTAAGTGCCTTTTAGTACTCCTACAAAAATTGCTAAAAACCATTAAACATTCGAAACCGTTACTAGGCTTAATGCCATGAAAATATTGTTGCGTTTGTATCTATTTAGCATGCACTTATCCAGTCAACTACTGATTGCTGCAATGTGAAACAAATGACTAAATACCCTAGGGTACATAATATTTTGTACTTAACTCATGGTGTACCCTTCATCATACTAGCAAATTTCATCCTCCTCTTCATAGTTGTGATTAACCTATAGACAGGTAGTAAAGTTCACCTCTTGTATCCCATTGAGAATTATGTTGTTTTTTTTTAATCGACAGATTTTGATGTTTTATGTAATATAAAGCACAAATAAGAGACATTTGATCCTAAAGTGTAGCTCACGTAAGTAAAAACATTCCATCTCTGAGTACTTTTACTGCATTTTATTAGTAAAGATCATTTGTATGCACACTAAAATAGCGAAAGAACATGTTGAAAATTGCTATCAGGTCCAAACCTAACAAGTCCTAACCTATCGTTGTAAAATTATATGGTAGCTGCTGTTGTGGATTGTTGTGTTGGGTGCTATATTCAGTTGCACGAAGCTTCTGACTGTTCTGCTTCATGGTAAGGTAACACACAAAGACAACAGATGCAGTTTACTTCACAATATCACATCTCTGCGAGCTAACATTCATAAACACCATAATCTTAAGAAACCATTCAATATATTTCACTTTCTTGAGGAGGTACAAAGTGAAGGATACCGACAGGGATCCCACTAACTTAAAAATCCTGGAAATGTCATGGAAATCAATGTATGACTAGAAAGCCAGAATTTCTTAAAAAAATATTTATAAACCTGGAAAAGCCGAGGAATATTCAATATGATTTTGTATGTTATAAATCCATATAAATTCTCAACAACATGTGCTCCTATGTAAAATTAAATATAATATGGCTGTTTTATGCTTCTTTTCTGTCTTTTGGGTTAATTTTGATAATCAACTGGTGAAACATGTGACCAACACATCTTTTGTTTGAAATATTGATTAGTGTCCCTAACTGTTGATGTATAAACATAGACAATAAAATGTGGATTGCGGTAGACTTTTCTAAACAATTTGTGTGTGTGTACACACACCATCATATTGGTGCCCATTTTGAATGGATGCTCAACCCATGATCTTCACACCAAAAG
Source organism: Lepisma saccharinum (assembly GCF_977018435.1). Taxonomy (NCBI): domain Eukaryota; kingdom Metazoa; phylum Arthropoda; class Insecta; order Zygentoma; family Lepismatidae; genus Lepisma; species Lepisma saccharinum. The sequence goes on along the minus strand of NC_139250.1, from coordinate 17,643,177 downwards.
TTCTGGGTTTGAATCCCATCTTGGGGTGTAAGGGGTGACCTTCCACGTAGTACACCCAAATGTCAACCTCACTTCCACATTAGTACACCCTGGACTGAAGACTAACGAGGCTCTGGCGACTGGCCCCATGGCCAGTATAATTTTGTTTGTATTGTCCTGTTGTCCTTATGTGTGCTGAGTGCCCGTTTACAGCCTCAGCTTTTAACAGAAGTCAGGACATTTTAAGATTTTTAATTATGCAACGTTAGAGTTGTTCTTTGTAATGATAAGGGGCTGGCCCCCGTATAATGTGACGGGAGCAAAATAGCCTAAGTGCTGACGCTCCCACAATTTTAACATCAAATTCAAATTAATCCCATCTTGGGCATTTATGTTCCTTTGTGAGCATCATTTTGTCAATTTCATGTAATTATCCCCATCATTGCAGTTAGCCTGCCAGAAATGTTGGACAAAATAAGCAGTAATTAAATATATGAGTTGCTATGTGTGTGTGTAGATGATATATTTTTTGTGTTCATTTTTAGGTGACTTGAACAGATCTGTTATAAGAAGAAAATTTGTATTTTTTATTGCAAAGTATTGTGTTTGGTTATATGTTGCTGTCCACACCACAGCTTGCATATGGTTCAGATTAGCATGCTTGGTAAGTAATAAATTATTTTATGTATGCAAAATTTTTAAAGTTCAGGTAATCATATACTTAATGTGTGAATTAAATATTTTGCTTTGCAGGGAAGGATGAAAGGAAATAAGCACTATTTCTTGAACAGACAAATGTTGTTATTGTTATTAATATTAGTAGCAGCAGCAGTTGTCATCATGGTAACTCGAGGAAAACAGTAAGATATTAATAAAGGCACAAAAATTATTAATTTTGTCACACTAATCTTTTTTCCGAGAAACTGTTTCAAATGCTGGTTCTGGCTCTATTGAATTTTTATTTTTCACTCATTATTATTGCATTTTGAAAACCTTTTCGGTCTAGGAAGTCTCCTTATAAATTAAGTTAACTTTTTTTTTTCTATTAAACTAATAGTATTCAAATTCATTGAATATTTAATCAGCTGGCTCTGTAACTCAGCATGTTAGGTGTTTGACTTTCGATGTCACCAGTTCCCGCCCTGGATACAGTTGTACTTTGTGAGTGTCCATCATCAATTTTTTTCTAATCATCACTCATCCTCATTGTTATGATTGGCCAAAAGTAGTAGAAGAGCAATGCAAAATAAGAAATCTACAAATACAAATATTTAGTAGACACATTCAAAAACAGTTCAACTCACTCTACTTGTGTGAATGTTTAATATGCAAATAAATGACAAAACAAGAAGGCCTCCCTTAAATTCATACCTTTTACTTCTTTTTGGCCACCAATTAGAAACACATAAAATTTATTGAGTATTTCTTGACAATTAGTTGGCTTTCCTGCTGGCGAATGATGAAGAAGTTTTCTCGAGATATCAGCCAGGTGATTTACGGATATGCTTCCGAACTTTCGAGAGCTAACATCACTGGATAGAAGTGCAAAGAATCATTAGGGTATGGTTATATGTTTTTGGTGTGGGAGGGGTACAGTGTAGGTGGCGGGCCAATCAGGTGGCGTTTCTCCGACGTCCATGCTCCCAGTCGACTATCGCTAACCAGGCTGGGTCCAGTTCTAGTCCCATGTCCCTGTTGAGGTTTTCCTTTTCGCCATGTATGGCTATTGCTTCTTTGATGGTCTGTCCCAGTAATTGGATGACTTATTGATGATCTTTGTGGTTGTGAAGTCGATTCTATGGCCCTCTTGGGTGGAATGCTCTGCTAACCCGGATTTTTCTGGATGGAAATTCTTGATGTAGCTGGCATGTTCTTTGCAGTGTTGTTCGATTGTCCTCCCTGTTTGTCCGATGTAGACTTTACCGCAGGAATAGCTGATATGGTAAACCTCGGCTGTCTTCTGTCCTAGGTTGTCTTTAGGGTTTTGAAGCCAGCTTCTGACTTTCTGTGGTGTTTTGTGGATGGTCTTAATGTTGTGCTTTGATAGAATGCGAGTGATGACTGCGGAGAGATTTCCAGTGTATGGGACGATGGCTATCTTCTTCTCTTCTTGGTTGTCTGGGGGTTACAGGTTTGTTCAGTGGCGGCGATTGGGTTCCAAAACCGGGAAGGCAAGGTGCAAACTGGGGGGTGGGGGTGCAAAGGCAGTATATTTCCCTTTGTAGATAAAGTTTAGCATAGTGCGGGGGAAAAAGTGGTGAAAATTTGGTGAGCAATTGCCCCCTTGCCCCCCTTAATCACCGTGCATTACTCGCTCTAATGTCTTGTTGATGATGCCTTCTGTCTGAAAGCTGTGCACAGGTGTCTTATTTCAACTTGAAGTTGCTCATTCGCCACCAGGAAAGCTTCAAGAATTACTTCACATGCCTCTAGGGGAGGAAATGTTACAACGGATCCTGAGATTTGAAGATCTACGCACCAAGAAAACAGCTGTTGTCAACTCTGGCTTTCTTACATAGATGCAGAGACAAGAAAGGAATACCCATCTTCACCAAACTGAAGTATCGGATCAAAAATGCAACAACGGACAAGATACTAAGATGCACCAGCATCACGTTGGTAAGAGAAAGAACACATATCACAAGACCCGAACTTTCCAGCCTGATCATTACCAGTGCGTAGTTAGAGATCGGTTAGTTCATTGAACTCTCCTGCCTATCTATTGCCTATTTTTGGGGGAGCAGAAAAAGGTTTTATAAGCTCTTGCCTTGACTCATCTCACCCAACAGGTCGCTAGGTGCTGGGGCTTGCCCAGAGTTGATATTTTCCTGGAGATGAGGCCTGCTCGGAAAGGTTTTATAAGCTCTGCACTTCTGTTTTTGAAGATGAGAGTGACGTTAGGTCTCGAAAGCTCGGGATTGTATCTGGAAATCACCTGGCTGATATCCCGAGAAAACTTCATTCGTCGTCAGGAAAGCTTCAAGAATTAGTTGGCTGTTTTGTCTGAAGTAGGTTTGCACACAATTGCAGCCCTTTGCCACATTTAGTTTTTCTGCTATATTGTGGAAAATGTAGGCAGTGCATGCTCAAAAGTGGACAAGTGCTTCAAAACATTGCCACTGTTCCCATGTCTGACATCACAAAAAAAGGAAAGTGACCACTTGTGGATGCAGAATGTATCTAGCCAACTCACCTGGTCTTGCACCATCAGATTTGTTTCCTTCCCTCCAGTTTTTTAACCTTAACTATAGATCCACCAAGCTTTCTGAAACCTCGGAAAATATGCGAACTACAGGCTTCCCCGTAACTTTAACTAGCACCACTGCTCCCATGCCAGGGTTTCAGATGGGTTGGTGGACCTATACTAAGGGGCATTTATAATCACATACCTACTATGGAGGGAGTCCGTCAGACAGCTGTTTTAATTTTGAACTGTGAACTAGCTGTTTGACTATTTTCAATGTGTGGCTTGTTATAGAAGAATATTGTGAAGCAGTCTTCAATTTATTGTTTTGTATTTCTTTCAGTCGCACTGTGAAGACAGTAGGTACTGGACAGTGTTGGTGGAGTCGAAAACCCTTCCATTAAGCCAACCAAAAGATTGGTATCTGCTCTGCATGTATTTTTCATTAATGACATTAACAAATACTGGGTAAGTTATATGCAACTAAATTATAAACAATAACATTTCTAGCTGAATTGTAGTATGAAATTAGTGCTAAAAAATCATTGGTTTGTCAAATTTGTTGTTCTCAGGATAGTTTTCAGAACTCGTAAAAAATGTATGAATTTTGGATAATTATGAAGGAAGAAATGTACATTCTAGCGAACGAAAACAAGTCTCTGTGCAAGTAGTGACGTGAGACAACTCCACTTATGAACACGTGAGAGGAAAGGGATTCCGTGGAGGGGTAAAAGTAACCAGTTATCAGCCTTCCCAGTAGTGTGTACTGTTTGCTCTGCTCACTCGATCCCCCTTACCCCTTCTCTGCCACCTTTCTCCAGAGATATCTGGGACAGGGTATAGAGTTTTTTTTTTTTTTAATAAAAAGCAAGATGTCTACCCAAGATTTTCTATAAAGCCATATTGAGGGTGAAATATCTGCTTCCATAGTGTTTTTCTTTCCATCCTCAGTTCAGGAACCCACCAGGAGGGGTCTCGCATGGTCCTTAACCCTTAAAACTGGTATCATCTCATAATGTAACGTAACTGGTATCATGGTGTCTGACAGACACCTAATATATTTCATTATCTAAAACTTTATTTTCGTCAATTTTAAGTAATTTGTTTCATGCCATTCTTACGTGCATTTTGTAGTATGTGAAAGAAAAAACAATTCAAAAGAAATGAGGACAAGAAATATATAATATAAATTCGAAGGTAACTCGTGTAAAATGCAGCATTGTTTTAAAAAATATATATAATTCTGTTTATTATATATTTTTATGTTGTATTTTTAATTATTAATTTTCATAACATACTCAATTTAAAATAAAAATGAAAATTATGAAAAGATTTGAATTTATAATCTAACATTTTGAAGATTAAATGCCTTTGTTTTTTGGAGCACACAGTTTTTCCTAGTGGGAAGTATTAATATTAATAACCATTTTCTTTTCATGCAAACTGGTAGTGAAAATTATAGTTTGAATTAACATAGAATATCTATTTATATTACAAGAATCTGCGAGGAACAGAAAAATGTTTTTAATAAATGCAGGTACAATCACTTGTTTTTACAAAGTAGTCCTGACAGATTTTTTTGGCTGCTGCTAGGAGATTGGCCCGCTACACTTCAGGCATGGGAATTTTGTTCTCCTTTTAAATTTTGGATCCCAAAAAATGCATGTTTTCTAATATCAAAGAATTCAGGAACATCACATGGCATGATATGCCATATTAATCCAAAATAGTCGCAGTAAATACAAATATGTGAAGGCAAGGTTGACTAGAAAGTGTTCCGTATCATACGTCTCTGAGACAGACCAACAACTTTGATACGATAAAACTCAAGGTCAGATAACAATACAATCGAGAGATTTTCATTGCACGTAGACAACAATCCAACTCGAAGGTACAGGGATGGAGAGAGGAATACCACATTGGGGGGGGGGGGGGAGGAAAAACCTTAGATGTCTCTCAGACGTATGATACCAGTGAGGGTTAAAATCACATTCTTATAATGACTACACAGTCTTTGTTGTCAGATGTGCTTTGAAAGCCATTCAGTATTTAAAATTTATAAAAACAATAATTGTATGAGGGCAAATCGAAAAGTCTTTGCGCCTATTTTTTTTCTAGCTTGTTATAAGTGTTATTTCAAAAGCGAGATATACGAGCGATGCAGTAGACTTTTCTTGGAACGGCCCTATTGTAACTTTCGATTTCTTCCACGACACGGTGCTGTTATCAGTTGGCAAAGATGGCCGGAGTACTCAGGAATTTCACGCCATATGAGCAGCGAAGTGTTATTAGTTTTTTATGGTGCAAAGGACAAACAGCCACAGATATCCACAGGGAAATGGAGCCAGTGTATGGGGACAAATGTTTATCAGTGGGAAGTGTGCAGTGGTGGTGCAAGGAGTTTGAAAATGTGGACGACAATGAGCGATCGGCCCAACCTTGTTCCTTGCTGACGCCGGACAACATTACCCGTGTTGATGAAATGGTCAAAGCTGATTGATGTGTTCATCTGAAGGACATTGTCACTGAACTCGGCCTTTCCTACGTGTCGGTGGGTTCCTAAGCTTCTTGATGATGAACATTGTTTAAAAAATGAATAACACCTCGCTGCTCGTATGACGTGGACTTCCTGAGCACTCCGGCAGCCATCTTTGGCAACTGATACAGTACCGTGCCATCAGCGGCGGCACCAGGATTAATCATCTAGGGGTGCTGAGGGGGTACGGAAAGAAAATTAGGGGGGGCAAGGACAGTTTACTTTCCCTTGGTAGATAAGATTTAGCATAGTGTGGGAGCAAAAAGCTACCCTAATCGCTGCCACTAATTAACATAAATTACTGACTGAAATGAAATTGAAAGTAGCTCAAATTTTTGCTCCAGTGTGAGGAAGAACAAGTAGGCAGAAAATAAACCATTTGTCAACAATGCAGTAAAGAACAAGAAAAGAAAACCTAACTCACATTAAGTTATAGACAATTATCGAAAACCACAAACGGACCACTTGAAGAAACAAATGGAGAAACATTCATAACAACAATGCTGACGAGAGGAAAAAAAATGGCCACTGATTTTCATTGAGGCTGCCGTCAGTACAGAAAAGTATGTATATCGGCATCTCTGTCAGTGTTTGTCTGTTGCATACAATAATAACGGTCTTACTTCAGTATCTAACATTTGGTGGTCAATATGACGACATGACATAATATGACACTCTAAGCGTTAGTGTTTTCAGTTGAACATAGGGGGTGTGAAAGAAAATTAAGGGGTGCGCAAGCACCCCCTGGCACTGCCCCTGTGTGCCCTGGAAGAAATCAGAAGTTACAATAGGGCCATTCCAAGAAAAGCCTACTGCATCGCTTGTATATCTATCTTGCTTTTGTAATAACACTTATAACAAGCTAGAAAAAAATTAGGTGCAAAGACTTTTCGATTTGCCCTCGTATATCATAACACTACATCTTTATTTCCTGCATTTATATACAAAGCACAGTTTATGCAGCATACGTATGTATCATCATTTCAAAATATTTGTATGCAACTGTGAGAATAAAATATCAATATTATAGTTTAGGAAATGTAGATACACGACTATTCATATAAAAATCATAATGAGAAGACTGTTCAATGAATAAAAAATATTTTCATCCCAGTCACATGTGTAGTCGTCAGTTCTGTGTAAAAATACTAAATTAAATAGTTAAACATGTAGTTAGTTTCTTGTTCTTTTCCCCGTTTTCAGATGACAGTGGCTCCTTAATTCTGTCGATAGTGGAAATTACTTCAGAGTGTCTTTTTAATGATGGTTCTATTTCTTTTCTGACTTGAGGAGAAGGCTGGGTTGCTGGCCATCACAATCAATGGCTGACTCTTGATCTTGCTACCAAAGTTCCAAGCCTGTGTGTAGGCATTCCTTGTAAGCGTCTATTCATCAATTTGGTCTAATCGTCGTTCATCCTCATCACGATTAGCTAAAAGTGTAAGAAAAGCAAAATAGAACAAATGTAACATCAAGGATCCTGAAGTAAGGAAGCTGTAGGTTTATCTTGAATTCAGAACTAAGCTCAGTATGTGTGTCTGAAAGATGAACCTGAGAAAACCTCTATACCTCTAAATTTCTATGGTCATATCTAATATCATAGCATCAGCTCACTCGCATAGTTTATTGTTTTGTTTGGAACTCCCTATTATTCATAAGGCACTTGATTCTATGTCTTCCACCATGTCACTGAAATTATTTTATTTTGCTATTTCAGATTGGGTGACATTTATGCTAATAATGCCATAGAAATGTGGGTGTGTGTCGCAGCTATGTCACTTGGGTTTGTTTTAGCAGTAGGATCACTAATAAGTGCTTTAACTGCATTGCTTATGAACTTCGAGAGAAGACGATTTGACTTTTTTGAGAAAATTCCTTTGGTGAAAGATAACCTGGTATGTATTCCATAGAAGTGAAATTGAAATTATTTTATGGATCAATAGTGTTTTGTTGTATTTGGTACACTTAAGCCAAGTGTTAGGTAATAATCAGTATCTAATTATTGATAACAACTCGTTTGAACCAGTTTCCAAATTCAAATACTTAGGAGTAATATTAACAAATGAAAATTATACTAAAGAGGAAATGAAAAGTAGGCTTAATTCAGGAAATGCATGTTACTTCTCTCTTCATAAACTTTTGTCTTCTCGTTTAATATCTAAGACACTAAAAGTTAAAATATACAAAACAGTAATTTTGCCTGTAGTATTATATCGGTGTGAAACTTGGTCCCTTACATTGAAAGAGGAACATAAATTGAGAGTGTTTGAAAATAAGATCCTTAGGAAAATATTTGGACCTGAAAGGGATGAGGAGACAGGTGAGTGGAGAAGGTTACATAATTTAGAACTACATAATTTGTATTCATGTCCAGATATTATTAGAATAATTAAATCAAGAAGACTTAGGTGGGCAGGCCATGTGGCACGAATGGGAGAGGAAAGAGGAGTTCCCAGGATTCTTGTTGGGAAACCTGATGGTAAGTGACCATTAGGAAGGCCAAGACGAAGATGGTGGGATAATGTTAAGATGGACCTAAAGTAAATTGGTAGGGATGGAAAAGAGTATATAGATCTTGCTCAAGATAGGGACAGATGGAAGGCCTGTGTTGCTGCAGCCATGAACCTTCGGGTTTAAGAAGGCTAGAGAGTTAGTTAGTTAGGTACACTTAAGCATCATGTGTTTTATGTGTGTGTGAGGGGGCAGAGTGTACATGTGTGTGAGTGAGTGTAAATGTATGAGTCAATCTAAAGTTATTTTTTCTTCAAAAAAATTAAAGAATGTTGTACTTATGATAATTGTATTTACTTTGCCAATTTAAGAGATTTAGTTACGTTTGGCACCTTTCCTTTCAGGTTGAAATTGGAATTAGAGATAATTTAATTAAAAGGGTAATTAATTATTATATGGAGATGTGGAGTAAGAAGTCAGGGATCAAATCACCAATTGAGGTTGATCTCTTACCAAAACCACTTCAAATGGAATTGTATTTTGATATTAATAGTCAGATATTTGATAATGTAAGTTTATCCTGTTTTGATATTTGTATCTGCTTATGTATTGATTTGTGACTTAGCATATGGGTCATCTTTTTGCATTAATTTTATGAATAGTTCAGATTCCATGTAAGTGGAAATTTGTATTTTTAGTTATTTAATGATCTTTCATCTCGTTAAGGCTGCCCCACCTGAGATGTGTAACAATAAGTCATTATTTTTAAAAAAATAGGAAAAAGTGGAAATCTGTACTTTCGGATTTTCCTGTATCTTTACTCAAGGAAACTGCTGACCATTCCTCCATTGCATTTTCAGCCATCTTTCTTCCACACCTTTCTCTTTTCTCCCTTCCCTGAAGAAAGATACGATCCGAAAATTGTGAATTACGACAAACCAGAATATGTGCTGTGACTGAGTCTTCATTTCTTTTGATATGTTGATGACATGTGGCTTGGAATAATCCTTTTTATATACATATAAAAAAATCATCAACATAAATAGGAAACCCTCCTGAAATATGAAAGTTTTGAAGTTTGAAGTTTTTTGTGTTAATTTTATTCACAGATTAGCTTATCAGTACTGGATTTACAGTTGAAAATGGTATCCAAACCATTATGTGCCTCCCCCATGTATCGAATCTGGAACTCCCTTGATTAAAAGGCAATTATGTTATTACTACAACATCAGGGAAGCCCTGAATTATAAAAGGATGATTACCTTTTAGATCTAAACTTAAGTGATCACCCCACTTGAAATTCTAAATGTAACAACAAATTGTGATATAAAATAAGAATAAAGGACATTTTTCCTTCTCGACATCTAAAAACAGGCTTTGACTCAAAGTAAACCATTATCATCCTTTAAGTTAATTAACATAAGAGTAAATTATGATCATTATGTGCAATTGAATTGCTTTCATCTGAACACTAATTTAAAGCTGTAGATACGTAATTTCATGTGTTGAATTCCACTTGTGCAAATATTTTGTTCAGGTACTCGAAAGCAAACTATTTCTTCATTCAAATCATCATTTTTCTTTTTTTTTCAGTGTAATATTTTTCGAGATGCACATGAACCTTTTCTTAAGAAACTCTCTCTGTACGTGTCTCACGAATTTTACCAGCCAGGAGACATAATATGCCATCAAGATGCACTCAGATATGTACTGATATGTGTTACATCAGGAGTTATTGAGGTGAGAAAGATAAAAAAAAAAAAAAAACGAGTGAAATGTTTGTGGAGTTCTCATGTACTTAATATTTGGTGGTCTTGCCTTTGATTCAAGAGGTTCTAGGATCAATTCCTGTTGGTCACCACAAAATTTGAATGTTGACCAAGCATCATGAGGTCAGGTACTTGGAAAGAAGTGCCAGAAGAATAGCAGTGACGGGTATTCATGTCCTGACCACACATTATTAAAGAGCCCCATGGCAAAACCTGATTTTGTTGTGTATCACAGACTTTGTATTTTAGTTGTATACATACTTTAACACATTCCAGATTTGCGATGGGCTATGCCTGTCATACAACTACTGTCCAATAAGATGGGCAATGTGCATAGCCCACTCTCCGCTGTACTCTCGTATTGTGAATGAACGATGTGCTATAATTTTACTGCATCTTTTGTGCATGTGTTGTAACCACTGCTTTCAAATTCCAAATGCTAGATGTCGTGTTTTCCTTGCTGAATAATAGTTTTTCTTGTATGTACGCATTGCTTGCATTATAGAATTATTTTCCTGTAGTTTACGGTTATTACAAGCATAAGAAAACAGTTTTTCTTTGTGACGTTTCGGGAGAACACACACTCCTTTCATCAGACATTTATTTCTATTTTGACTTTTTTTTATATAATATTTTATGAAAATAAATGTCTGATGAAAGGAGCGTGTGTTCTCCTGAAACGTCACAAAGAAAAACTGTTTTCTTATGCTTGTAATAACCGTAAACTACAGGAAAATAATTCCTTGCTGATTTGTACATTTGCTCGTATTGAATGACGTTGCATTTTTGTCTGTACTCTTGAGAATAGCTTTGAATAATTTATTTCATATTGCATATTGTGGAAATTATTTACGAGGATTTTCCAGTTAGTGATGATTTAGAACCTGAAGAGTAAGTTTTTAGGATATTTTTCATTAGTTATTTTTCTACATTAGATATTGAAAATATGTTTTCACTAACTTTTACTATAATGTTGATTTTTTTTCTTTCAAAAAATTGCTGAATATTCATAAATGTGGGAAAATGTACATAAAAGTAACATATTATATACTGTGAAAGGAGAATGTCCTGTAGATTTAAAAAAAAAAATTGAAAATAATAAGAAACTTAGCAACACATTTTCTATGATTTTCTGAAAAATAGCTAAAAACCCCAGTCTCGTGGAAAAACACAGTACTGTATTTTCAGGACAGTTCACCAAGTATTAAATTTGTATGTTATATGTGTGTGTTTCTTTACGGAAAGTAGTGCCAAATCATTATGTTGGAACAGGATCCAAAAAAGTATGGTGGAGGAGGAATGTCCGCCACCACAAAAACCAGGACAAAAAGAAATATTACTGCTTGTTCAACCAAATTTTTTAATGCTATGAAAATGTAAGTAATGCTAGTTCTATACATATATCAAAGCAAAGTATAACTATATGTAAGAAAGAATTGCAGAAGGTGTGTTTTAATTCTAAGCATTTCTTATTCTTTCATTGGCCAGGTGCTTTCGGAAGATTGCCAAAGCCCAATTATATCCTTTACAACTGGAACTTGCCTCGGAGAAGGTTACCTATGGTTATACTTACCATCGAAGTCCACTATCCGAGCAGCGACATATTGCGAGCTGCAAGTGCTCAATAAAACTGACTTCTTTAGGACGCTTATATGTTACTCAGAAACTTCTCAGATGATGTTTGAAAAGATTCAGGTAACTTGTTAAATGGTGTTTTTTCCCCCTAAGAAAAACAAGAGAAGAATCATATTCAGTCAGTGGGTGGAGTTGTAACGTGCAAAGTTTCCGCATGTTCATGACTTTCTGTAAACTTGGATTTGGTGCTTGCCTGTCTTCAGTCCACATGCACGTGCTACCCTTTGGTGAAGTAAGGTCAGCAACAACAGGAAAGCTGTGGTTACTGAAAAGGAGTCTAGGAAACAGATATGATCAGTTACTCCACGTGCGGAGAGCCCCATATGTGAGGACACCACATGCGAACAACCGATGACGTGATGCAATGACAGTCAGACCTCTGCCCATGCCTCCCTGACCTTCTACACTTCCTGACAACGACACGAGGCAACAGAAATAACCCTGCGTAAGGTTGTTTCGGCCACACCCGAAGTATATAAGCTCTAGTCAGAAGACTAGAGGGGTAGCAGTTTTGAAGCGAAGTTCCTTGTCCCTCTTCTAAGTGCCTGAAGCTTTCCTGTTGTTGCTGACCTTACTTCACCAAAGGGTAGCACGTGCATGTGGACTGAAGGCAGGCAAGATAAGATCGATCCACAGCACCTTGAGTGCTTCCTGTTGAAAACCACACCCAAATCCAAGTTTACAGAAAGTCATGAACGTGCGGAAACTTTGCACGTTACAGAGTAGTGAGTGGAGACACATATTTTTTGATAAATAAAAATACAAAATTTTTGTACAAGAACAGTCAATTTCAGGTTCGAAAGCTATAAATAAAATAAAATTTTGATGTTATAGTGGTGAAAAATTGTATCAAAAGCCGTGTGTAAAATGACATTTTGGTTTTAAAATTGTGAATATACTCCTAAATTTGATTTAAAAATTACACATATTACACAAAATAAACATATCCCTTCCAATAGCACATTTATGTATTAAGTTTATTCTTGTATAAAGGGGTCCATTTTTGCTTCTCAAATATTTACAGCACAATTAATCAATTTTCCGTGAATTGCATAACTCACGGGATAAGTCAAACTTCAGAAAGTGTTGCATTGGCAAATAAACTCTAAATTTCATGTTTGAGAATTTATTTATGAATTTGCAGTTCATTTCGTGATAAAACAGGATACAATTTTATTAACTGATTGGGGTAGCACTCTCAGTGTCCCCCACCCCACTTCGAGTACGAGGAGTAGAAGTCTCAGAAATTTGAGAAGTGTGTCTTCCTGTCATTCCTGCAAAACGTATCCAAACATATCGATCACAGCTCTAGCCCAAGCCTGGCTGTTGAGAATAAGTTGGGCCTTCAAAAAATGCCATTTATAATATTTTAGTAAACAAGTTACTGTGGTCCCCAAGGACTCTGCCTAGCTTTGATGAAAATGTGGTGCTGCTATTTTACCATCTTCCTGCATTAATTTCACCATGGCTGTAAGGATAAAAATTCCAGGCCAGTACAGCACAAAGCAATATGTCATTTTAAGTGAATTCTGTGATTTCTGATGAAAGAAAAACTAAATATTAGGTCAGGCAAGCCAAGAGGCACTTATTCCAATTTTTATTGTAGGGTAATTGATTGAATTGGTGTTTTAAAGTCCACTTTGTGTACAGAAAGTCTAATCGGGACTGGACCTACAGTTCAAAGTGGAATCCGAACCACCATGTGCCTCCACTGGGTATCGAACCCAGGACCCCTTGATTACAAGGCAATGACACAACCACGGGGAGGACTATTGTAGGGTAATGAACATTTTCATCAATTACAATACCTTCATAAGAATTAAGGAAGAGTATATTGTACTGTTACAGTTTGAATCAAGTAGACGGTAATGCTGTCAAGCCGTCCATGAGGACTCTCATTTAAGGCCACGAGGAACAGTTTCAGTGCCCAGTCAGACACGAGGTTCTGAAAGACTGCCCCTCTCCCACTGACCTTTCGCCGTGGCAAGCTGAAGAAGTTTGTGTGCTGGATGGTTGTAGAAGGGGGAGAAACTTAAGATTACTTATGGGAGTATTATTTTACTTGTTCTCTTGAGAATATCAAACTTTCGATGGTGTAGAAAAACACATGACCAAAAAGAGGACAAGTTGAAGATCTTGTTGGCGGTGGAAAAAGTCGAAACTTGCATTTAATTAGCTGTAACTTGAAGTTGTTACTCTATAAGGAATACATGGGGTTCTATAAATTCTTTAATTATCAACTTAAAAAATTGTTTCTACGTTGTTGGTAAAATAATAACATCTCGTGCAGTTTTCTCTTTATGTACAGATTTATTTATACTGCTGCCCTTCTTTGTATATACATCTTTCCGTTACAATCCATTAACAACTGCTCCCCGTTGGCTTTCGCCCCGAAACAGAGAAATGCACTTAACAGGACCTCCAGGCCTTCACTGTGCGAGTGCACTATTTAGCATAGTGCTAACCCGCTCTCGCAGCAGAGGTCCCTATACATACGACACTCACTCTCTATGCATCCATCTGGCTCAGTAAAAAACTGCCTCAATCCATTGGCCCTTGTATCGGAGTATCTGAGAGTTGGCAACTGGATGAGTATCTGAGCATCTGATAGAGTGAGAGCGGTGAGAGAGAGACCGTAACAAGTCGGAACCTGGTATTTATAGCTCCATCAAACAGCCCGCCCCCAACTACCAGAGCAAGGCCCTATTGTCACCTTTCAAACAGGAAAGCCGTTGGGGGAAAACAACCGTTGGCTTTCCCGGCTAACAGGCAAAAAGCAACCTAGGCCAGGATATGTACAAATATCCCAACTTTTACATATATATTTTCCATCATCCAGCTGTGTGTGTCAAAACCACACAGCAACTTGAAACGGGAGATATTCATACTCTCTCTTGTACAGTGGATATTGAAATAAATGCACACTTCACCTTAAAAGGGAATATTTCATCTACCAGTCTATGATGTTAATACTCCACACTGTAATTGGTTTTTCTTTTTACAGGGAAGAATTAAAGCTGCAGAAGATGATAAGAGGACTCGCAGGAAATGTGAAGATCGTTTTTCTAGATTTGTGTAAGTGTTTTCAGTACTTGAAGTCACATTTAACTAGTCACAAGTCTCGGAAGAAAATTTTTCACAACTTCCAAAATGGACCTACCTGGTGCGACAGTAGTTTTTTTAGGGCAAGGCTTATTCTTCGTCAGCACATCATGTCTTATCACTGCTGTTTTCCGGCTTTTTAGACCAGAGTCCATTATTATTGCTTTCATGTACCTCCACAATTAGTTGAAAAAAAGTCTGCTCTTTTGGAGAAAAAACGAAAATTTTGGCTTTTTTGGCCATTGCTTCTTGTTACTAATTTGTTTTTGCCTTACATGTACATGTGTACCCAATGGCATAGTGGTAATGCTGTTGTCTTTCAATCAAGGGGTAGCAGGTTCGATCCCAGTGGAGACTTGTAGCATAGTGGTTCAAATTCAATTCTAAAATTGTACGTTCAGTCGTGATGAGCATATCTGACCATGTAATGGTTACGTGTTTGTGTCTGAAATGTCGTGTCATGAAATAGGAAACAAATGGTTACGTTAAAATATTCGATGTTTGAGGACAATTTAAGTAAACACATACGCAGAAGTTTACTATTACATGACAGGTGACAAGTGATATGTGTCTCTAACTGAAGAGACATGACAAGCTGCATTTTTTTCCCTGACCACTTCAAACTCTATCCACAATGATGTTGACCCCATGATGCTGGACCAACACTGAAATTTTGGACCTTCCACTGGGATCAAAACTTGGATCAACAGATATTTTTTCAGTTTTCTGAATTTATATGAAATTCATAGGGAATTAAATTTTATGTAAATATGCTTTATTCATCCAATTCAACTAATAAAAGTCTTATATTATTATTTATTTTTTCCAGGTCAAAATTGCAGCGTAAATTACCACAGAGTCCTGAGTACGATGATCCTCTTGAACAAACGAAATCATCAAACAGTGTCTTGTTAGATATCACAGATATTTATAACATAGCAAAGGTACTTTTATCATTTCAATTAATATTTTCTATGTTTGTGAAAATGTATTTTAACTTCCCATTTTTTGAGTTGATATAATGACTGAAGACAGGTGTCAACAGTTCTAATGGAAAAAGATATAGGATTGTAAGATGATAAATTCACGTCCTCCTCTATAAGACATGGATATGCCAAACAGTGCTTGGTGGTTTTATTCAACGTATTCTCATTCTAACACAATGCACGTTTCATGTTGCTGTTTCAGTGCTTTCAGACCTTGCAAATAGAAGTCTGAAAGTTGCTCTGCAAACTAAGCCTCTGTGTGATTAATGTAGTTTTGCGCAATGACGTAACGGTGGTCGGTGGATGAAACATGGTTGTATTGCTACGAACCCATGATAAAACAACAGTCAGTAGAATGGCACAACAGTGGTTCTCCATGCTGAAAGAAGGCCAGAGTACAATGGTCCACTGAATAGGTCTCACCAGTGTCTTGTGGGATTTTGAGGGCATTCTGGTGGCCAATTACTAAAGGCACATATTTTTGGTAAATAAAGAAGCAAAATTTTCATACAAAAACTGTCTATTTCGGGTGTTAATAGCAGTGAAAAATCGGATTAAAAGCGGTAGCTTATATCAAGTGATATTTTGGTTTTAACATTGTGAACAAAATCCTAAATTTGATTTTAAAACTGCACTTATTACACAAAATAAACATATCCGTTCTAATAGCACATTTATGTTGGTAGCAGAGTGTTAAGTTTATTCCTGTTTAAAGATGTCTACTTTGGCTTCTCAAATATTTAGCAGAATTAATCAGTTTTCCGTGAATCGCTTAACTCTGAGGATAATTCAAACTTCAGAATGTGTTGTGTCAGTAAATAAACTCTAAATTTCTATAGTTCGCATTTTGCAGTTCATTTCACATTATTTCACGACAAAACATGGTAGCAAAATGAACCTCACACCTTTCACAAACATAAAGAATGAAAATTATGATGTGTTATTTCGCATTTCATGTTTTCGTCAAAAACGAAATAAGCATCTACCGATTACCTCAACCTGGTGGTGAATATTTGAACTTTTTTTTGTCAGCATTTCCTCAGGGTCTCCATAACCTCTTTACCAAGTTTCACCACAATCCGATGCTTCAAATGGACTCCAGAGGGCTCTGAATAGGGCAACTTTAATTCTGGCCAGCTGGTATTTTAATTGTGTTTATTTTGTGTCTAATTCTTCACTTTAATATTTATCCTAATAGTCTCAGTTGTTGATAACTAGAGCTTGGAAGTTGAAGACCTATAAATTGCCAACAAAAAAAGACCTAAAAACTGAAAAAATGACGTATAAATGTGATCCAAATTAATTAATAACTTCAGTTCTAATTACATATTTAATGAATCTATGCACGGCACCTCCTTATCTGACTTGAGATCTTTTCAGGCGCGTGCTGTCTGGTCGTATACACCATGCTGAAATCTTCAAAACAAGATAAAGTTGTCACTTACACCTTCCAGACAAGTTATGGTTAAAAGAGTTAGTACCTGCTTCAGTCGTCCAAAAATGTTTTTCTCTCGTTTCAGGGATGGTTCAAATATATTTATTTATTTATTTTTGTTTTTATTTCTTTAAGAAAGGATGTTTAAAAGGTGGTGATGAACTGATGATGATTCGAATTGAGAATGGTCAGTAAAAAACTAGTCGAAAGAAGGCAAATTTGAAAAAAAAAGCCGTTAAGACCTAAAAATAGGCTAAAAAAGAACCAATAAGCCGAAAAACGCCGAAAAAGGCAAAAAACGACAAATAAAACCCACCTTTTTCTGGCCTACAATGACCCAAAATGAACATATATTATGTTGGGCCTCGTCTTTGGACACTAAGAAAAAAAAAAAAGGATTTTTCCTCAACTTCCAAGCCCTACTGATAACGTTACCGATCTGATATTTCTGTACTAGTTCATAAATTAGTGCAAAATTGTGCTACTTTGTTATCATTTTTATGAATGCGAAAGGTATGCTTCATATACTTGTGTTTGTTGCTTTTTTTAAGAAATGTTTAAATACACAGTTTATTTTTAAAATCAAAGCTTGTTTATATAGATTAATTAAGGAGGTGAGTCAAGGACATGCTGAGAGAAGGTGGGGAGTTGGGGTTCAAGTCCCCCAAAGACCATGTGAAATAGTAGTACTAAAAATAAATCATATAAAATTAATTTCTTGGTCCACTTCTTGTACAGGGTATCTAAAAAGTCATGCAACCTGACTTTGAAAGTATGTAACTTTTGTACAAAATGCAATAGAAACATGGACCTTGCATTGTGTGTGAACTTTGACTATGGGGCTATCTTTTAAACATTAACGTTAATGTTCAGTATGGGAGAAAAGTTAGTAAGTTGTAAAAAAGTTTTTGTATGAGTGAAGAAAAACTTGATATGGAGTTGCTTGCAATAATTTTCGATGTGTATTAATTGTCGTGGGTATAAGAGGGCCAGTACCAGGTGTGTTCGATGTCTGTCTATTTGTTAAATCAATGTACATATATTAGGTTTTGGACACCCACATACAGCAGAACCTCGATTTTACGTTTTTCAGGAAACCAAGCTGGAAAAATGTAATTCTGGTAACGTAGCATCAGGATTCCACTATATATATCATTCTTGAAAATTATGGCCCTGACAAAACTCCCTCTTGATTTTTTCCCCCTGTGTATTCAACTTTGAAGACTTAACACTTATTTTTTACTACATTACAGTATTATAGACTGGCCTGGAAAGTTCCATGAAAGTATCTGCAATTTAATTTGGAAAAATGTGTGGGGGGAACCATGGGAAATAATTTTGCAAGCCTATCATTTTTTAATCTGAGATACTCATTTTTTTTTTTTTTACCCCACAGAGAGTTACACACACTGAGGGTGTTGTGTGTATGCATTCATTTCCATGGATTCTTCAACCAGACACATCATTGGTTCATTTCTGGGATTTCTTAATAGGACTGGTGGTCCTGATTATCTGTATTCTGTACCCATATTATGCAACTTTCGAGCGAAGATTTCCTGCATGGTTACTGAATCTGGGATTCCTGTTCGATGCTTTATTCCTATTGGATATATATGTACAACTGACAACGGCAGTGTGGCAACAAGACAGTGAGTGGTGATAATTTTATCTAATTTATTGTGGACATGACATACGAGATGTTACTTGTTAACTTTGCTTCATATCAAACTTTCTGAAAATTACACTGCTGGACAAAATAAACCGGACATTTGCATTTTTTGTGATAACACATAAATTTAGTAGTGCTGCGTAATTTATATAATTTGTTCTCTGTTGAATATATTCAGGTTTTCTTATTTCAAATAATTTCTGCAACATTTAGTAAGCCTTCGAAGCAGAATAGCAGAATTGTTAATAAGTTAAATTAGAAAAAAATAATAAGTAATTGCAATTTAGATGTCAAATATTAGGGTGTCCGGTTTATTTTGTCCAAAAAAGAGAGAGAGAGTGAGAGTGTGTGTGTGAGTGAGTGAGTGGGATGGAACCGATTAATCGGCCGATATAGGCATATCGGTGTATCGGTAAAATTAACGATTATTTTACCGATCCGATATATCGATAAATATCTTATAATTTAGTGCAAAATTCTGCCATTTTGTTGTAATTTTTATGGATAATCTCGATGCCCTACTTTTTAAAAAGGTAATTGTCTAAATATTCAACTTCTTTTGCACTGCAGTCACCTCGAAACACACATTTATTAAGATCAATGAACATTTCAGGGTCTTCAAGGACCATTTCTAATTTTATATTGGATCAGTAGAATATCGGTTATCATTATCGGTACTTTATCGGTATCGGCCAAAATTTCATATCGGCCCATCCCTAATATATATAATAAATATATATATATATTTTTTATAGTTTTTTCTTCGCTTCTTTCCAGAACTTGCATCAAATGTAAAAGAGATACTTCTTATACAGAAAAACAATTTTGGATTTTATTTGGACATTTTTGCTATATTTCCGTTAGAGATTGTTACACCATCATACAAGGATCCTTTTCAGAAGGAACGAATGACGCCATTACTAAAATTAAACAGACTCTTCAAAGTATGGAAGGTAGGAACAGTTTTTATTTACAATTTCTTTGTTTAATACTAAAATTAGTGCCTACTGTTCTTGTTCTTGAAAAAGAACTTTGAATTCATGACTTGAAAATATTAAGAACTGTTGTTTTCTCAGGATGTCATTTTAGCCCTTTATATACTCATCTCAAAACATGTAAATTTTTCATTTCCAATATTTTTAACAATAGAAAATATGATAGTTAACGTTGTGAAAGTAATGTTCATTATTGCACCAGTGTATTGTTTTTCATCAATTATTTTTATTTTTGGACATTTAAATGTCTTAATGTTTCAAATACTCAATTTTAAAATAGAAATTAGTGGTTCTTTTAACGTGGTTTCCAGGTGCGCAAAACCAGGAAGAATCTGGAGAATTAACCTTTGACTGAAGAAATGACAAAACAAGACAGAAAATTTACTTAATATATTCAAAAACCTGGAAATGCCGGGAATAACAAATATGATTGTTGTGTTTGTCCTGAACGTTGACATTTCATTAATTTGTAAACAGCAATTTCCTACAACGGTGAATGAATTAATTAAAATTTTGGGGGTGCTTCAACATGTATGACCATCTTGCACCCTTCAAATTATACCAGAAAAAATCCCCTTGTCTAAAATCTCTACTTATATAAGAGGGGATGGTTTTTGGGTGTTTCTATATTACGTATTGATTTAAAGTTGGTTTTAAAGGTTAACTTTAAATATATAATATATCAAAAACAGCAAAAACAAAAGAGAACCACGCTTTACGCGGCCACACGCAGACCCTATTCCACGTGTGGTGTTCCGTATAGTAACAGATATCCCCTGAGATATCTGTTAAGCAACAGACGAACTTTAGCCTAACTTTAATAATCGATAACTAGGGGAGGACTTGGTAGGCTTATGATTCACTAAAATGATAGAAGGTCAGACACCTTTGAACGACATATTTATTCATAAAAAGAACACCGCTTGTGGCATAGCTACCACCAAACATGAGCACTTCACTGTACATAACACAAAAAAGATATACAAAAGATTTTGTACTTACATATCAGCCGTTTTCACACTACATCAATCATACCTGGGGCCGTACACACACTATTTCACTCTTTATCGCCACATCCCGACACATGGACAATTTTGGGGTACACCACACTAAAAATTGGATATTATGTGCTTCCTTGGTATAACAAAGGCTTTGGGGGAATGATAAATGAGTTTTCCTGGCTTTTCTTGGATGGATGGCTAAGAACAACTTGGATATTGTCTGATATCCTATGGATGCTGCTATGGCGTCAGTTCTGCCGACCATGTGGTCTGGATTTCCACATGGGATGAGGGACACAAAACTCGCTATTTTGCTGAATTTTCACTGGGATCCTTAAATGCAGTTGTGGACACAATATCCCACTTGGACACACACACTTAGGCCTGTGTTTACTGTAACAGGGCCTTAGATCCCTGTTCCCTTTATGTATCCTTTGTTGCTGGCACAGGTGGCCATTCACACACTGGATTTTACCAGCAACTTCCAGGTGACCTGCTCCCAGGTGGGTCTGTAATACAAGTGAACTTGAATAGCAAGCTCAGAACACAATAGGCCATCTGAAAGTCTCCTCTGTGACGTCACAGCCTTGAAGGCTTCTCATTGGCCAGCTGGAGTCCTTTGAGATCTTTCCTTGTCTGTAGGAGAAGTGCCACTTTCTCCCACCAGATGGCAGAGTTATCAATTGCTTAAAAAGTGTAAACAAAGGTGTTTTTTCACCTTTTCTGGCTTAATTATGCCAGATAATTGCAAATGAGTTTACTTTTAATAAATTAGGCATTATTTTACCTATGGGTGAGTGTTATCTCTGATTTTCAGTAAAGAATAAAAGATTTAGTAAAAATGTGATTTGTAGCACATGGTTTTTGTTCTCCAAAATGGCTACTGTTAGCCTAACAATGGTTGGTTCTTTATAAATAAAGCATTTCTACCCCTCCCATGAGTGACAACTGGTTGGTAAACATGACCCATGATTCTAATTCGGGGTGGGGGGTATAAGTCTCTGGAAAAATAGCTCTCACAAGCTTTCCCTGATGCCAACCTAATGGCCCTTGTACTTAGGTTGGCCTGTGGTTATTTGTGTGTGGGCATGTATGCCCAATGCTGATTGGTCATACATATGTTAAATAAGTTGTGAAATACTCCTTGGGAGGTTTAAAGTGTAATGTTGTAAAGGGACCTGCACAGAAAATTAAAAAGGCAAGGATAGGCTAAATACTTCCTCAGAGACAAAAAGCTAAAAAATATATTTTTAAAACATCTCTCAACATGGGCGTAACTTGGGGCATAACTTTGGAGGGGCAAAATCGAACTTGGGACTTAACTTTGTGGGGGGGGGCAAACTTGGGACTTAACTTTTGGGGGTAGAATCAAACTTGGGACTTAACTTTCAAGGGGGGAATCAAACTTGGAACTTAACTTTCAGTGGCAGAATCAAACTTGGGACTTGACTTTCAGGGACAGAATCAAACTTGGGACTTAACTTTCGGGGGCAGAAACAAACTTGGAACTTAACTTTCGGGGAGCAGAATCAAACTTGGAACTTAACTTTTGGGGAGCAGAATCAAACTTGGAACTTAACTTTTGGGGACAGAATCAAAATTGGGACTTAACTTTCAGGGGCAGAATCAAACTTGGGACTTGATTTTCAAGGACGTAATCAAACTTGGGACTTAACTTTTGGAGGCAGAATGAAACTTGGGACTTGACTTTCAGGGACAGAATCAAACTTGGAACTTAACTTTTGAAGTCAGAATCAAACTTGGGACTTGACTTTCAGGGACGGAATCAAACTTGGGACTTAACTTTTGGAGGCAGAATCAAACTTGAGACATGACTTTTGGGGGGCAGAATTAAACTTGGAACTTAACTTTCAGGGACAAAATCAAACTTGGGACTTAACTTTTGGAGGCAGAATCAAACTTGGAACTTAACTTTCGGGGGGCAGAATCAAACTTGGAACTTAACTTTCGGGGGTCAGAATCAAACTTGGAACTTAACTTTTGGGGACAGAATCAAAATTGGGACTTAACTTTCAGGGGCAGAATCAAACTTGGGACTTGGACTTTCAGGGACGGATTCAAACTTGGGACTTAACTTTTGGAGGCAGAATCAAACTTGAGACATGACTTTTGGGGGCAGAATTAAACTTGGAACTTAACTTTCAGGGACAAAATCAAACTTGGGACTTAACTTTTGGAGGCAGAATCAAACTTGGAACTTAACTTTCGGGGGGCAGAATCAAACTTGGAACTTAACTTTTGGGGACAGAATCAAAATTGGGACTTAACTTTCAGGGGCAGAATCAAACTTGGGACTTGATTTTCAAGGACGTAATCAAACTTGGGACTTAACTTTTGGAGGCAGAATCAAACTTGGGACTTGACTTTCAGAGACAGAATCAAACTTGAGACTTAACTTTTGTAGGCAGAATCAAACTTGGAACTTAACTTTTGGGGGGCAGAATCAAACTTGGAACTTAACGTTTGGGGACAGAATCAAAATTGGGACTTAACTTTCAGGGGCAGAATCAAACTTGGAACTTAACTTTCGGGGGCAGAATCAAACTTGGGACTTAACTTTCGGGGGCAGTGCGATCCGCGCAAGAGACAAAAGACAAAGACATAAAGACAGACGATGGATTCGGGAGTTGAATGGCTTTGTCTACGCGGCTGGTCCAGGGATACGTGCCTCCAGGTTACGTTGCCGAACAATAGGATAGGTTAACCTAACCTACTCACCCACTTTGGGCTTGATTGAACCTATGAAACTACTCTGCTGTGCAACCTGGACGCACCCATCCCCATGCAGCTCTACGCTGTCCTCCAGTGACCATTAACATGGAGGATGTCCCCAGTAGACCAGCATCCATTCCGAGGAATGATTGCTGGTGTATCATAGGGACTTTCAGCCTAGTTATTCCGGAGCGAGTGGTACGCTTCCCGGACTTACCCGCCCAAATATGAATTGATAAATCAAGATGTTGGAAAGACACATTTAATATTCGGGGTACTAATACATTTTAACTATACACAAGCACTGCACAAACTTATAAGATTGTTTTTACAATTGGAACCAACAAAATGGGTAATAAAAACACTGTACTTACATATTCTGCATTCACCTTACCACACCTGGGCCTTGTTGCACATGTCACTCCAACTATAAATGGGGAGATTTTCTGAGAATTTACACGAAAAATATAGCGGTATCTTAAGACATATGGGTATTGTCTTGCAAATGAACGGTTTCAGGGAGCTATATCACAAAGGATGTGCCGATTAATTATGGATGTCTTTGGATACAAAGCATCATGGCTTCCTGGAGGCTCATTGTCCTCACCATGTGCTTTTGAGAATTTCAGAATTTTCATGGATATAGGTTCCATGCACTTTAAGACACTTCCAGTGCTGTAATTCGTTCATATTATACACTACAGGACTATTCCCAAGCCCTTATTGGATATTTCACACACTGGTGACACCATTGTCCTCTCTCCACTGGCCTACTCTGGCCCAAAACTTGGAGCGATGTTAACTGTACCAACTGTTAGCAAGAAGTGAAATCAAGATGGCTTCCTCACATGTTAAAAGCTATCACAGACTCATTGTCTGGTAGCCACGCCCATGAGGCCATCTGATTGGTCCACAGCACCTTGGGTTACTTGCCTTCATCAAGTACCTTGAGAAGCCCAATAGATGGCAGTCTAGTCAGGGCTAGTTCCACTGACTCTCACCAGATGGCTCTGGTGCTGTGAGACCGATTGTCTTTTGTCCAAAAACATCGATTTTTTGATGTTTCTGTGGTTTGTTTGCACATATAATTGTTACTTGGAGTTATTTTCAGGGAAAGCAAGTTATTTTGTGCTTGCACAAATATTATCCTGGAAATATCTGTATTAATAAAAAATTTGCATGAAAAGTAACATGTGCTCTCTGAATTCTACCTATCAACAAAAGGGATGTATTTTTGATAACCAATGAATTTTGGTCTGGGGCTTATTATTTACTTAATATTTTGATGTTTTATCATACTTTTACTAATTAGGCCTAATTTCTGTTAATCTTAACATATCTGGGAATGTCTATTCCTATTAATTTTACCTGAATTGAATTGGCCTTGTACTTTGGTTGGAGTGGAGTGCTGCCTGTATGTATTGGGGATGTATACCCAACCTTTGGTTGGTTATACATATCCCGGGCCCTCGGGAAAAGAAAAAGGATACGTGAAGCGGATCATTTTTCTTTACCCTTTACTACACTATACCCAAATACATACACAAAATATTTATATACACACTGAATTGTTAAGACCATGCTGGTCCGAAAAGAACATATACATGAAAGAAAATAAATTTGCAATTATTCTTGCCCGTCACTCGGATCTATGTTTGAGATATTGTTCTGTCCGATATATCGAACGATTTCCTAGACGGTATATACATGGTTAATATAACACACTTAAAAGTTTTCAATAAATGATTTTAGTCATTCATGTTATATCTGCTTATTGCCGCACTGAATACAGTTTTTGTATTCGAACTGCTTAGTAGTTTTTAGGTACGTATCTAATGTCTCTGCCCCTCATTCACTTGAGGGTGCAGTACCTTCAAAAAATGTTCACCATACGCCTTGGTCTGTTGTCCACATTTGATCACCTCACAATTGTTCTTCAATATCTCCTTAGGTGGAGATAGCTGTCGCCTGGCTTTGTGCACTTTGCGTTGCCATCAAATGTTTTTGTTGCTCGCTTAGCGGAACAATGCTTCGACCTGGCTGTCCATTGGGATTGTGTACAATCTGTGGAATGCACTCATTTTGTGAAGTCTGTAGGATTGTCATGGTGGTTCGTTTCTGGATGTCATTGTTCGATTACGAACCCCTGACACACTCCCTGCTTCCCCATATTGTTGGAACGCTGAAAAGATTGTCTCTAGTTCCTGGTATAATATGCTTGGGGGTCTGCTGCTGCCTATGACACCATGCACTTTTGTATGTTTGCTCCGGGGTTTTGTGGTGACACTGAGGGGGAGTTGGAGTGATGTACTCACTGGCCCCACTTCACACGCAGGCTTTGACCTTACCCTTGTTGGTTTTTGGGTTGTTCCTTATAAACAACCCTATATGTTTGGGGGTGCTCGCATATTTCCATTACTGCTAACCCTGGTTTGGTCGAACCCAACCCATCGGTAGTGCAAATACCCAATGATTGCTAAGCAATATTTTGCTTGATTGGTAGTGAGTGATCTAGCATAGATTTGTACTCATAGGGAAATAAACCTCTATATGATGGTTGGACTCACTTTTGTGTCCAACAAAGAAATGGTCTGGGTAGACAACAATGAAATTACCCTTTATACCACAATGAAATTGCCTTGGCATATAATACTGAAGTAATACTTTTGTATACAACAATGAAATAATACTTTTGTATACAACAATGAAATTGACTCTTACACTCAACAATGAAATAGGCTTTTGTATGCAACAATGAAATACTCTGGTATACAACACTGAAATTGACTTTTGCATACAATGATAAAATAATCCCTCACATGATCTTGACAAAAAAATTTCTACCCTATGTACAAATGGGTGAATGTCACAGACCAGACAGAACCTCATCCACAAAACCTCTGACCTTTAACATATATTAATACTAGTGTTCGAAAAATGTGTAGCTTTTTCTCCTCATCTTGTACCTGTTGTACACTCCTATCCGTGCGTCTTACCCTGGATGCGCTAGAGGGATACCAATACCTCTTATGCGACTAATACTATAGCGCAGGAGCCGTACCGTCGCGTACTTCTCTCCTAGGTCCTACTGATATCGGGTTTAGGAAGAAACGTAGAGCTGACGAGCAGACATCTACAGTTTCCATGGGGAAGTATCACAAGGGTACGAGGGTGGAGCCATTTGTGCGCAGTTACTCGTCTTACCAACAGACAAAGCAAGTCGTAGGGAAACGGCTGCACCCCGTCGGGATTGAGGTTGAGTCCTCGTTGAATTCAGAGGCCCCTTGGCTTGAATTAACTTCTTTGAGGTACTCTCGATGCTAACACCGGATGTAGTAGTCTGAGCTTCTCAATGTAATGACTATACACCTTATAGCTACACCTCCACAACTTCATGTTATTGACATGTTGGTTGGGTAGGCTCTTACCGCTAACACAATGAACAAGATTAAATATGTTATCCGTCACCTGATCACTACAAACTAATGGACCGAAGAGGGTGTGGAACAATTTGTGGGTCTGTCCCTCTAGAGCTTTGCTTTGGAGATGGGATTTAAGAAAAACTAAGTCGTACACTTTGATCACAGTTCTGTTTTGCTGTGACTCATTTACCTTATTGTTGGCTTTGTTTCGCCTTTCGGCCGTCCGGGATACAGCCATGAACAATTGCTGATCCCATTCGGTTTGTTCACCTGTAGGAATATGGAAGTGTTCCATAACGGAGTTCCTGAGTGAATTGTTTGGCCCTAACTGGGGACCATTGTCTACTATGATTCTTTGGGGAAGTGAAAAATGTACAAAACATATATCAATGAGTTTCCTCACTATTAAATTCCATGCTTACTAACCGAGTAGGAATTGTTACACCCTGGCCACCATCACCCCCAGCGAGAATAGCACAGGCTAGTTTCCCGAGGGTTGCTCATAGGGCAGAATGGCATTCATCTCACTCTGTTGAGATTCCATTTGTTTACCCTTGGGTGTGTGACCTGGTTTGGTGAACCATTTTACCTCATCGAGTGCATTGAGTATGGCAACCATACCTCGTGGGCTGAAGTGAACCAGGTCGGGTCTCATGTTTTGACCGTAACCCATGGTTTCTTCGAACAGCGACATGTTCATTTCTTGGCCCTTGTGCACAAATTTCGATGAGGAATCCAGAACCCTTACATTGCTATTATCATCAAGGGATAATATTTTTGCAATTAGCGAGTCATACATGGCCCAGAACCTGTGTCGGTTCTCATTGGCTAACCTGGGAACTGGTGGAGGAGTCAGAACAATGACCTTCTGAGCACCTTTCCTCTTTAGGGTGTAAATGATATCCTGGAGGTTCCGGAACACCTGGTTGGTGTCCTTCCCTCGGAGCATATCATTTGTGGATATCATTAATAACACATTTTTATGAACACACTTTTCCCTTCTCAAAGCACTGAGCAACTGCGCTGAGGATTGTCCAGATATGCAAAGTCCGATGTGGTAATTACCATCACTGTCTCTTTGGACAGGATACCCGAATTTTCTTTGCGCAAGACGTGACAACATTGAATCACCCACTGCCTGATATTGATTTATCAGTGGAGTGTGCTTGCATGAATCTGAACATTGTGGGACAGGTTTAGGTTTGGCATCGCCCTTCCCCACGTCAGGACGTTGCCTACCTAGTTTCCCTGGTTGTGCACATTTGGATGCACCTCAGCGAGATGCTCGGAAGACCCGTGTGAGCTGGCGGAACTCTTACGCTGGGACGTTCCACCCTTTCTCCGGTCTACCTTTCTGTTTGGGTACTCCTTAGGCCGGGAGCCCCTCGCAGATTTGCACATGTGAGCGTCCTCCTTTTTGGATGAACCGCTCGCTTCACCCTGACCACGACTCACATAGGTTCGGTTAATGCGAGTCGTGGTTTTCCCGTAATTGGGTCGTGCTGGCCTTGCAACTTCCCTCTCAGGATATTGTGGCACTTGCACACTCTCATACCGAAGTATGGAGTTGGCCACCTCCTGAAGAGAGACGAAGGGAGCCAGGATTAACTGGTCCTTCAAGCTGCGCGGCAGCTGTTGCACAACATGGGTGAAAACCTGGTTGTCGGCGATTTCTGGCAACGCAAGCCTAATCATTTTGACTTGTCGCCAGAAATATTTGTGCACTGATCTGTGCTGGGATGGGTTGTACCTTTCGTTGAGAGCCTTCGCAAGGGAAGAAGCTCTCCACCCATCCCCTTGGAAATATGAGAGGAACTGCCTTTTGAAATCCGAGTAGGACTTGAACTTTCGTTCGTTCCTCTCGTACCACTGCCCTGCCTCGTCCCGTAGACAGAACGAGATTATTTGGAGGGCATCCGCCAAATCTACCTCCAGGAGAGTGAGATCTCTCTCAAACTCCTGCACAAAATCTGAGGCCAGCCTGTTCCCCTGCCCGTTAAAGGTTGGGAGCTGTTTGAGATCAGCAAACCTAACCCTAGGTTTGCTCTTGTTCCTCCTCCGATTCTTCCTCTTCCTTTGGCTGCGGACTTCGGCATCCGAGCTTTCGGAATTGGATTCCGGGGAGTTACCAAGTGGGTGGTACTTGTTAGGGGGAGACACATAGCCACTGCTCTGGTCAGAGCTTTCGTAACCCTTAGGTCTTCGTTTGGTTTTGTGCAAGGCATGGTAAACAGACACATTCCGTGCAGGTGAGACGGGCATGGTGGCTGACGTAAGTGGAAGGGCGGACTGAGTTATTCGTCTCTCCATCCCTTCCAGGCAAGCAAGAATCCTCATCAGGCTTGCATCGTCAGACCTTTGTTCTGCTGGCAGCTGCTCCTCACCAACCCTTTGTTGTGAGGAGGTGCGCTGCTCAGTGACTTGGCCCTCGGAAATGCATACATGCGAGCTGCGGCCTTCCGCCTGACAGTTCGGCATTTCCTTCCTCACTTGCTCGAGAACCCTGTTCTCGATCGTGACCATGTGGTCACTGCAAGTGAGCTCTCTGCATATGTTTTCTAGGGCATCTAACCTCCCTAGAATCTGAGCTGTGGTGGTCTGATTGTCACCGCCTTGCACTTCGCTAACGAGTTCCCTCAGTTCCGAAATTTGGCCTGACACTTGTGTAAAATCCCTACCTAATCTTAACTCTAGGTCATTACATTGGATCTCTATTTGGTTAATTCTATTGGTGTTGGTCGCTACTTGTTTAGTTAACAATTCTGAGGTCTTCGTGGTGGCATTGTGGATGGAGTCCAGTCTGGCCTGGAATTCCGTCCTTACGGCTTCAAGTTTCTTATTTACTTCAGCCGATGCCTTGGCAAATTCCCTACCCTGAACATCAATTTTCGCCTCAAGTTTCTGACCCTGTGCCTCAAGTTTCTGACCCTGCGCATCAAGTTTCTGACCCTGCGCATCAAGTTTCTGACCCTGCGCATCAAGTTTCTGACCCTGTGCTTCAAGTTTCTGACTAACATTTTCAGAGACTTTCGCTTGCTCCTGGAGCATTGCCACAATGAGGTCAAGTTGGGGGTTACTACTGGTACTTGCACTACCGTTGGGTGGGAACCCACGACCTGCTGGTCGTTCCAACGACCTTGATCTGGTATTCATATTTGGGGAGTGCCGGTACTGAGTCTCATAATCTTGCGATCCGCGCAAGAGACAAAAGACAAAGACATAAAGACAGACGATGGATTCGGGAGTTGAATGGCTTTGTCTACGCGGCTGGTCCAGGGATACGTGCCTCCAGGTTACGTTGCCGAACAATAGGATAGGTTAACCTAACCTACTCACCCACTTTGGGCTTGATTGAACCTATGAAACTACTCTGCTGTGCAACCTGGACGCACCCATCCCCATGCAGCTCTACGCTGTCCTCCAGTGACCATTAACATGGAGGATGTCCCCAGTAGACCAGCATCCATTCCGAGGAATGATTGCTGGTGTATCATAGGGACTTTCAGCCTAGTTATTCCGGAGCGAGTGGTACGCTTCCCGGACTTACCCGCCCAAATATGAATTGATAAATCAAGATGTTGGAAAGACACATTTAATATTCGGGGTACTAATACATTTTAACTATACACAAGCACTGCACAAACTTATAAGATTGTTTTTACAATTGGAACCAACAAAATGGGTAATAAAAACACTGTACTTACATATTCTGCATTCACCTTACCACACCTGGGCCTTGTTGCACATGTCACTCCAACTATAAATGGGGAGATTTTCTGAGAATTTACACGAAAAATATAGCGGTATCTTAAGACATATGGGTATTGTCTTGCAAATGAACGGTTTCAGGGAGCTATATCACAAAGGATGTGCCAATTAATTATGGATGTCTTTGGATACAAAGCATCATGGCTTCCTGGAGGCTCATTGTCCTCACCATGTGCTTTTGAGAATTTCAGAATTTTCATGGATATAGGTTCCATGCACTTTAAGACACTTCCAGTGCTGTAATTCGTTCATATTATACACTACAGGACTATTCCCAAGCCCTTATTGGATATTTCACACACTGGTGACACCATTGTCCTCTCTCCACTGGCCTACTCTGGCCCAAAACTTGGAGCGATGTTAACTGTACCAACTGTTAGCAAGAAGTGAAATCAAGATGGCTTCCTCACATGTTAAAAGCTATCACAGACTCATTGTCTGGTAGCCACGCCCATGAGGCCATCTGATTGGTCCACAGCACCTTGGGTTACTTGCCTTCATCAAGTACCTTGAGAAGCCCAATAGATGGCAGTCTAGTCAGGGCTAGTTCCACTGACTCTCACCAGATGGCTCTGGTGCTGTGAGACCGATTGTCTTTTGTCCAAAAACATCGATTTTTTGATGTTTCTGTGGTTTGTTTGCACATATAATTGTTACTTGGAGTTATTTTCAGGGAAAGCAAGTTATTTTGTGCTTGCACAAATATTATCCTGGAAATATCTGTATTAATAAAAAATTTGCATGAAAAGTAACATGTGCTCTCTGAATTCTACCTATCAACAAAAGGGATGTATTTTTGATAACCAATGAATTTTGGTCTGGGGCTTATTATTTACTTAATATTTTGATGTTTTATCATACTTTTACTAATTAGGCCTAATTTCTGTTAATCTTAACATATCTGGGAATGTCTATTCCTATTAATTTTACCTGAATTGAATTGGCCTTGTACTTTGGTTGGAGTGGAGTGCTGCCTGTATGTATTGGGGATGTATACCCAACCTTTGGTTGGTTATAGCAGAATCAAACTTGGGACTTAACTTTTGGAGGCAGAATCAAACTTGAGACATAACTTTTGGGGGCAGAAGAAAACTTGGGACTTAACTTTCGGGGGCAGAATCAAACTTGGAACTTAACTTTTGGGGGCAGAATCAAACTTGGAACTTAACTTTCGTTGGCGGAATCAAGTTGGGACTTTACTTTCAGGGGTGGAATCAAACTTGGGACTTAACTTTTGGAGGCAGAATCAGACTTGCGACTTAACTTTCAGGAGCAGAATCAAACTTGGGTCTCTGGGAGCCAGGATCGATAAGTTTTCCATCCTGTAAAAAGTCCAGAACTATTTTGCTAAATATCTTACATTTGCACACTCATAAGACATACTCTTCAATACTTTGCTACTCAGGTTCCAGGAGGTAAAGAAAAGTATCCTTTATTTTTAAATTTAGTAACCTGAAAATTTTGGGTGGAAGGGCCTCCTTTGCATCCTATGTGCGTAATGCCTGTGTGTCCCAACTTGGATGACGAGAAGTCGGGAAGATGAAATGTTAGCCTGAGGTTATTTAAATAGATATATTCAATAACGATGTGCCAAACACTTCAAACAGTGTTACATACATGACACTGCAGATGGTACAGCCATTGAAGCACATGAGAATGAGAGACACAGCTGTGCCCAAATGCAAAGTAGAGTTAAAACTACCTCTTCTTGATGGGAGGGCCTGTATGAGCAAAGCCTTGCACCAATGGTGTGCTTGATGGCACGAACCTTATTATTACCTTGTCCCAATCTCCTGCCACATGTCAAGAGGAGAAAAACAAAATGCATTCTGCAGGAATCTGGCTGTCACAAAGTGGACCAGGACATCGCCGTCTGCATGAGCAGACTACTATGACAGGGGTTTATAAGCTTACAAATCAGTTTTGGCAATAGTTTATTTGTTATCTTATAAGTAATGTGTTGAAAAACTTACTTACAGCCTGTGATAATCCTGATTTAATCATTTGATGAGAACCGTTGGGTACAGTTAAAATAATATATAAAATATAGCATTTACCATAATATGTATAAAGGAGTTGTACCTAGTATTTGTGTACATTTAAGAAGAATCGGTTCTACCATCAGCTGACATACATAATCATCGTGATTGTTATACTCTGGATCATGTGCTATGCAAATCCTAGATAATGCATCAGTCAGTTCTGCATGAGGAGTAAAAATAAAGTAAATTACTCCCCTGTGCTTTGCACCACACCATGAAGGCATGTAGGGTGTGTGGAGTTAGGGCCCCACACTTTCTTGATCATGGCTGATGGTGAAGGTGATGTGATCAGCACCATGCCCCTGGCCACCTTTACCCCCAGAGTTTCCTCCAGGTACCCACTTTATATGACGCTGGGTCAGCACTGGAACAGGTTGAACAGGTGGAAAAAATCCCGGTTCTCCCTTGCCAGGGATCGAACCCGGTTCCCTCGCATGGTAGTCAGACACACTAACGACTGAGCTGCAGCTGTTGAATGAGGAGTGTACCATTCTTCCAAATTGTACCTTCCACCTGTTGATTCTACTAATAGCCAGCAATCTATCCTGCAATAAGTGAGACAATGGCATCAAATCAGTAAATGCTGTGAAAGTAAGTCCAATGAGGTACTTGTGGAAATACTTCACACTACAAACTAGAGCAAGTGGCTTCTTTTCTAATTGACTTCAATTCATATTGACAAATGGCAAAGTAGAAACCATGTACACAATAGGTTTTGGGATTCCATTTGATAATAATAGCCCATGGCGCAACAACCCTTGGTGCCCAGGGCCTACTTACCAATTGCTGGCCTCAGTTCCACCTGTTATGACGAGACTAGGCTGATGAGGCTTCCCCGTTCCTATATGTCCACATGCACTCGCTCTACAATGTTCCCAACCCTAAACTCTAACTCAAAATTTTTGAACCCCTGTACTTTGGACACACCCGTCAAGCAATGCACGGTCACGCAACATTGCAATTGCTCTTGTGAACTTATACCATTAAAGCTTCAAGTTAAAAAAGAAAATCAACGTCGAACACTAAAAAAAAAAAAACAATTGACCAGCCAGTAAGAATGATCAGCCCTGTGATTGAATTTTAGATAACCCCTTGCCTGAACATTTAATTTAAATTCTCGCAAGCTCTAGGAAAAAACTAATCTTTACTGATAAATGAAATTCGAATACATAAAGAAGACCAAATATTTGACAACCGGGGGGGGGGGGGGGATGGGTGCTAGCTTACAGTATGCCCCAACCCAGAACAGCAGACTCGAACATGAGTTTCCCTTGCTGAAAAGGAAGTTCAGATTATTGCATATGAAATCAGGTGAACCATGTCACTAATTACACCAGAGATCTAGGTAACAAACGAAATCGCAATACTGTGGTGGTTTATGAGATATGAATTTCTTCAGATAAAGCGAAAGCAAAAAATTTAAATGTACCACAAATGACTCATCGTTTCACTTCTGAACTCAATGATAAATTGACACAAAATTAATGAGCAGAAAATTTACGTCTTGTTATTCACTCTTCATTGCCATTAGCAAACACAATCACAAATTCAAGAATATTTTGCAAAAAAGTTCCCTCCCCTTTTTACTTTCAGATATAACCTTTCAACGCTATTAATTTACATACCAATTGGGCCCAGAAATCAAATTTCAATATTTAGATATACTTATCTAACCACCACACTGAATGATTTTACAGCATAAAACAATCTACCACACATAGTAATTTCACATTACTGCAATATCTTATGAAACAATTATAATGACTCGTTTCCATACATCAGCATGACCCAGGTTAAAGAAACAAAGAAATCAGTTACCTTGCATGCATGCCACTGATTAAAAATACTCTTTACTGGTATAATTCTTTGTCACATGACTCCTATTAAACTGTACTTAATACACGTTATTCTTTATATGTGATGCATGTGCTACCTTTTCCTTGATCACGCAAATTTTACATCACGTTGTGTGATCGCAGCATGTAAGAATCGGTGCAACGTCAATTCTTACAACATGGCGTTGCGTCAACTTTCTTCTAGCACTAATATGAGAAATTCGAACTCAATCTTTAATCACATAATTCGGCGCGCATTGAGCTAGCTACGAACGGACATCGTACATAGTAGTACTACTAAAATTCGAACATAAAGTCTCTCGAGAGCACAAGTAATATTAAGCTTTGTACTTACGTACGTGTAGTGAGGGTCAGTTCAAGGTCATTACTCACTAGCGTAACTTTCATCACCCCCACACTCCGACGAAGTATCAACAAAGATAGTGTCAACGGAATCCATTCACTGACATTACATGTCCTAATATGGAGAAGTTATGCACTCTCACTCTTCCAAGTGCATTCCATCCCAGCCTTTTCTTGAACCGTTCTGCCGCCAAAAAAACAGCTGCTTGCTCCTTCCTTTCCGACCGCTCGACCACCTGCTTCCCCCTAAAAAACTGCCACTTCCTGCCTTGTGCGTTCAAAAACTCGCTCCTTCCCAAAGCTCATGTTCCATCCATTTTGCGAATGACTACACACGCATAAACACCAGTTATACATAAAGTTGAGTGTGTCTAGGATCTTAAAACTAGGTTTGAATACTGTAACAGGATCTCCCCCTTTCATAGAAAAAATATTATAATGCAAATCAAATTCAATTTTCCTGAAGTGTTTATTAGTATAGCATGAATTCTCGAACTTACCCCGCACACAAACGAAACTTGCCTTAGCCTCGAACCAGAGCGTATTTAGAGGCAAAAGCACTTCGCTCAATGTCTGTAACTGACACGAGAATAGCAAAGATTGAGAATATTCCAACATTAGGCATTCAAATGACCTTTAAATTATTATTTTGCAAGCAAAATAGATAATTGAAATTTAGAAAACAACTTAGGTGACAACTATTGAGGATTTGATGAATTAGGGTGGAGATCGCTTCAAGCTGAATTCGTATGCCATCTATCGTGACTTTCCGCAACCAAATCAACTTTTCATTCTTATTACGCAAGCATACATTGCTATATGCTATCATTTAATCGAATTTTGTTAATATACAAATAACATTGCCAAATATTAAGAGATTATGACTAATACGTCATACTGTTGAAGTGGGATATCATCCAACCAGTTACGGGTGATGTGTAGTCAGCACGATGAACCCCCAGTTGTAGGTTTCCATGAACTGGTTACACTGCTCATTCGTAGCTACCCAATTACCTCACGATGGTAGGTGGCCACCGGTCCCATACTCAGGCTGCAATTTCAAGAGAAAAGTTTGTTACGCTACCCCCAGGAGACTTGAACCTGCACACGTCCTGTAGCCGAAGCCCAAAGCATGATGCCTTAGACCACATGGTGCATGACTTTGGATTCCATTTACTTTGTGTATAATGGCTGCACTCCTATCTAACAGTGAAGCAGCCGGCATCAAGTACAAGTGTCATGAAAGATCATAAACCATACACACTAAATCCTTTGATAGCATATCTTAAACATTCAGAAATTTCTATGCACCTTGGAATTTCACAACCCTGACCTTTGTTGTAGTAGTAATACTAGCAATGTATTATTCTTCACTCCACAATATTCTAAGTGTATCCATCTGTCTCTCTGCAGGTATGGAAATTATTTTCTTTTTATGAAATTGACCCTTGGAGCAATGTTACGTTCATCAGAACAGTAAAATATGCAATTTTCATCTTGGGTGCAACAGTTTGGTGTGGCTGCATTCTTTACCTCAGGGCATGTTTCTTTCAGTAAGTTTTACATTTCAAGGTACTGTATAATGGCATTCATAAATATCAGTCTATTTGTGTGTATTCATATCCCACACTTCAGATACAATAGCTGAGAAATTTTAGATTAAACTTTTACGAAGTTTTCAGACAGAAGGAATGCATGACAGGTGATAAGCGACACTTGTCACTTGGAAACCAATCTTCGGAAACAAATGCTTCCTTTTGTACATGTAGAAGTAGGCTGTGTCCAAAAAGTCCATAATGCAGGCTCGAAGTACGGTCTTGTCAGAAGTGACATCACTTAGTGTAGTTCGAAAGGGCCAATTAATCTAGCATTCGAGACTGCACCATGCAGGACTCGACAATGCTGTCTTCTGTACTTCACTAGGGACTACCGATTGCCGTCTTTACTGTACTCATTAGCTTGTTATTCACTTTGAAATAATTGAAATCAAAAGTCAGCAAGTTGGTTGCAGTTCTTCTATTGTGTGAGGAAATGCAAATACTGTGTGTCCGTAAAAGAATGGTGGGGTTTTAAACAGTCATAGTTTTGGAACAAAGCATGGTAGAGAAATGAACGATACGTCAAAGCAAAGAGAAGCTCTCCAAGTTTCTTACCTGTTCAGTAGACTTTGATGTGTGATCCCTTAGTTGCCCTGCAGACGTCAAGACGATATTCAGTCTCTTCCCAAAAACGGCAGAGAACATCCGGCATGATAGACGAAACAGCTTCAGTGATCCTTGCTTTTAAATGGTCCAGATTTTGAAATTAACAGGAAAACACTTATGTTTTGACATAACCCCACTAGAAATCCATGGGTGTAAGGTCTGGAGACCGTGGGGGCAAGGCAATCCACCCTCCTCGTCCGACCCATTGCTGATGAAATATGGAGGAGCACCGTCTAACTGGAAAATTGAATTCTCTGGTTTTTGGGGCACTGCATACCCTTGTAACATATCCAGGAAGGTGGTCCCCGTTTATGTTTGTTCAGCAAACACACATTGAACCTTCCACTGCACCGCAAGCATGATGACTCAGTAGCGAGGAGGACTAACGAGCTTGTGCAGCTTGCATGTCCTTGAAACACAACGTGCATGCGCTACCCCTCGTGCCTGTAGGTGTCAGCACGTAAGCTTTCGCATACATAAACTTGGAGATTTTCTCTTTGCTTTGACGTATTGTTCATCTTTCTACCATGCTTTGTTCCAAAACCATGACGGTTTAAAACCCCACCACTGTATAAGAACGTTTTAAAATGCTATGTGATTTCTATGGTGAAAAACAAGTGATTATAATGCGGGCTATACATGAGACCATATTAGGTGCTGCAGTCGAAGTGAAATTTGAAAGATTTCTGCTTCCAGTCCAAGACTTCGAGACTGCTCGCTTCAAGTATGGTCTTGCAACTTTCAGACATGGCCGTAGTTCAAAACACACATTTTTTTCTTTTTTAGGTTGGCCATTTTTGTTTCATGGCTTCCGACACTTTTGGCCTTTGCAGACAGTTGCAAGATATTTGATAACTCGGCTAAGAAAAATGATAGAAAGCTGGGGTACAAAACATTGATTTCAGTACATTTCAAGATACATTTTATCTCCTGTGTGTTTTTTAATCATCTCTAATGAAAATGGGTGAAATTTAGGACCAAACTGGTACTCACTTTTCAACTAAAATTAAAGTTTAGGATTTTTTTTTAGCGTAAGTACTGTAATATCAGAGCTATAATTTTAGATGGAAGATACGCATCCAAAGTTTTAATATTAACAAATTTTTATATTATGAAAACACAATAAAAATATCAAATTAAAGGTCACTACTTACGATATTGTGAGTCTCCTTCTTTGAAACTGGTACGTTTCGGATGTACAACCGCCTCCTTCTTCAGGCAATTTTAGGCATGTGTCGCTACCATGCCGTGTCAAGTTTATCTTTTAAGGAAAAGGTTCTTGCGGGTTGGAATGGAGGTAGAAAATTTGATAAAACTTGTTCCTATTTAAAAAATATATCCTTACCCTTTGTCATTATACACTAAAATTTACAAAAACAGGTTGAAACTGATGAAAACTATAATATCAAAACCTCCTGCCAAACATGCTGTCATCAGCTGATGCTCCCGTGTCGAATGCAGGAAGCTGACACAGGCTATTACCTTTCAGCTGTCTACTCCTCCCTTCATCTACGTCATTTCCAGATCGAATTCACGTATTTCCTGTGCAGCCCGGATTACTTCCGGGGTTACCTGGAAGCCTATTTTATTTCTTTTTTTGCAGTTTTCCCATCGTTTAAACATGTTAATCCAAATATCGTCGAGATTTCCATCTTCCCTATTCAGTTTATTATTCCTATCTTTACATATGTTGGCTGCTTCATATACATTCCTATTAATGGTATCCCTTTCCCTTCTAATAACTCCTCTCTTCTTAATTTTGTGTGAATTCTCCAGAATGTGCTCTGATAGACCAGTTCTAGGAATTGCATCGCTGATATCTTTATCATGCTCCTTCCATCTAATTTTCGCACTTCTTCCCATTTGCCCGATATATTCTTTGTCACATCACACCTAATGCTATACACCCCTTTCTCATCTTCTTCTTTGACTTTTTCCATTCCTGCTCTTTTATACTCAGAGAAGTGCTTCTCAATGTTCCGCGGGGCTCTCATTCCGCATTTGATATATACCCTTTTAATACTTTTTCGATTTTTTCTGAAACATTTTTGAAGTATGGAATTCCCGTGAACTTACATGCCTTTTAATCTTCCCCTCCTTCATTCCCTTTTGTTTCATTCTTCCCAAAGTTCCCTCTTTTTTTCTTTTTTGCAGATTTTATAGGCACACCTTCTTATTATCCTCATTTCATTGCCTCTATACCCATCCCTGTTCTCATGATCCATTCTTTCTCTTTTATGAGTTCTTTTTGATTACAGAGCCTATTGGCTCTAATGTAAAAGTTCAGAAAAACATTATTTTTCATTCTTCTTGCATGTTCTGATTCTTTCTTAATATATATATTCCCTGCTAGAGTGCGCGTCAAATCTCCTGCATATGGCCTTGAACTGCTGAACAGCAGCAGCGAATCACGGACGTGCAGCGTTGCCTAGTTCAGAACCTGTTTCACCTCGCTACTAAATCGTGTACCTGGCGCTCGGATATAAATAGATTATTTCAAGTGTCAGTAGTTCAACAGATGGAAAGATAATGAATTTGCGAGTATGTACGAAAAACAAGCGTGATTGTAGCTTATACCGTTCCCTCTGTAGAAGCAATGTTATTATAAACGTATTTGCATTGTATCGTTTTTGTTCTCCCTTCGTTCCTGTCGCATTCCGAAACTTTCCGATTAGCGAAGGGAACAGGGCACGTTCGTTCCCAGTGATGGCAGAAGAAGTTGACGAAGAGGATACCGTCATTGTTCGTTTTTTTTTTTCATGTGTTTAGTGGGTGTGTGCAGCATGTCGTTGAGTAAACCAAGTGGTAGTGATGGCGAGAGAAGAGGGAAAAATACAGTGTTGTACGAAGCCAGGCACGACAGGTGATTTTTCAGGTGTACATTTAAAAAAAAAAAAAAAGTGTTCGAGTGACGAACAAAGAAGTAAAATTGACTTTAAGAAGTGCCAGGATCTAACAGCTCAAGCGTGTGGTGTGAATCAAGCTACCGTTTCTCGGATATGTTCGGGGGCAAAACAATGTGGATCGGGGCCTGCTCCAATGTTTCAATAACCTAGACTAGAAAGCACATTAACATACCGAAAAGAACGACAAATTTAGATGACTTTGAAAAAAGACGTAGTTCGTAGAACAGTCTTTGAAATTTACGATCGTGGCGAATTTTCTACTACCAAAAAGATAACGTACTCTTTACGGGACAAAATATCTTACAAAGATATATTGAGAATATTGAAAGAATTATGCAGTCCCTAATCAGGTATGTTCTTTTCTCCCATTATGTTTATTATATGTTATATTATCTAATGTCCCGTGCTCTCCGTGACAAGGCGTTTCGCTCGACCACGCTGTCTCTTTCCGTGTGAGATTTCGACATGGCACCGCTGCAGTGCGCTGCTATTGGCTATCGCCATATGCAGGAGATTTGACGCGCACTATAGTGCCTTGTGAAACACTCCATTTCTAATTTTCCCTTTGTTGCTAATAATTCCGAGGTCCAAAACGTTTATTTCCCCGTTACTCATTTCTTCTTTGGTGTACTTGATATGATCTTCCTGCTCCCCCAAAATATTATACATTCTATTTAACCCTTTTTCCTCACCTATTATTAGTATGTCGACAACATATCTTCCGAAAAATTTGATCTCATTATCCATTAGTCCTAAGGCTGCTTTTTCTATATAATGCAGAAAGATGCTGGAGATAATCTCAGATACCAGGTTTCCCATGTCTAGCCCTTCCTTCTGTAAATGAATTTCATTGTTAAAACCAAAATAGTTGTACCCTGTGACTAATTGAAACCATCTTACAAATTTCCAAGCTATTATTACGTCCACCCCTTTTTCCATAAGCCATCTTTGTAGGCAATCCGCTCTGGGGACACTAGGGTATAGGTTTACAATGTCAAAGCTCATAATTTTATCTTGGGGTGTGATTATCAATTTCTCAATCTCTTTCTTAACCTCCCATGAATTTCTGACGCTGTGTTCTGTTTCTTCCCCCCACTTCCCTGATTTGCTTGACCAAAGTTTTAGCCAGGAAATATCCTGGATGTGTGTACATTGGTATAATTGGTCTTAGGGGAGGGGGGTTGCTTCCGTATGGATTTTGGGAATCCCGAATGCAATTGGGATACTGCCTTTCTTACTATTTTCAATTAATTTCTTTTCTGTAGATGTAGCCAATGTTATACTTGTATCAACTGGGGATGTGATGAAGCTGAAAATTTACCGATGCCGATGTACTCACCGATAATTTTTGGAACTGATACCGATGCCGATATTTAACCAATTCCGATACATAAGATTATTAAACAGAAATGGGAGGTATGTACATTTCTATTGCATATCATATGTATATACATATATATTCTCAAGAGATGCGAATGCACATTTGCATCTACAAAAGGTTATGTGAACCTAGAGATTTAACATTAGTACACAAGAAGTTCTTTGTTTGCCAGATTCAACTTCAGAAATACGAGATTTGGAAGCACTTCAGGAAGTAACCTACTTCTTCTCTTATCGCAAATCTGTTCAGCAACACTGAACACTCAATCACTGAATACTGATGCAGCAGGTATGCCCAGGTATTTTCTCAGGACTTGCTTCAAGTTTGAATACTCATTTTTGAATTTCCAATACAACAGCAGATCCTGGTTCAGCAATGTACTGTTTTATTTCCGATTTATAGTTAGGTTGATCCTCTGAATGAGAGTTTGCAATAATTTTATTGCAAAAACTCTACAATGATGAAGAATCATAACCAAATTTTCAATAAATCTTACAAAACAAAAATATAAAACTTATTAGAAGGTAAAACTATAGTATAATCTGTACCGGTTTAAATATCGGATTTTTGCCGATGCCAATATGTCAATTTCTGATGATTTTCATACATCTGTAATTGGCTTCGGCACATCCCTAGTATCAACCCTTTCCTAATCTCCCTTTTAATTTTATTTATTGGGTTATCTTTGATCTTTACGAAGTCTTTGCAACAAAAACATTCCTCCATTTTTCTTTCATAAGTATCTTTGCCTGTCACTACCATTTTGTTGTCCTTGTCAGATCGGATCAAGTACACCTTCTTGTCTTTCACATTCTTTATCTTTGTCATGTTTTTCCTATGTTCGTTTTCCCCTTTATCCCTTGTGCCCTCATTATTCCCTGTTTTCCCCAAAATTCTCTTTTCTGACCCTTTCTTCTATAATATCGTGAATTTTCCCTTTGGCTTCGGCCCTATCTTCCATGTCATCATTCGTCATCCCAGCTCTTTCAGCCGCAATTATAAACTCCTCTTTTTCAATGTGTTCATTTCCTATCACGAACTTTTGCCCTTTTTCTAAAATCTCCACGAGATCATCTGGAATCGCATGTTCTGTTAAGTTTACC
Organism: Lepisma saccharinum; assembly: GCF_977018435.1. Classification (NCBI taxonomy): domain Eukaryota; kingdom Metazoa; phylum Arthropoda; class Insecta; order Zygentoma; family Lepismatidae; genus Lepisma; species Lepisma saccharinum. The sequence continues at coordinate 17,600,678 of NC_139250.1, read as the reverse complement.
ACAATTCCCTCCCTCTTCCCTCTTGTTTCCCTCTCTTTCATTTTTCTTCCTTTCCCGATCCCTCATTTTTCCCAGTTTGTTTCATATTCTTTTCTTGTTTAATTCGTTAGCCCTTTTCACACATTTGGAGTGCCTCTCTTCAATCAGATTCCCATCCCATCCAGCAATCTGCCCAGCTCCAGGTGCATACATAAGCATTTTTTATTAAGTTGCTCCACCTCCCCGTAAGCCTCCCTAATACATTTACACAACATTCTCAACTGTAAATTTCTTTTGTTCAGCCCCTTTGTTACTTATTGGTTTATACCCCCACTTTATAAATATTTTATTTTCCTGTAGTTTACAGTTATTACAAGCATAAGAAAACAGTTTTTCATTGTGATGTTATGCTTGTAATAACCGTAAACTACAGAAAAATAATTCTACAATGCAAGCAATGCGTACATACAAGAAAAACACTTTAGAAAGTTTGGGATAACCCCCAACCTCCTCCATTCTTTAAGGAACCAGATGCTATTGATTGTGTTGTTCAACCTAATCCTTGACTTTTGAGAAGTTCGCACTTTTTCCCCCGTATCGGTGTTTAGTTTCATAATTTGTTTTCCGCGAATTACTCACAGTTGACAAATATTAAAAAATATTTCTATTATGAAAATGCAATAAAAATATCAAATAAAAGGTCACTACTTACAATATTGTGAGTTTCCTTCTTTGAAACTGCTACGTTTCGGAGGTACAACCGCCTCCTTCTTCAGGCAATTTTAGCAGAAAATATTTGAGCTCTGTTACTTGTTTCCTCTTTTAGTCATAGGTCTTTTTGAAAATTATCGTTTTCCATTTTTTTCAAAATTTGACCCCCAATATCTCTGGTTGGCATTAAAAATTTGATATTCACAGCATAAAGAGTACTCGGTGAAGGGTGCCTGTAAAAAAAAATTGAGTTTGATATTCCATGGATAACAAAGTTACAACAGCCAAATATATACTGCTGGATAAAGAAAACCGGACACTTTAATATTTGACATCTGAATTGCAATGACAGCTTGCAGGTATATTACAGAATGTTTGTCAGATCATGTAGTACCATATGCACCATTCATAGACTCGTACTTTGTTTATGCATTTGTACTTAATTCAGTTTCTGCAATATTTAGTTAGCCTTCGAATCAGAGCTTTTATCAACCTATTGCGTTATCACAAAAAATGCAAGTGTCCGGTTTATTTTGTCCAGCAGTGTATATTAGATACAAATAAAGAAACCTCTTCCTTACACACCTATTCATTCATAATGGTTAGTAACGGGCTTACTATGCTACTCACAAGGTGTGACTAATACAATACAATAATTCTATTAATTAATTTATTAAAACGTAAATTTTTTTGGCCCATACGAGCTCATGAACTTGTGGAGACATTCCAATTTGTTTAAAGTTTATTGTATCATGCACCCTTGACAAGAAGCGAAGTATAAAACTTGAATATCTCTTCATACAGGTTGTGCTCGGTAGATACATGGTTTTCAACACTGATGAATTCCGAGATTGACCTAAAGGACATCGATCCTTGTTTCACTCACCCTTTCACGGTTTCCGTCTACTTTTCCTCGCTTTTGCTGTCCACGACAGGATATGGTGATCTTTTGCCCGAGAACAAGGAGGATATAATTTTAGCATGTCTGGAAGTGGTGTTTGGCATCATACTGTATAGCTATTGCGTTGCAGAGTTTTCTGCAACGTTGAATTTATACAGAGGTTCTGAGTAAGTTGAGAATGTATACATTAAGATTTACTTACTATAAGTTTGTAGAGACTGGCCGTGGGAGCTCTATCTGCTAGTCATCTTTGAGAGGTTTATGCGCTAAATCATATAACTATCTTAGTTGCAATGTGCACATTTTAGAAAAATATTGGCTGTCCTGTACAATGCTACCATTGGCATCACCAGAAAATTTTGTAAGGGGGTCGGGCCAAAGATAAAACTTGAATAGTAGAAATAATGGTAATTATAAAATAATATCTATTGTAAACTAATAAAAATAAACACTTTTATTGCAATTATTATTATTATAGCCTTGGGGAGAGACTTCTTGATCCACCACGTGACTAATTGTCCAGTACAACTTTTTTTATTTATTTATTTACATTTTGTAAAGTTAGTGTACTGAAATGCATAGTTATTCAATTTTGTTATTAACTTGTCCTCTTAATCAACAATCCCTCATAAGATCCATTCTCACTTTTACGAATTAAATTGTCGGTGTTTCTTTTTCCGTTCACTGTTTCAGAATGTGGCAGGTGGCTGTTCGGAAGTGTTACTGGACGTTTTTGAACATTTTAATGATCCGCAACAATAAGCGACACGATAAACATTTTTTTAAAAGTATTTCGTAGTATTGCTTCCCTTCGGATACTCAGTTGTGGTCTGGTAGTGAGTGAATCGCATGCATTAGAAGAGTACGGTCTTAACAGGTTTTCTGTTTTCGCATCCAATGAAAATGAGTACAGCAAAGAAAAAACTGTAAGGGGCAGAAAATAGAAAAAGCCAGAAGGAATGGGAAAAGGCTACCTTGCGTCAGTCTACTTTCATGAATAATTTTCTGAAATGTTCGAAATCAGGTGAGTTATTGAAATCATTGAAAAACGGCCTACTTCTAGCGAATCATTTTTGTACACTTTTCCCGAATATTATCATAGTGAAAAAAAATTTGCGATTCGAGTTTCGAAACTAGAGATATTGACACTTGAATTTTGGATAACATTAATTATGTCAGGTTTATTGTTGTTTTTGTGTTTGCTTCTCTCCTGGGTTTTTCTTTTGAAATCACAATAAAATATTGCTGCAAGAATTGGACATTGCTTGGTTTGATTGATTGATTTGCTTTATTTTACTTCGCTTCTTCTGCCACTTTTGGCTAATTTGCGAAGATGAGGATGAGTGATGATATGATGAAATTGATGAATGGACTCTCACAAACAATCATGCCCAGGCCAGGATTCGAACCCGGGACCCCTGGCGTTGTAGTGCGATGTGCTAACCACTCTGCCACGAGGGCCAGCAGGGCATTTCTTGGTAAAACTACATATAGTATTAGGTACGGCTAACAACAACAAAATGAAACGTGAGTTATTTAACCAACCTTTCATCCGTGAAGTTAAGTTATTGAAGGACAATGAGAACACTCAACATTTCGCCCCTGAGGAAAAAAGTTAACCAAAACATACGTTTTGAGCGAGTATTTGAGTGAAGTAGTCATACCTAATTCTATAGTTTCACCCATTTCTCATACTTCTGGTCATCTTAATCATTATAAAAGCAAGAAACAAATTCTCTTTTATCGACCCCCAAAGAAAAGAAAATATTAAGATAAGACATGTAATTATATTGTTCAGAACTCTGAAGTTCTCAATTTCGTCTTTGTGGCTTCTTTTTTTTTTATGTTGGTATGTATACTTAGCACTAAAAATCTTAATTTTCAAGGTTAACACGGTAGCTAATAGGGAAGATGTTTGCAAAAATTATTATGCATTTCTTTAACTTTTCTTCTCAGGGGCAACAAGTCACGTGTTTTGATCCTCTCAATAACTTAAGGTTACGTGCATTTTGTATTTTGTTTAACCAGACACAAAATCTGTGATATAGAGCCCGTTCGAAAGTTACACGAGTTTAACACATTAAACAAGTTATGGTAACTGGCTGTCCCATAAGTGCTTCCATGCGTTTCATGAGTTTCATTATGCTGTCCCAAAAATCGCATTCCATGCGTTTCGAGCAAGAACGAGATTCACCAAATGCACAGGCAAGGAGGCTGGTTTGTTCGGTGAGAATAGTCTGCTGCCTGCAGACAACGCACGCGCTGATGGATTCAAACTGCACTAGTTTGGAATATGTATTATAATTTTAACAGATAGCGTATGAAGCAACATGCACAAGATGAATATGTCTTAACTGTTTTTAGAATGTGATGAAAATGAGTAACAGTGTCCACAGTAGAGTTTATTTTTGCGATAAGGACATTCCTTCCGCTGGACACCATGTGGAAACTTTCTCTAAACAAAATGCTGCACCTGTGCTTTCGCCTAGTGTGTCCCATAAGTCTGTAGAATAACTGGTTTCACCAGATTCACAAGCCCAGTTATTTTCGTTGAATGCGTTCATTTCGTTAAGACTTTCGGAACACACATATGACGAACATCGAGACACGAGACCTTGATTTGGAATTTAGCATTTAAATGTCTGATTTTCTTATATTATTGTTGAAGCGAGTAAGTGAAATGCCCATTTTAATTAAACACACCATTGGGCAGAGAGGCATTAATTATATTATTTAATTATTAAATATCAATAACTAAATGTTAATAGTTTTGTTAGAAGCATATAGAAATATTCCTATATAATATGGGATCCTTTTTACTAGTGCAGTATATTCCAAAAAGTTCTTACGTTAATTATACTGTATTATTAAACTTATAAAAATATCGTCATACAGATACTACATATAAAATTACTAGAAAAAAAATTAGTGTAATACATTCTACTAGAAGATAAATCCCCGAGCAAATTTTATTGTAGAAAATTATCAATGGATCAACAGAAAAGCAGGAAATTTTAAATTTATTGAAATTCAGTGTGAACAAATATAGGTTACGCGGTTGGTAATTGGTAAAGGTATTGTAATATATAAAAGAAGGTGTGAAACTGTGTAATCGATTTTCATTCTGTATAAGTACAGGCGGAGCACTGTTTTTCTTATCATACCCCTTGTTCACGAATCCTGAAACCGCCAGTAGTATTCTCCATTGCAGAAATTTTGTCAGTGTAAAAATTAAACAATTTTCTTGAGGGCTTGTATAATCAGAAGGGCCAGAGAAAATATTTGTGGTTCACCTTTGACCGTGGTAGTTGACCTTCATGCTGATATCGTACACCTCCATTTGGCAGCACATCACGTATCCACAACTCCGACTACACTTTGAGAAACAAATGCCTGTCACATGATGCTGTCTGCAGCTAGGAAAATGAAAGTCTGGTGGCACACAGTCCAAGGTCACTGCTCTTATGCACCACCCTCACTCCGGTTCTCGGTTACAGCATATAGACGCAAGGGACACAGTCTCAATCAATTCTGAACGGCCAAAGTATTAATTTGTTAGTGTAGTTCCATTTGCATTCAGTGCTTATGTCCATATTATATATACACACAGTACTTTAAACATTTGTGATGTAATTCTGAAATTGTTTACAAACCACAACTTGAAGTAAATTTTCGCACATTATTAATTTGAAATTAAAGTTGAAACTTCTAATGCTTTAGAATCTACCAGAGGAAAGCATGTTCTTCATAATTGAGTCAGTCGTTGCCTTGTAATCAAGGGGTCCTGTGTTCAATACCCGGTGGAGGCACATAGTGGTTCGGATTCCACTTTACACTGTAGGTCCAGTCCCGATTAGCCTCACTGTGCATAAAGTGGACTTAAAACACCAACTCAAACCAACTCATAATTGAGTCATTCCATGTCAAATCAACAAATTCAACCTTACATTTTTTGATTCATGTGAAATTTTGCATATTGGATGGGACCACCTGAGGTATAAAAATATGCAAAGTTGTAGATCCATATCTTTGGAATTTCTGAAATTACAGGGGTGCAAAATGTGCGATTTTGACCATTTTTTTCAACACCTTCTTAACTAAAAATTACAATATTTCGGCAATGAGGGCACCCATAGATGTTATTCAGACGACGTTTGAACGGTCTGAAAGGGCTCTTTCACACGGGATATTGCATGCCTATGTCAGAGTAAAGAGAAAGCAATTGAAGGTGGTGTAAAGAAAACTTTGGTAGCCATTTTATTAAAAATGGGTCATTTAATTTCTTTTAAAGTACTGTGTGGCTCTTTCAGTATGTCAAATTTCAAATGAATCAAAATATGTGAGATTGAAAAGTACCTCTTCATTGGCAGATTTCACATGGAATAAACCCAATTTACACCTTAGCTTCTAGAATTAGAAAATTACATACAGAAACTAATTAATTTATATACAGGGTGTCTCAAAAGTAATGGTGCAAACTGACACAGTTGAAAGTACATTCTAATAGAAGCAAAAAAGTCTCTGTAAACATGGGTCCGTAAATGAGCTGTTTTTTTGAGATAATTGTGAATGTGTGGTTACAAGCTGTGCTGCCACTGACTTCATTGTTTGTAAACGTCGTCCTAGTTGGTAAAAATGCTAATAATGTGTGGTAAGAAGCCATCACTGATTGCATTTTGTAAACCTGAGTGCTTTACTCCTTGCACGTTCCGAGGTTTGCTCTTTGTTTACAAAACGGAACTTTTCCGAGAGGTGGCGTTGTAATCAAACAGGCTGGATACAATCAGTACAGAGAATTGTACATGCTTGTGTCCAATTCCAAAATGAACCGGGGGTGTTCGAAAGCATTTTACCAACTAGGACGACGTTTACAAAGAATGAAGTCAATGGCGACTTGTAATCACACATTCGCGATTATCTCGAAAATGGCTTGTTTGCAGACCCATGTTTACTGAGACTTTTTTGCTTCTATTATCGTGTACGTTCACTTGTGTTAGTTTGCACTATTACTTATGAGACACCCTGTATTGTGCTAATATTTTGAAAATTATGTGACACATCACTCCCACAAAATGTAGGCGAATTTTGCAATTCTTGTCATTTTGTCCTCTTTAATGAAGTATTTTTTTTTATTTGAAATTATTTAAAATTTTATATTTTAAAAGCCGCGGTAGCTCATTCATTAGGGCGTCTGACTACCATGCGAGAGACCTGGGTTCGATCCCCGGCAGGGGAGAACCGGGACTTTTTCAACCTGTTCAAGCAGCTCTGGCACCCACCCAGCATCGTATAAAGTGGGTACCTAGAGAATACTCTGGGGGTAAAGGTGGCCAGAGGCATGGTGCTGATCACATTACCCCCAGCTCGGCGGAGATCAAGAAAGTGTGGGGCCCTAACCCCACACCCCCTATCTGCCTTCATCGTGTGGTGCAAAGCACTGGGGAGCACTTTACTTTTTTTCAATAATGAAGTATTTTGCAAAATAATGTTGTTTCAGGGTGGAATTTCATGAAGTTATATATGCTGTAAGGAAATTCATGAAAGAAAATAAAATTACAAAAGAAATTCAAGCACGTGTGGAAAATTTCCTTGAGCTTCAATGGGTACATGATAGAGCAATTGAGATAAGAAATAATGCACCACTTCTGAATGACCTAACATGGAAAGGAGATATTTTACTAAGAGAAACAATCAACGAAATTGAAAACGTAGAGATGTTTAAGGTAATTATAATTTCGTACATACAACAGTAGTTTATATTTCAGCAATACCTATGAGTTGTAGAATCTTGTTGTGTTTTATGGGTTATGGTATCTTCCCATCATGTTTTATGTGTTGTATCTTCTCAGTTGTGTTTTATGAGCTATGGCATCTTCTCAGTTATGGATTTATAATGTAGTGTAAAATGTTACAAATTCACAGATCCCAGGTTTAATCAATCACATATGGGTTTATCATTCTGTTCATTCCATAACCCATTGCATCATTCATACTTATGGTTGAAATTTATCTAAGGCAGAAAAATATTATAAAAATCACTAAAAGACAACTAGAAATAGAAATAATATTTAACGAAAAATCTTAAATGGTACACATGTGCATCTTCTTAATTGTATCTTATGGGTTGTAGTATCTTCTCAGTTGTGTTTTATGGATTGTGGTATCTTTCTAACTGTATTTTATGAGTTGTGGTATCTTCTCAGCTGTGTTTTATGGATTGTACTATCTTCTCAGTTCTGTTTTATATATTGTGGTATCTTCTAAATTGTATTTTATGAGTTGTGGTATCTTCTTAATTGTATATTATGAGTTATGGCATTTTCTTCATTGTATATTATGAGTTGTGGTATCTTCTTAATTTTATTTTTTGAGTTGTGGTATCTTTTCAGCTGTGTTTTATGGGTTGTAGTATCTTCTTAGTTGTGTTTAATGGATTGTGGTAGCTTCTCAATTGTATTTTATGAGTTGTGGTATCTTCTCAGCTGTGTTTTATGGATTGTACTATCTTCTCAGTTCTGTTTTATATATTGTGGTATCTTCTTAATTGTATATTATGAGTTATGGCATCTTCTTCATTGTATATTATGAGTTATGGCATCTTCTTCATTGTATATTATGAGTTGTGGTATCTTCTTAATTTTATTTTATGAGTTGTGGTATCTTTTCAGCTGTGTTTTATGGGTTGTAGTATCTTCTCAGTTGTGTTTAATGGATTGTGGTAGCTTCTCAATTGTATTTTATGAGTTGTGGTATCTTCTTAATTGTATATTATGAGTTATGGCATCTTCTTCATTGTATATTATGAGTTGTGGTATCTTCTTAATTTTATTTTATGAGTTGTGGTATCTTTTCAGCTGTGTTTCATGGGTTGTAGTATCTTCTTAGTTGTGTTTAATGGATTGTGGTAGCTTCTCAATTGTATTTTATGAGTTGTGGTATCTTCTTAATTGTATATTATGAGTTATGGCATCTTCTTCATTGTATATTATGAGTTGTGGTATCTTCTTAATTTTATTTTATGAGTTGTGGTATCTTTTCAGCTGTGTTTTATGGGTTGTAGTATCTTGTCAGTTGTATTTAATGGGTTGTAGTATCTTCCTGATTGTATTTTATGGGTTCCATCTCAGTTGTGTTTTATAGGTTGTGGTGCCTTCTCAGTTGTGCTTTATCAGTTCCTTCAGTTCACTATCCACCCTCTTGCCCTCGTTTTGATTGTTACTTTCCATTACTTTCCATAGTTACTAAACTACATATATTTAATATCCCACTGCTTACTAGAATATCCCGTACACTGATTTTTTTTTTCAAATACTACACACGCTGCAACTTCATGCAACTCTTCAATTATGCTTTCTTAATCACTGAGCAGATAACAAAGTGCACAGGCATCCCACTTTTGAAAGTGCATTTAATGTTAACAATTTTTAACTTTATGAAAGGATTTTACTTGAGATTTCTTAGTCCTTGGAAGCAGAAAGATAGAAGATGCACATGTGTACCATTTAAGATTTTTCGTTAAATATTATTTCTATTTCTAGTTGTCTTTTAGTGATTTTTATAATATTTTTCTGCCTTAGATAAATTTCAACCATAAGTATGAATGATGCAATGGGTTATGGAATGAACAGAATGATAAACCCATATGTGATTGATTAAACCTGGGATCTGTGAATTTGTAACATTTTACACTACATTATAAAATACTTGAATTAAACAATGCCAATACAATGTATTTACTGTTACCTCTTGTCTATATTTCCTGTATCATAGTACAATTCATTTTTGTAATTATGTAATGTAACTTATATTTTGTTATTGTCACTATTAATATTTTTGCAGGGTGTAAAATCGGAGTGTATTGAGACTATAGCAAAGCAGTCGAAAATTATCCTTTTCCCTCCAAATGAGATAGTGATATCCCAGAAAGATACTCACCGGAAAATTTTCATCATAAAAGCAGGATATTGTGAGGTAATATTTTATTGGTAGTACAAATTATTTAGTATATTTTCATAGGGCTGAACCAATACTACTTAGAACAGATGCCAATACCAATACTTGAAAATACTTGGGTTTCTTTGTTTGTTTTATGTGTGAGGGTGTGTGCTTATACACAGGCCTATCCATTGATTCAATGTTTAGGCAAAAATTGTTGAATTTCATGTATGACAATATTACGAATTGAAAAAGATGAGAGATGCAGATGGTGAGACTAAATATCGAGAAGACAATTTAGTTAATCTCACTAATCAATCACTTTGATAAATGCTCTCGGTTAAATCTGATGTCCTGAGTGGCACATCATTGTATGTATATACCTGTCTGGAGTGTAATATTAACCAATCAGAATTCAAATCAATGAGTTAACACAGTAGGAAGCTACGGATATATGTTGAAAAGGAATACCAGCTTACATATGCTGAGGAATTGCATTTATGCTCAAACAATTATAAGTATTTTTATGCAAAATATATTGATAAAAGACAAGAATAAACAAAAGTTACAACAACATCAAATTATGCATTGATTAAGAAGACCATTTTTAACATATAAATGTAATTTAAATAAAGAAAATATTTCTACCCTTTTGAGGTAGAGTAAGTCTTTTTCTTATATTTTAGCATGCATCAGTTCTAATTCTGAGTATATTCAATATGTAAATTTCTTCAACCAGGTTTACAAGATGGCTTCCATTCTTCCATTTTCAGAACTCCACATTTAGTTCATTCACATCCAAAATGCAGAAGATATTTCTCTCACTTTGTCTTATTCCTCAAAACATTCATTTGAGGTAATGCATTATTCATCTACTAGCTTGATAATGCAGATGCAAGCAGATAATAATTTCCTGCTTCAAATTTAAACTTGGCACTTTTCACAAGTTCCAAATCCTTTTTAAAGATTATGCCATTATTAAAGCATTTTCAAGATTCTGTTATGAACAAAAATGTCTCTATATAGTTTAAACAAACTATTAACGATTAACTTGCTAAGTATAATCTTTTCAAAATATCAAGATTTATACAAATATCAATCCTTCACCAATAGCTACATTTGTACTTATCTCCCATCCATCATGAGATCATTTTTAAAAAACACGGACAACTAGTATCAAAAAAACTAGTTCAAGAAATATTTTTACCTGTGTTATCTTCAATTGTTTTTTTATATTTTTGTCAATAAGTGCTTAACAGCCTGAATGTTTGTAAAGTAAATGTACATATTTGCTCTGTTACCGCTATTTTGCAATGTTTATCACAATATACTTATCTAGTGATTACAATTACCATTTTTTGAGTGTTGATACAAAATACCAAGAATGACATCATATACATTGAACAATTTTAAAGAGTTGACCTTTGTATATAAACCTTGATGCCAATGCAAATGTACACAATTTCAATAAATTTAATTATAAATTTAAATGTTTCTTATCTTGCTTGCCTGAAAGAACACATAACATAATTATGATTGAAGATATTGTTTTTCATATTAACAGTCAAAAATAACTGTTATGCACATGAATTCAAAATAATGCACAGTTTGATAATTTGGTCATGATATACAAATTGGCTTCTTAAGCATCATATTTAATAAAATTAGTTTAAAATTAGTAATATCAGACACTTAATTGCATTATATTAATAAATTGTGAGTAATCATATGATCAGAATTATTATAACTATTGCACAAATGTGGAACTCAGAACTTAACCTAACCATTTCAAATCTTAATATGACAATATATTAATTTTATTGTCATAACAATTAGGGAAAATGAATAGTGTTTTTACAGCACCGAGGACATTTATATCCACCTACATACTTACATTGTATCTAAAGATATCTGTTTGGCAGTTACGCGGAGATAGGTAATTTACCCTGATAAGCTTACTTTTAATTTTTTCCAAACAAATTTTTCTTCGTGATCGATTTCGCCACCTGTCTGGTGGCTTCGTCAAGTAAGCTTATCAGAGTAAATTATATACATACTGTATTTGACATAATAATATGACAAAAGAGTATGTTTGAATACAGAATGACAATAACTGACAAAGAACTTTAGGTTACATGTCATTGTCTGGATTGCTTATGGGCATAAATACTGAACTTACAAGAATGCAGGAAACTTTTAACGAAATGTCATTATTATATGATTTAGATGTGTGTTTGCTTTCAGACATTGTACAAAATTTTGTAAGTTTATCATCTTTTATTGAAAAATACGTAGGTCACTCGTCTTTCAGCAGAAAAGAAATTTTTGAAAGTGGGAAGTAAATGAATATACAGAGAAAACTGAAGCATACATCCGTCAATGGACCACAGCCGGAAAATATATAATAATAATGGTGTAACAGCCCATTAAGCCCAGGGCCTACCAACCAACTGCCGACCTCACTTCCACCTGCCGATGTGTGGTCAGCACGACGAACGCCCAGTCGTTGTAGGTTTTCTCTGACTGGGTTACGCTACTCATTCGTAGGTCCTCAATTTCCTCACGATGGTAGATGGCCACCGGTCCCATACACAGGCCGAAATCTCTGGAGAAAAAATGTTACGCTTCCCCCAGGTGACTCAAACCTGCGTGCGTCCCTCAGCCGGAGCCCAAAGCATGACACCTTAGACCACTCGGCCATGGTGCGGGACACCAGAAAATATATAATTATGGAAAATTTAATAGCAAGTTACTTTATTGTGACCGGAAAGGTAAATATAATGAGGAAAATTGAAAATCTGGGAAGGTAAATTTAGGATTCTATGGTAGTTAGAAATGATTTACATATGTGTTTTTCCAGATTATTTCACCTCCAAAATGGTCTCCTAAACTACTTTCTCCAGGGGCTCACACTGGAGCACTCGAAATGAACTACAAACTGACTTCCATGGTAACAATGCGAACCCTGACACATTGCAAGATAATATGTATTGACCAAGAAATTCTCGCCAATGCAGTTTACACAAGTTGCAATTTTATGTACTTAGCAGAAGACTTCAATAAAACATCTGATTCAGCTCAAATTAAGCAGGTAATTAATTGTTAATATTAGCATCAATATGACAAAAAAAAAATATTATTACATCATATGCCAGAAACATACTTGTTAAAAACAATACAAACAGCATGGTAAAAGACACTTTAAAAGTTTGTTCAAGCTTTCGACTCCATCACGGAGTCATCATTAGGGCTGGTCGAGAGACTGAGAGGACGAGGTTAAGGTTCCGCCGACACTGCTCTCTGCCGAGATGGGGTCAAAAGCTTGGACAAACTTTTAAAGTGTTTTTTCCGTGCTGTTTGTGTGTTTTGTGTTTTTAACAAGTATTAGCATAAATGTCAAAATCTAAAATAAATTTGTGCTCTTTTTGTTTTAAAACTATTTTGGATGGGCCAGTTTTCTAATGGATAGACTAGTCGAGGATGATTGTTGGCCTAGCCAATCAGAAATTTATAATGTGTTTTTATTTGTAAATTAATAATTAATAGAGTTATGTGTCGGTACTTGGTTTCAAGTAAGGTAGAGTCGATACCAATTGTATAGGGGCATGGTCCTGCTCCATGTAAATAATAAATTGAATAATCTGGAAATTATATATTTTTTAATCGCATTAAGGTATTGTTTGTGAATGCATATAATTTGTGTATTGCACCAACAGAAATTATCATTTGTAGCCTACATGCTTCACAAATAAACGAAGTCAAACTTTGCTAAAATTTTAAAGTGTCACACTTCTTCTATGGTGCTCGGGTCCGTATTCGGTCCATGGCCTTCCCTATCTTCCTCTTCCATCCCGTCCTATCCAAGAATGCTCTCTTTCAATTCCTAGTTCTAAGCAGTTGTACTGCGTCTGCTCCAACTGCTTCTTCCCGTCTGTTTCTGGGTCTCCTCACTGAACTTCCTTGCATCACCTTCTTGGGGATTCTATCTGCGATCCATCCTGATTACGTGTCCTGCCCACTCTAACCTTTTAGCTCTTATATAAGCTGAGATGGGTACATCTTTGTAAAGTTCAAGTAATTCCTGATTGGTTCTTATTCACCAAATATCTTGCACTTTTATTGGCCCAAATATTTTCCTCGGTATTTTCCGTTCAAACAAGTCCACCATTTCAGCTGCACTTTGATTAAATGTTCGTTTCACTCCCATATATTATTATGCTGCGAATTAGGGTTTTATACAATGTAACTTTGGCTCTATGGTTTACTCCATGATATTTAATAAATGGTAGTAACGAGAAGTGTGCTTTATTGGCTCTTTGTAATCTATTTCTCACTTCTATCATCTCATCATTTTTGTCTGTGATGAATGCTCCTAGATAAGGAAAACTTGATACCACTTCCAATTAATGTTCTCCAATTTTTGTATGATTTTCTTTTGACTTTGCTTTCTTTGTTTGGACTAATATTTTTGTTTTATTTGTGTTAATTTGTAATCCAATTTCCTTCCCTTTCTCGTCTAGTGTTTCCACTACTTCTTTAATTGATCTTATTGATCTTCCTATGATATTGATGTCATCTGCATACCCAACTATTTGGGTCGACTTATATTCTAATGTTCTTCTGGTATCTATCATTAGTTTCCTTATCACATATTCCAGAGACAAATTAAACAGGAGTGATGCCAAGCCATCTCCTTGTTTGAGGCCTTGTTGAACTGAAAAGCTCTCTCCCATATTTGCTTGTATCTTCACACGTGCTTTGGTGTTCTGCGTCATTTCTATCAATCAAATTAATTTTGTGGGTATTCTGAATTTACTCAATATTAACTCTGATACACTTACTATTCATTTTTCCGTGAAAGTTTTTTTCAGCGATCGATTTCACCACTCGTCTGGTGGCTTCGTCAGGCGTGAACTGTCTTGCTGGTGTGGTTCCTTCTTCTTCCGCTTGTGCTTGTACATCCGCACGAGAACGACAAAAAGTGAAAGTACTGTAACAACTAGCGCCGCCACAAGCACAAGCGGAAGAAGAAGGAACCACACCAGCCGCAGCAAGACAGTTCACGCCTGACGAAGCCACCAGACGAGTGGCGAAATCGATCGCTGAAAAAGACTTTCGTGGAAAAATGAATAGTAAGAGTATCAGAGTTAATTACCTATCTCTGCGTAACCACCGAACTGATATCTTTAGATGCAATGTACTCAATATGTTTCCAATTAGTTCTATCAATGGAGTGATAGGCTTGTTTAAAATTGACAAAGATTTGTGTTATTTCTATGCTCCCTTCCCAACACTTCTCCAGTATCTGTCTGACTGTGTGTATTTGATCTATTGTAGACCTGCCTTTTCTGAAGCTGGCAACTTCTGCATGTGGTTGTAATCTTTCCCTAAGTATACTTGTAAATATCTTGTATGCTACACACAGCAATGGTATTCCTCTGTAGTTTTCACACATTTGTTTATCCCCTATTTTGAAAATGGGGCAAAGTATACTCTCTTTCCAGTCATCTGGCATATGTTCTAGGCTCAATACTTCGCACAGGATTGATTGATTTGTTGTTTTAAGTCCACTTTATGCACAGGAAGGCTAATCGGGATTGGACCTACAGCTTAAAGTGGGATGTGCCTCCACCAGGTATCGAACCCGGGACCCCTTGATTACAAGGCGACGACGTTACCTCTACACCATTGGGGAGGCCCCACTTCGCACAGAAGTTAGTGTAGGGATTCTAACAGCTTCTTCCCTCCATATTTCCACATTTCTGCTCATAAACTGTCTTTTCCTGATGCTTTGTTATTTTTAAGGTTCTGAATAGCTTTTTGAATTTCTGCTAGTGTGGGTGGCTCTTCTGGGTCTTCTGACTCTTCTTCCCTCCTTGATCTCATTGATTGGTCCTCATTTTGGGGATCTGTGTTGTTCAGTAACTGTTCAAACTATTCAGCCCATCTATTTAATATTTGCTTTTCATTCCCCAGTAGTTTTCCCTCTTTATCTTTGCGGATGTATGTTCTTTGTTTAATATTCTTTATTTCCTTGTATGCCATGTATGTATTTCTTTGTTTAATATTCTTTATTTCCTTGTATGCCATGTATGTATTTCTTTGTTTAATGTCTTGATTGATTTTATTTATTTTCTCTGTTACATGTCTTCTTTTCTTCCTACGACATGTGTTATACACTCTTTTTCCTAGCTCTTCCAGTTCTTGTTTCTTTGCTCTTGTTGGTCTATCTAGATATGACTGATATACTGTATCTCTTTCTTGGATGGCCCTTTTGCACTCTTCATCAAACCATTCCTTCCCTTTGTTGTACTGCATTGGTCCTAACACTACGTTTGCTGTTTCCTCAATATTTGATTTTATCTTATTCCATATTTCTTCCACTTCTGCTTCTTTTGTTACTTGCTTGTTGGTTGTGCCTACTTGTTCTAGTTTGTACACTAATTCCTTCTTAAACCTCTCACTATATTTTTTCTATCAGTTTCTTAATATCATACTTCTGATTTGTTTCTGTTTTGTTTCTTTGTGACTTTGTTATTCGTCCTCTGAAGACTACTTTGACTAGGTAATGGTCTGTTCCGCAACTGGCCCCTCTGTATGATTGTACATTTATAATGCTTGTTGCTCTCCTTCGATCTATCAAAACATGGTCTATTTGATTGTTGGATTTTCCATTACGTGATCTCCATAGTGTGTATTTGTTTTCTGGGGAACATTGTGGATGCTATTATCATATTTTTACTAATTATCAGGTCAATGAGTGTATGCCCATTATCGTTTGAATTGCCATGTAAGCTGTGTCTTTCAATTGTTTATAGATTTCTTCTTTGCCTATCTGTGCATTCAGGTCTGCCATTATTATCTTCGCATCGCTGGATGGCACACTGTCTATTGTCTTTTCTAGTTTATCATAGAAGTCATCTTTTATTAAATGTTATTTTTCTTCTGTAGGTGCATAGACATTTATGATGGTTACATTAAAGAATTTAGTTCTCATTCTTATTTTACACATTCTCTCATCTATAGGCTTAAAATCAATTATGTTATCTTTCATTCTTCTCTCTACTATGAAGGCCGCCCCTGCTTCTCTATTGTCCAACTTGTTTCCTGTAGGGCAGCTATCTGTTATGTTATATTTAATCAGTTGGTCCGTGACTATTTTCAGAGCCCCTGGTTTGAAAAGTGTTCCGATGTTCCATGTACCCATCTCAATGTCCATATCATTTTGCCTTCGTCTTAGTTTATGTCCATCCTTCCGAGGCTCTGATTGTGGTTTCGAAACTGTTGTAATTTTTCAGGGCCAAGTTGTCGGCACAGCACCCAACCCCCAACCTGGTGGACCAGGATTTTCTCTCAGGGTTTACTCCCTTAGTCTCCCTTCTGCACAAGGCAGTGGTTTCCCTCTTCTCCCAAAAGGGTGGGTTGCCTCTTCCGCCATCTCTGCTATTCCAAAGGTCTCCTTCTCACAAGGGAGGTTATCTAAGTGTCCCCTTCCGATTTCCATGAAACTTGGCAGGTGTATAGAGAGGCCCAAAGGAAGAAATACATGCTTCTTGGTTTCAGCTAAAAAAAAAAGACAGTTTTAGGGGGCAAACCCCCCCTCAAATGTCAAGATGAGGACAAATTGAAGTGAGAATCTGACTCCTGTGTCTCCCTCCGATTTCCATGAAACTTTGCACGTTTATAAAGGGGTCCAAAAGAAGAAATACGTGTTTTTTGTTTTGGCTAAAAAAGACTGTTTTAGGGGGCAAACCGCCTCAAATGTCAAAATGAGGACAAATTGAAGTGGGCATTTGACCCCAGTGTCCCCTCCAATTTCCATGAAACTTGGCAGGTGTACAGAGGGGCCCAAAGTAAGAAATACGTGTTTTTTGTTTCGGCTAAAAAACTGTTTTAGGGGGCAAAACCAGTCTCAAATATCAAGATGAGGACAAATTGACGTGGGGATCTGACCCCTGTGTCCCCCTCCGATTTCCATGAAATTTGGCAGATGTATAGAGGGCCCCTATGCCCCCTGTTTCTTCCTATGCCATATTTACGTGGTTTCGGGGTCAGATCCAAACTTCAATTTCTCCTCATCTTGACATTTGAGGGGGGGGGGTTTGCCCCTAAAACAGTTTTTTAGCTGAAACACAAAAACACATATTTCTCTTTTTGGTTCCTCTATACACCTGCCAAGTTTCATGGAAATCGGAGGGGGACACAGGGGTGAGATCCCCACTTCAATTTGTCCTCATCTTGACATTTGAGGGGGGTTTGCCCCCTAAAACCGTTTTTTTAGCCGAAACAAATAAACACGTATTTCTTCTTTTGGGCCCCTCTATACACCTGTCATGTTTCATGGAACTCGGAGGGGAACACTTAGATAACCTCCCTTGTCAGTCACAGATGCCACTGAGGCCTTTACGGTATCCCTGGTAAGGTGCCCTTATAAGGTGCTACCATCCGGGGCCAGATGGACCAAGGTTTACTCCTCTAGGTTCGTCCACCTCCTCAGCCGTTGAGATGACCATCCATCATCTTCCGCCTTTGGAGCCATTGACCGTTAGGTTGCTTGTTAGTCCGGCTCTTTACCCGCTGGTGACAAAAGCGACTGTTACCGTTATTGGCTCAACCCTAGTGTTGATATTCCACTAGAAAGAGTTAAATATAGTAATGACAACCATCTTGACTCAACTGTACTTGTCCACCATTCAATAACAGATGGAGGTTTATTACAGGAAGCAGATAAAATTATCAATGAAACTGATTCCGTTAACGAAGAAGAAGCTAATCTTATTCCCAAAGGGTCTGACAAGGAAACTTCGGCGACATCTTGGTATAGCCTCCCAACAAGTGTTGGAATAAAGCATGTAGAAAGAGATCATCATTATATGAGTCCATTTACCACAAAATATAAGAGATACAATTTTCTCAGGTACGTTCTGTTTTAATACTTCCAATATTTATTAAGAGTGGAAATGAATAACCAGCATATTAGTTTATGGGCATTCCGATGGCAAAGTGGTAACGCCACCTTATAATCAAGTGGTCCTGGGTTTGATACCCGGTGGGACACACAGGTATTCAGATCCCACTTTAATCTATAAGTCTAGTTCTGATTAGCATATCCGTGCATAAAATGTATTTTTTTAAAAAAATCAAATTTGGGAAATGAGAGATGAGGCAGTATTACTTATTACTTACGTTTCTTACGTTTGGTCTGTTCAACAAGATCTTCGCGGAATACGTGAGTTCTAAGTTTCTCTAATTAAAAGAGACAAAACACGCACTACCATAACTGTTATCGTCAATTTATTCTGACTGTATATGCATGTGTGCTTTTTACTTACGGAGTTTGCTTAACAAGTCCTTTACCAGTTCTTTTTTTAATGAAATTTATTGCTACAAACAGCAGAAGCATGGGAACATGGTGATGCTTCTCAATATTCAGAAATATATGCATGCACACACACACATATTAAAGCTGAGCCGATAGCATTGCCAATATATCTGTATTGGCAGTATTGTATCGGCACTATAAAGTATCGGTTGTAATTTAAGGCTACGAGGGCCCATTTCGCAGCAGCTGGACGTTCATTTCAATAACATAGAAATGTGAACTGTTACTGAAAGAAATGACAGAGGCAGAAGAGAGCTTGAATTTCTCCCCATGTTGGAAGTGGAGGAGGTTTTTATGTTGGTTATTAAGCCAGGTATCTGTGAAAAATATGAGTATTTACAGGATCCCATATATTCCTTATGGAGAGGCTACTTCAACTTCAAGTTACGTCTAATCGGACATTTCGACTTTTCCAACAACAAATGAAATATTGAGCCTGTTCTTTTTTCATTCATATGATTTCTACGCCATCAGAAGCTTGCTATCCAAGAGCGAAAGTATTGCAAAGTCTAAATATCCTGAATGCCGGCCCCCGTGGTGGAGTGGTTAGAACATTGCACTACAACAATAGGGGTCCCGGCCTGGGCATGGATGTTTGCGAGTATCCATTCATCAATTTCATCATGTCATCACTCATCTCCATCTTCGCAAATTAGCCAAAAGTGGCACAAGAAGCAAAGTAAAATAAAGCAAATCAAAAATCAAAATATCGTGCAAATTATGGAAAATGCATAATTTTCTTTACTTTTGCAATAACATTGTGTGGAGGAATGGATTTTGTGATAAAATTATTATCTCATGTGAAATTATGAATATTGTTAAGCAAAACTATTTTAGATTAGTATCATATGGTTCATAAATATTGTGAACTGTGTTGTAATTCGTAATTGTAATTGATTACTGTACCTGGTTATGTAGTTTACTTATGTCTTTAGTTACTAATCACCAGAGGCACACATTTTTGGTAAATAAGAAAGCAAAATTTTGGTACAAAAACAGTCAATTTCGGGTTCAAAAGCGGTAAATAAAATGAAATTTCGCTGTTATAGTAGTGAAAAAGTGCCATATAAAATGACATTTTGGTTTTAAAAAATGTGAATATCATCCCAAATTTGATATAAAAACTGCACTATTACACAAAATAAACATATCCCTTCTAATAGCACATTAAATCATTACCAGAATATTAAGTTTATTCCTGTATAAAGAATCCATTTTTGCTTCTCAAATATTTACAGTAGAATTAATCAATTTTCCGTGAATTGCATAACTCTCAGGATACTTGAGACTTCAGAAAGTGTCGGTAAATTTCGTGTTTAAGAGTCTATTTCATATTTTGCAGTTCATTTCGCATCATTTCGTGACAAAATAGGGTAGGAAAATGAACCTCACACCTTTCAGAAACCTGAAAAATTAACATTAGAATGTGTTATTTCACATTTCGTGTTTTCGTCAAAAACGAAATATGCATGCCTCTACTAATCACATTATCATCCTTGCTGTAGGTATATTTTACCACCCTGTGCTGTCTTGCCGGATGGTAAGTTCATTGGAATATGGGAGATAATTCGTGGTGTTGCAGCTGTGTCATATTGCTTAGTTGGACCGTACTGCTTTGCTGTGGCACCATATGGAAATGAAATTCAACCCTTTGTGCAATTCCTTAATGTTTTAGCATATTTGGATTTGTGAGTATTTTTGTTACAAAATAGCTGATATCATTTGTTGATAAATACAAAGGAGAGTCAAATTAGAACCTTAATTTGTTTTCGCTTTTTATGTAGTAGATTTCTGCATGTACAATTGCACAGGTTTGCTGATTTATATTATATATCCATTGCTGATCCACATATATTTCCAAGTCTTGAGTTAGTGCCTGCTCAGGAAGAAGAATCTTTGGGATGCATGCGCAGTCACTTGTGACCCATTGCGA
The DNA here is from genome assembly GCF_977018435.1 of Lepisma saccharinum. Taxonomy (NCBI): domain Eukaryota; kingdom Metazoa; phylum Arthropoda; class Insecta; order Zygentoma; family Lepismatidae; genus Lepisma; species Lepisma saccharinum. Next base: position 17,579,837 of record NC_139250.1, on the reverse strand, counting down.
AGGTCTTTCCACCCATCTGCCTGCGAACTGAAGCCGTTGTCGTACTTCTCCCTCCATTCTTAAGCTTGCTGACGTGGTATTCAAGCATAGAGATATTCAATTTTCATTTGCTGGAAAATTTCTATAACAGGGTGTCTACGAGCCAAGAAAATGTCTAGAAATCAACAAGTAGGTCAAGAAAGTCGAGAAAAGGTCAAGAAATTATGCTTGTGGTCAATAATTTTTTATATTTTTTACAGTATAGTGAATTTGTTATGTACCTGTATGCTATTGGGATTTGATAAAATTGAATATTTGGAAATCTCAAATTGTATTGAGTTGTGGTCAACATTTGTTCACTTTGTTTCTTAAGAATTCCATTCTTGTATGCATGAAGGGTTGTAAAAGTATTAAATAAAGTAATGTGTAAATTTCCAATTCAGGATGAAGTCTGAAGCTTTATTTTTTACATGTATTAATAATTGAAACAAGTCTAAATGTCTTGTTAAAGTTTTCGTTTTAACCACCCTTGTGGTAGGGGTTTTTCATTGAATAGAAATATCTATTCTCTTAATTTCCAGCTTTAACTAAGTAGAAAAAGGGTGGGGGGGAGGTCAAGAATTTTGGATTTCTTATTTTGATAAACACCCTGTATAAGTTTGAGGCTTCCAGAGGAAGAAACCACTGCTCTTCACTGGTACGAATGTGTGAAGGAGGTGCCATCTTTAGAAATTACGAAAATTGTGTTTTGAAGTGCACTTGATCCGTGTTGCACCCTTGAAGTAATTTTGTAAATAACAGTTGATACCTGATGTAAATTTGACCCGTATACAGTCTGTCATATCATTTTTATCGGACTTTTTAAGGTTTTCGTTTGAATCATGTGATAGAATGACTGGAATTTCATTATTTTTCGTTATACCGGGTGAGCAAAAGGTAACTGTTCACCTACATTATGCTTCATTACGCAGAGAAAAACTTCCCTTTCTTGATGTTAGTTGGTACATAAGGACATGGACAGTTGGTTAGTAAGACACTCATTGTTGTCAGTCAGTCATTATTGTTTCTTCGGAGCATGATCTTGCAAAACGCGTAGCTGCATTAGCAATGGTTAGTCTCTGAACCACTGGCAATACTCAACACGCTTGCCGTGGTGTCTTTCTTGCAGATTTTGCACTACTGTTATTTTGTAGGGTGTAAATGTAAGAGCTTTTTCAGTGCAGTTCTTGCGCTGCCATACGATGCACTCACTTGCTGTGACAATTTACGAATTGACTTCTGTGGGCTTTGCTTTATTCTAATCGAAATATCCTGTAATTTGTCCTCTGTTAGAACTCGTGACCTGCCTGATTTCGGCGCATTCTTCACTGATCCCTTTCTGCAAAATTTATCGATCAACCGCGCACTGCATTACGATGTGGTGGATCTGTATCAGGAAACCTTTCCAAAAACTTATTTCGCACTTCTTCCGTATATTCACCTCCATGTCAAAAGACTTGTTCCACCAAAAACACACGAGCTCTGAAGAAACAACAATGAGTGACTGACAACAATGAGTGTCTTACTAACCAACTGTCCATGCCCTTATATACCAACAAACATCAAGAAAGGGAAGTTTTTCTCTGCATAATGAAGCATAGTGTAGGTACACAGTTACCTTTTGCTCACCCCGTAGTTTGTACATTGTTTTACATGCAACAAGAACAACAATTTTGTAACATTTAGAGAGATCACATGATCAATTCAAGAGGCCCACTAGTTCTGGTTGTTGTTGTGCAATATATTATGATGATGTGTTTTTATGTAGGTTTTTTTAGCTTAGATCAGGCGACTACTATGTTAGGTCCTGCCTGTTCCCTTGTGATAAAAGAAGTCGTGGCATTTTGCAGAATCTGCAAGAATGTCCGTCACATTACAATTTTGCAGTCTTAATTTCGTTGAAATTTTGCAAATCCAAATTTTTATTTATTTTGCACCAGCATTGTGTGAATGTATGGATTTTGTGATTTAATGACAGACATTTTATTATTTCGATGTACAGGGTGTGACATAAAAATGGGTTACTTTGTTTTCATTGGGAGAGTTTCTGTAATGGTTATGGCAACACTAATTGATTGTCATTTGCATCACCAATGTATGGATCGCTGCAGTGGAGCTCAACATGCTGTAGCTGTGAGGGTGCTTTATTGGTGACTGTTACTGATATGAGGTGAGTATACAGGGTGTTTCCGGGCTGATGATATAAACTTTCAGGGATGATGGAGAAGGGCCGATGTATCAATTTGAGATAAAGAACCCTGGTCTGGAAACGACTTAGTCGAAAGTTATAAGTGAAAATCGGTGTATGAAGATGTAATACTTTTATTACCTGCACAAGTTTCACAAGCTGCTACATTCACAACAGTTGTTCAAAGTGGCGTCCTCACTTGATTTCTTCTTGTGGGGTCATGTGAAAAGTCTTGTGTACGAGACACCTGTTGAGACTGAAGAGGATCTCCTGGCAAGAATTCTCGCTGCCTGTGACATTGTTCAAATGACCCCAGGGTTGTTCCAACGGGTACACCAGGACTTTGTTGGACGATGATGTCATGCCTGCAGTGAAGCTGGAGGATGCCACTTTGAACAACTGTTGTGAATGTAGCAGCTTGTGAAAGTATTACATCTTCATACACAGATTTTCGCTTATAACTTTCGACTAAGTCGTTTCCGAACCAGGGTTCCTTATCTCAAATTGATACATGTGCCCTTCTCCAGCATCCCTGAAAGTTTGTATCATCAGCCCGGAAACACCCTGTATACATGTTATTCTAATCTCGGGAGACATGATCTTATTCCATCAGCAAATGCAATCAGGATGTGCCTGAAGAACTTTGAAGCTACGGGAAGTGTACTGAAGCAGAAACATTCCTATTGACATGTTGGAATGTGCCATGGACAAACCTCAGATTGACCAAGTGTCATCGATGAAATGGTGGTCACCTGCAGGACATAAAAATAATTTTCAACACATAAACGTGACTGTGAATATTTTGCAAATGGCAATGTGTAATGGTGTAATTGATGTGTTTTTGTGTAATAAAACGTGGTACTAGTTTCGTTGCATTAAATAAAAATCTTATTCTTATACCACACTCGTTATTTCTTGAATATATTACAGCAAAATTCTGGTAAACTAATACATTTCAGTTGAGTTATTATGTATTAATATTTGAACAACTTTTGTTACAGTTTTAAATCATGGTTATCAATATCTTCAACGCTAGTTAGTTAGCACTACTTTAATCTTATTAATCGAAGGGATCGGGCGTAAAACATCGTAAGTGATATTTTAGTCATTTCTGAGTTCATTAAGAAGAAATGTTATTAGAAGCTATACTGTAAATAAATTGTTTATGTGTTGTGTTTACAAATTCCGCAAGGCTTCACTGGGTCCAATGCAAAATGTCACTTACCATGTTTTACACCTGAGCCCTTCAATTGTAAACAAACAAAATCATTTGCATCTCATTACCATATATTCAGCCATTGAAGAAACCAGGTTTTTCCCATGTAATGTACTCAGTTCCAACATTTGTTCCATAGGATTATGAGGTTCTTTGTTGCTTACTATGATGAGAGGGGAATTCTGATTACTCATCCACTGTACACGGCAATTCACTACCTGAAGCATGCTTTTGCTGTGGATGTTATCGCTTCATTTCCCACAGAATTATTCATATCGATTTTCCTGCCACCAGAGTATGATGAAGAGTATGGTGCAACTGAAGGATCTGTTGTGTAAGTAATTATCATCTTTATATTGTTTATATGAATCATTATCTAAAGTATTATTTTTGCTACTGTGTGGTTATTATCAATTTAGCTTATGCACACACATTGGTGTAAAAATGTTTAATAATAATATTATTATTAATAATAACTAACCAGCTCTCTAGTCTTCTTAAACCTGAAGGTTAAAGCAACAACACAAGCTTTCCATCTGTTACCAATTTCCTTTAGGTCTATCTTCATCTTGGCCTTCCCACAAGTCTCTTACCATTAGGTTTCCCAACAAGAATCCTGTAAACTCTTCTTTCCTCTCCCATTTGTGCCACATGGCCTACCCACCTAAGTCTTCTTGATTTAATTATTCTAATAATATCTGGACATGAATACATATTATGTAGTTCTAAATTATGTAACGTTCTCCACTCACCTGTCTCCTCATCCCTATTAGGTCCAAATATTTTTCTAAGGATTTTATTTTCAAATGCTCCTAATTTATGTTCCTCTTTAATGTAAGGGACCAAATCTCATCCGTATAATACTAAAGGCAATATTATTATAATAATAATAATAAATTAATATTACATATTTACATTGTTTTACACAACATGTTGGTGTTTTGGTTCTAATATGGTGACAATAAGGATGAGTGATGATTGGATTGATTTTTTGTTTTAAGTCCACTTTATGCACAGTAAGGCTAATTGGGACTGGACCTACAGTTTAAAGTGGGATCCGAACCACTATGTGCCTCCATCGGGAATCGAACCTGGGACCCCTTGATTTGGATGAGTGATGATATTGATGGAAGGGATACTCACAAAGAACATCCATGCCAAGGTTAGGATTCAAACCTGGAACCACTGGTATCATAGCTTACCACTCCTCCACAGTGGTTGGTTACTACTCCTGTATCATTGCGTGTTTATGTTTGCATAGAAACCAATGAATGATGATGACACTGTAACACAAATGAAAAAAGAAGTGAAATCATCAAGAGAACAAGGGCACAGTGACACATATGGAAAGTCAATTAAAAAGATAATTTGGGCAGAAACCAAAGAAACACTTACAATTTACAATGTGACAAGAGGAATAAGAACACCAAAGACACCTCCATGTGTGCCTCATGTAATGAGCTTGCACTCGCATTCAGCATCATAGATGTCTGGATTGTTGAGGGAGGAGAGGAAGTACCGTTTATGTTTGTTTAGTTGGTCAGCTATTTTGGAGCTTGGTTTGTGTGTTGTTTGGATGTTGTAGGGGCGGAGGGCTTCGGTAAGGTGGTTGGATGTGGTAGAATGGTAGGGAAAGGCAAACCACTTGGTTTTGTTACCGGGATCTGGTTGCGATGGTGGAGCAGGTTGTGTTGATGGTGCAGGTTGTCTGACTTGGATTTCAGCTTTGCTGCACCATGTGGAGAGTTGACATTCACTTCATCCATGTTTCAGTGCCAGTTCCATGATGGTTGCTATCTCGTCCCTCAGGTCTTCTTTTCTGGAACAGTAGGAGAAGGCTCTTAGAAGTTTAGCCATACGTTTGCCTTTTGCTTGGGTGGATGGTTGGATAGTGCATGGATATATTGGTTGCCTGCATCTGGTTTTCTGAAAACTCTGGTTGTGAATTTGTTTCCCCTGCGGCTGATGGTGATGTCCAAGAAATTAATTTTGCCCTGCTTTTCATGTTCTATGGTGAATTTTAGTCTGGGGTGGATGCTATCTAGTTTTTTCCAACAACAGGTTGATCTCTTCGGGTTTTTTGTATATGACTATGGTGTCATCAGCATATCGCCCATATCTGATGAATTTGAGTTCCTTTTTTCAGCCAAATGCATTACTATGTTTGCTATGGGAGCCGATAGTGGGTTTCCCATGGCAAGGCCTTCAGATTGCTAATAGAAATTATTTCAAATTGAAAATAATTGTGTCTTCAGCTCACTTGTAGCAAATTGGCAGTTTCGGCTACTTCCAGTGCGGGGACTTTGTTTATGGTCAGCCACCTTTCAACTGATGTAGGGCTAGGTTTATGGGTATTGAATTATACATGACCCCGGATTAAAATTCACCATAGAACATGAAAAGCAGGCAAAATCAATTTCTTGGACCTCACCATCAGCCGTGGGGGAAACAAATTCACAACCAGAGTTTTCAGAAAACCAGATGCAGACAACCAATATATCCATGCACTATCCAACCATCCTCCCAAGCAAAAGGCTAAACTTGTTTCGAAGATCCTTCTCCTACTGTTCTAGAGAAGAAGACCTGAGGGACGAGATAGCAACCATCACGGAACTGGCACTAAAACACGGATATACTGAATGTCAACTCTCCACATGGTGCAGCAAAGCTGAAATCCAAGTCAGACAACCTTCAACAACCCGCTCCACCATTGCAACCAGATCCCAGTAACAAAACCAAGTGGTTTGCCTTTCCCTACCATCCTGCCACATCCAACTGCCTTACCAAAGCCCTCTGCCCCTACAACATCCAAGTAGCACACAAACCAACCTCCAAAATAGCTGACCAACTAAACAAACATAAACGGTACTTCCTCTCCCCCATCAACAATCCAGGCGTCTATGATGCTGAATGCGAGTGCAAGCTCATTACATTGGCAGATCCATCAGGCCCATCAGTGAGAGAATTCAGCAGCACCTATCAAATGCAAAAACTGCCCAACCCACCACCGGACTCGCCAAGCATATCAAATTCCACAACCATAAAATTGAGAAAGTACATGTCAAATACAAAGCACACACTCTCATAGACACAAAAATTTAAGAAACACATGCCATCATGCACTACAACCATGAACTGAACATAGATAGTGGTCAGGCACACCACGCCTGGCTTCCATGACTGCAGCAATTAACACCGGTGAGCAGCAGACGACATATGCGCAGACATACAGGTGACAGCAGCACACCTAGTGGCGATTTAGGAAAAAAACAACAAACACGCCAAGCAACAACACAATGAATTCCAACGAGGATGGTGGCAGTAGCTACCGAAATTAATAGAAAATAATGTAAAACAGCTTCGCGGAAAACGTGAGTAGCTTAATTATCTATTACCGCGTCTCTCATTCCCATATTATGAACTACTTTAGTACAATGAATTTGAGGAGGATTTGCATCTATTTCTGCCATTGAATTTTTGAAAAATTAGCCATGAAAACCGAGTATTATATCATGGTCCTAGAGTGGCTACCCTGATTCTGATTGTTATCTATGGTGCACATTGCAAATGCAGTTCCTATTATTACAGGTAGAGAAATACAGTATAGATATAGCACAGTAAGGAATTGTTATATTTTATTTTCAGAGTGCATCACCTTCTCGTCTCAGTATTTCAACTAAATCGTGTCTTACAAATATATCGGCTGCCATCTGCTTTAGAGGGTTTGCGGATGTTCGGTTTCAGAAATTCAGACAGAATCAGGTACGTTTCATGTTTTACTTACTGGTACAATTAATGTAAAAGAGTAGCTTTATTTCAGAAAAAAATATTAAATAAAAATGCATTTATTTTTCTCCTCCAGGTTTGTAAAATACTTTATAATCACGGTGATTTTTCTAAATATATGGACCAGTATTCTGATCCAGTTTACATGCAAATTTCCAATGGAGACTCCACAGAATTCGTCTATAGCCACTTCGTTTGGAGAAGGTTTCAAGACCTCTTCGGCAACTTATCATGTCCAGTGTTTGTCTGAATGTTGGCTCTATTCATCAAGTAAGTGGTTAAATATGGCACATGTAAACTTATTATGTTCATATTCTTGTACTTTAATAAAATTAGGATAATTGCACCAAATATTACCCTGTATAGTAAATTATGATGATAACCGTTCTTCCAAAAAGAATGGTTGCGAATCTTGTTGAGACAGCTCGGTGGCTGAGCATGTTAAGTGGTCGACTTTTGATCTCGCCACCGAAGTTCGCCAGTTTGAGTCCTGGTGGTGTTCTTTGTGAGGTACCCTTGATTAGTTTCATTTCATCATCCAAGATCGTGATGTTGCAATTTGCTGAAAGTGGCAGAAAAGCAAGATAAAATGACAAAATACAAATACAAATTATTCATTATAATCATCATTACCAGCCAAAGATGCGGAAAAGTGACATTTGCTCATTTTAAATATTTCCTTTGTACCTCTTTTGTTTATACAGTGATGAGGATTAATGATGATTTGATGAAAGTGATGAAGGACCAAGAACAAAGATTACATCCACACCAAAATATGAACCCTGAAGTTTCATTGGGTGATCTTGAGTCAACAACTCTGTGTGCTCAGCACTGAAGTCGGACCGATGAAAAACTTACATTCTCACTTTAGCTACAGTGATGGAAGTATCCGGGTTAAGAAAGAGTTTAATCAGAGAGATGAATTCACTCTATTGAATATGTAGATATGAAAAGCATGACGTTCATGTTTCATTTTTCCGTGCAGTTTTTGTTCGCAGCGAAGTTTTGTTTGTTGTGAACAAAAACTGCATGGAAAAATGAAACGTGAACTTGTCCGCGTAACCGCCAGAGATATGAATTCAAACTCTGCCCATCCTGTTTCCACCATATGCAAGGAACAGTGAAATAGTTTCTGGAATTGTAGCATAGCACTGTAATAGTAGGACACTTGTGCAGACACGCCACTGGAGAAAGGCTTATTTTGGAATATTCTGTAGTTCGATTGCCACATTCAATTTGATGTCCTCTGTGGTTGCAATTCTTAGATTAGGAAACTGCCAAGAGCAAGATCTAGAGTGTAGAGTGGGTGGGTGATGACAGGAATGTGTTTCTTGGCAAAGAATTTCTGCACAAGCAGTGATGTGTGGTTCGGATCCATGACAGCTGCCTGAGAACAAACTTTGCACCGACACATCTCAACTTACAGAATCGCATGAATGGATCCATGGAAGATACCAACTTCTTGCTCCAATTTCACGATGGTCATTCTTGGATCAGATCGAATCAGTTGTTGCACTTTTTCATCATTTCTTCGGCTCTGGATGTGGTAGCCCTTCTGCTACATAGCCTCCGTATCCTCTCCATTCTTAAACCAGGAAATCCAGTCGTAAACTGCAGATTTCTTCAGAACAGTGTCACCATAAACTTGCTGCAGGGTCGATAGCATCTCTGAAGCAGAGTTTCCCAATTTGAACATGAACTTGATGTTTGTATGCTGTTCAAATTGCAACATTACACTGAATTACCAACCAACACTCGCATCTAATTGAAATGCAACAGCAACGACACACTGTATTCCGAAACGTGACCAGACCTGTTGCAACTGGTAGCATACATGATAACCTTCCCACCACAACATGCATGTGCTACCTTATCTCTCATTCTCCACCTGGAAGGGAATCCTGGGAACTTTTTTTATCTGCCCATCATAGAGCACTGCAATTATCAAACTGTGTGGTAATTTGCAATTAATTTTATTTGTTATTCACATGTACAGGGTGGCTACACATCGGGAATTCTGTGAATTATTGGCTCCAGGATTTCTGCGTGAATTTTTCTCCGTAGACGTGACAAAATTGCAACTTGTATTAATCCAAATCCCATTGAATTTATACATATTTATAAATGCCCTGAGGCAAGTACTTCACAGTTTAGCTTTTATTTTATCGAGGAAGGATTAAGCTTTGTTAGTGTCATTTGAAGAACAATCTATCTGACAGATGGAAGATTATTGTAAGATGAGATATCTTGAAGTTGATTACGTAAATTTGAGTGTCTATATCATATACAATTAACAATTTTTTCGAGTCCGAGTATGTGAATTGATAACTGTAAACTATGCACCTTAAATTAAATATTTTAAATATATTTATTGTGTAATGGAATTGAATTAGAATTTTTGGATACGTTGGAATCATGGTGACCCTTCATATTGTTAATATATTTGTGTGTGTGTGTGTGTGCAGTGTGGTATTTTTAGGGCGAATTCCCCCCTCTGGATAATTGTGTCCCTCTCTCTGCTTCATAAATTTTATCCTGGGGGAATGGTGTTTGGGGGGGGACAAGAAATTATTGGCAATTTAGTTACTTTTCCTACTTCGCCATTCAATTGCAACATTTTCTGTCAGACAACTGGAAGCTTCATTTGGCAAACACAGATGTGGCCTCAAGGACTGCTCTATTCCTGGAATTGTCAAACAAGTGGCCAGGGTTGAAGATCACCTCCCCTCTCTCCTTTTCTTTGTCCACGGAATTTGGTAGGAAAATGTATGTGAAAGTTACAATTTAGTTGTCACGTGACTCGAACATGTCACCTCAGAACACCTCAATTTGTATGAATGGAACAATAGCACACAAAGCTAGCCTACATGTAATTTTTGATGCAAACGCAATAGCCCTTTATGAAGTCATTTTTTAAAGAACAGTTTGCTTTTTTTAATAATGAGTTAGATATCTTTGTGAAGCTAGAATGTTAGTGGAAAAGGTGAGCATTACGAGTTCCAGACTCTGCTATATCAGGAATCTGCCTTCAAAATGAACGAAATCTGATAAAGCTGGTGGCAGTGAAGGCTGTGTTGGTCAAAGGAGTGGTTTTGAAAATTTGCAAGTGCATCTACACAAGATGGAAGTAGTTGTAAAGCGTTGAGTTTCTTTCTTTGTTGCCTATGAAAGATTTAACAAATGTAAAATTACATGGCCGCTACATTACCTTTCATTGCCCACATAACAATTTTTTAGAATTAACAAGCTAATAGAACTTGTGTTAAGCTCCGGTCCATAGATGCAAGTTAATGAGTAATTTTTATGATTTCGCAAATGTAACGGTATATTAGCAAAGTAGCCTTGGGCACTATTTTTATGTGGTAGAAAACTTTTTGATTCTGCCTCCCCCAAAAAGTTATGCCCAAGTTTGATTGAGATCCCCAAAAGTTAGGTCCCAGACTAGAGTTTGGCGGTGGGTGTCAAAATCTCACTTTAAAAACTGTAGGCAAAGTCCCGATTAACTGTTCTGATCATAATGTGGATTTGGCCATTTCGTTCTGTCAAGATACAAATTCACATTGGCAATTTTTCAACAATTATTAAAAATAAGTTTTGTTTAAAGCTTTTTTAAAAAAGTTCAGTGAAATAAAACGAAGTGTGGAGTGACCCTATTTACCAATTAAAATTGTCACCTTGTAATAAAGTGGTCCCGGGTTCGATACCCGGTGGAGGCACATAGTGGTTCAGTTCCTACTTTAAAACTGTAGGTCCAGTCCCGATTAGCCTTACTGTGCATCAAGGTGGACTTAAAACACTGAATCAGCCAATCACATAATATATATATATATACACACACACACACACATGTGTAATATATATACACACCGGTATATTATATTAACATTATAACTAAAACTAACTAACTAACTCTCTAGCCTTCTTAAACCCGAAGGTTCATGGCTGCAGCAACACAGGCCTTCCATCTGTCCCTATCTTGAGCAAGATCTATATACTCTTTTCCATCCCTACCAATTTCCCTTAGGTCCATCTCAACGTTGTCCCTCCATCTTCGTCTTGGCCTTCCTACAGGTCTCTTACCATCAGGTTTCCCAACAAGAATCCTGTAAACTTCTCTTTCCTCTCCCATTCGTGCCACATGGCCTGCCCACCTAAGTCTTCTTGATTTAATTATTCTAATAATATCTGGACATGGATACAAATTATGTAGTTCTAAATTATGTAACCTTCTCCACTCACCTGTCTCCTCATCCCTTTTAGGTCCAAAGATTTTCGTAAGGATCTTATTTTCAAATACTCTCAATTTATGTTCCTCTTTCAATGTAAGGGACCAAGTTTCACATCCATATAATACTACAGGCAAAATTACTGTTTTGTATATTTTAACTTTCAGTTTCTTAGATATTAAACGAGAAGACAAAAGTTTATGAAGAGAGAAGTAACATGCATTTCCTGAATTAAGCCTACTTTTTATTTCCTCTTTAATATAATTTTCATTTGTTAATATTACTCCTAAGTATTTGAATTTGGAAACTGGTTCAAACGAGTTGTTATCAATAATTAGATTTTGATTATTACCTAACACTTGGTTTTGGCCTGTAAGCATATAGCATATATTTAGTTTTCTCTTTGTTAACTTCCAAACCTATCTCTTTAGCAGTTTTGAAAAATATTTTAGCATTATTCTTAATTGTATTCACATCATCCCCCAGTAAGTCTACATCATCTGCATATGCTAACAAGTGAGTCACACCATTTAATTTTAGTCCTTCTTTAGTTTCTTTTACCTTCCTAACAGCATTTTCTAAGGCAAAATTAAAGAGCAATGGAGATAATGCATCTCCTTGTTTTAACCCATCATGAATTGTAAATTTGTCAGACATATTAATACCCACACGAATTTTACTTTCTGTTTCACTGGTGCATATTTTTATCATACTAACAAGCTTCTTAGATATTCCAAACTCTACTAATATATTATATAATTTATCTCTTTTGACCGAATCATATGCTTTTTTGAAATCAATGAATAGCTGATGGACATTTTGATTATATTCCCACTTTTTTTCAAGTGTCTGTCTGATGTGAAAAATTTGATCTGTAGTTGATCTGTTACGTTTAAATCCACATTGATAATCACCTATAATTTCATTAGCATATGGTGTTAGTCTTGTTAAAAGAATGTTAGATAATATTTTATTTGTTGTTGAGAGTAGAGAAATTCCACGGTAATTATTGCAGTTCATTTTATCACCATTTTTAAACACAGGAACAATTATGGATTCTTTCCACTGTTGAGGGATTTCTTCTTTATTCCATATTAAACAAATTAATTTATGAATTTGACATATTAATGAATTTCCACCATATTTAATTAACTCAGCTGGTATTAAATCAATGCCAGGTGCTTTGTTATTCTTTAGCCTTTTAATAGCATCTTTAACTTCAGTCAAGTTAGGTTCTGGAACTAAAGGTTCTGCTGTGTGTACTTCAATCACTTCTGATTTATCTCCTACATGGACATTTAAAAGGTCATTAAAGTAGTTCTTCCATCTATTTAGAATATCGCTTGGGTCAGCTAGAAAATCACCGTCTTTATCTTTTATCAAGTTTACTTTAGGTTGCCACCCCTTTCTAAACTCATTTACACCTTTATATAAATCTCTGATATTTTTATTTTTGCTGTTTGTTTCTATTTCGTTAATTTTGCTTTTCAAGTAATCTCTTTTTTTACTTCTAAACATGCGGTTAACTTCTCGCTTTATTCTATTATAATTGTTTAGATTTGTATCAGAGTTATTTAACCACCTAAGTCTAACCTGATTTCTTATTTCTGTTAGATTATGACATTCATTATCAAACCATGGCTTACTTTTTCTCGGTTTATGGTATCCTATACTTTCTTTAGCTGCTGACTCTATTGCATTACGTATGTGCTCCCAATTCTTATTTACGTCTGTTTCATTTATATTTTCATCATCATTTAAATCCTTCAAAATATCAAATCTATTTGACAGTTTAATTTGGTAATCTTTCTTAATTCTTTCATCAGTAAACTTTCCTGTATCAAATTTTAGAACTTTTAGATTTTGTTGCTTATGATTTATCACTGAGAGTCTTTCTCTTAATTTAGCAATTACTAAATAATGGTCACTGGCACAGTCAGCACCTCTATGTGTACGAACGTCAATTATACTAGTATGCCCTCTCTTATCAGTGAGAATATGATCTATCTGATTATGAGTTTTACCATCTGGAGAAGACCAGGTATATTTATGGATATCTTTATGTTTAAAAGTGGTACTTTTCACAATTAAATTCTTTGAGGTTGCAAAAGTAATCAATCTTATACCATTATCATTACTTAATTCATGAAGACTTTCTTTACCAATCGTGGGTTTAAATGTCTCTTCTTTGCCAATCTGTGCATTACAATCACCTAACAGAATTTTCATATCATACTGAGAAAATTTATCAAAGACCTGTTCTAACTCTGTATAAAAATTATCTTTAGTATTATCATCTTTATCTTCCGTTGGTGCATGTATGTTTATTAAAATAATTTTACACCACCTACCCTGTAAAACTGCATATGATATCCTATCATTAATAAATTCTACTGTTTTAAGAGCCGAGATAATTCTATTATTTATAAAAAAGCCTGTTCCAAAATTATGATTTTCAGTACCACCATAGAAAAAAGTATAATTTTTAGTTTTAAGATTCCCTTCTCCTGGCCACCTAACTTCCTGGACAGCTACTACATCTAATTTATACTTAACTATCTCATTAACTGTACACTGAAATGTCCCAGGCCGGTAAAGGCTCAAAACATTCCAGGTGCCTAATTTAATATCCTTATTCCTAATGAAGATCTTATCCTTAGTCCAGGGACCTCCCAAAGTAGTCCCCACCCAGAGATCCGAATTGGGGACTATTTTACCTCCGGAATATTTTACCTTGGGAACATCCATGGCCTTATATTGCTGATTCTTGACATGGCTTTTTTACAGTGCAGAGTTGTCAGCTCTACGCCTAACCCCCAATATGAATGGAGGAACTACTACACAAGACAAACACAAACACATTAGACATCACAATTACTACACAAGACGAACACAAACACATTAGACAGCACAATTACTACACAAGATGAAGACAAACACATTCGACAGCACGACTACTACACAAGACACACACAAACACATCACAACTATAACACAATATAAACACAAACACAGCACAACTACTACACAATATAAACACAAACAAACTACACACCACAACTACTACACAAGACAAACACAAACAAATTAGACCACAACTACTACGCAAGACAAAACAAACGTACTAGACAGCACAACTACAACACAAGACACATACATACACACCACCGATACTATACAAGACAAACAGAAACACATTAGACAGCATAACTACTACACAAATTAACTGAAATCTTGTTTTTAATAGTATATATAGGAATTGGGTATTCGTGTTTAACGTAGATATCTCATTACAAAACTTTTACGTGCGTTGTTTACCTTTTATATTGATTAAATACCATCCTCTAAAAAGTCTCAAAGCACACAGGTTAAGTTTCATCGTTCTAAGCAAAAGTAGAAACTCTACATATTTTAAGTGTGTGTGTAAATTAAATTCGTGTAGAATTAAATTTAAGTTTAGTTGGAAAATAAATCTTTCTTGTATCCTACAAATGAGTTTTCGCTGCATACGTGAATAGTTACAAGGTGTACAACTTTGCTTCCGCCGTTTTTCCCCAAAAATATGATGCTGTAATGAAAAACATTGCTTACCCAGGCATTATTCAAAGTATTGTCCATCGCTGGCCACTACTTTCTCCCATCTTTCGGGCAGCGTACGAATGCCGCGTCTAAAAAATTGTTCATCTTTGGAGGCGATCCACGAATCGATCCACTTTTTGACTTCTTCATAAGATCGGAAGTGTTGGTCAGCCAGTTCATGAGCCATTGATCTAAACAGGTGATAATCAGAGGGAGCGATGTCTGGAGAATAAGGCGGGTGGGGTAGGACGTCCCATCTTAATGTTTCCAGGTACGTTTTCACCACTTTGGCAACGTGGGGTCGTGCGTTGTCATGCTGCAAAATCACTTTGTCGTGCCTCTCGCTGTATTGCGGCCGTTTGTCCTTCAATGCTCGGCTCAAATGCATTAATTGCGTTCGATAACGAGCACCTGTGATTGTTTCACTTGGTTTTAACAGCTCATAGTACACGACGCCGAGCTGGTCTTCCACCACTATGCCGGTCTTCGACGTTAAAGTCACCGTTCTTGAAGTGTTGAAACCACTCACGACAGGTTCTCTCACTTATAGCGTCCTCACCATATAAATACATACATGTGTAATATATATACACCGGTATATTATATTAATATTATTACATATATATATTATATCGCACAACAATATATAAGCATTATCTCATGCTGTCTCTAGACAGTCTGTAGAATTTCCCCCCCTCTGAAAATTTCTTAAATACCACACTGAGGTGGTAATACGTAAGGTACAAATAGAGGAAACTTCTACCCTTGAATTTTTGGAAAGTTCGTCGTGAAAACCTGGAATTATACTTGAATTTTACCATGATCCTAGAGTAGCCACCCTGATGTAGCATCTCTACCTTGAAAAAACAAGTTTTTTAAATATATTATCAGTTGACATAATCTTGAAAATACTAACTTCTGTAATTTTTAACAGCTTTTCAGAATACGAGTAACCCATTGGTCATTTACATAATCGGATACTATTGGATAACAGTAACAACAACTACCGTTGGTTTTGGTGACATATCTGCTCAGACTCTTTTTGAAATGTATCTAGTCATAGTGCTGATTCTTCTTGGTAAGTATTACATTATTCTTGTATGTAAGTATTGCTTGAATTGTAGAATTATTATTACAGTTGTTACAATTAAAATGTGGGAAAATGTAAAATCGGGGAGCCACTGTATATATTGATGAAGGAATTGGGAGCATGGAAGGCTAAAATATCAATTTCACTAAAACATCGTCCTGAAGCTCGTCAGTTGAATGCTCATTCACCCCAAATTCCACCGGATGCAGAGCCGAGCAACAAGAATTCTCCACTTGGTTGTGCACAGTGAGCAAGGCAACAGCCCTCGCCAGCGATGACTGCACCTCCACTGTAAATTTCCACCTGCACCAAGGGATACCACAGATGAACAGTTATCAAGAGCTTCATATTTCCCCCTTTAAATTTAATATTCAATCAATTTTAGACTTACTGTTGATATTGAAGAGTGGTTATTGTCTCCTCTAAAAAATTAATTTTCAGTCTCCACACCAGAATTTCCGCAACAGTCTAAGACAAAAGCAATACACAAGAATTGGATACCCCTTCAATTTAATGCTCAATCCCCCCACTAACTAAAATACCTGCCATAATCTAAGACCTAGAGTTGGATACTGTCCCCAAAATTTAATTCAGAATCCCCCCCACATGTCAATTAAGGCCTAATATGTAAAAGTTGGATATCCCCCCCCCACCTTTGATAGTACCCTTAAACACTTTCTTTTCTTCATCTAATGGATTAAATATGGTGAATTTAAGGTGTAAAATCTTTACATATACAGAGTATTTTAGGAAAAAGATATAAATGTTAAATTTTATATTATTTGAAGGAAAAAATCCCCACCCCAAAATCTCGATGGCGCAACCTGTGCCATAATACTCCCCTGTGGGCACCCCTGCTAACAGGAGATCAAGAGCGTATCTACCGTCACACGGGAGCCACATCTTCAGTATTTGTTGCGGGAGATGTGTTTTGAATTACCAAGCTAAGTGCACACCATCGGCATTTGTCGAGCGAGAAATAATGGAGCTCAGTCGTTACGGTGTCTGACTACCATGTGAAAGACCCGGGGTCTCCCTGCGGGGGAGAACCGGAATCTTTTCCACCTATTCAAACTGCTCCGGTGCCCACACAGCATCATATCAAGCGGGTACCTGGAGGAAACTTTGAGGGATAAAGGTACCCAGGAGCATGGTGCTGATCACATCACCCCCACCTTCAGCCGTGATTAAGAAAGTGTGGGACCCTAACTCCATACCCCTATACACCTTCATGGCAAAGTGCAGGGGAGCACTTTGCTTTTACTTCCTCAAAAATCTGTTCCAACATATCAAACTGTCACGAAAATACGTAGACCACGTAACCTACAATTTATAATAATAGTTTAAGAGCACAATGGAGTATTAAGTTCCGATATATTTGGCAGAATAATGTTCTAAAACAAAAACGCAAATTTTGGGAAACGTAACACTAACAAGTCAAAAAAAGATAATGCCAATTTTTTGTGCCATAATATATCGGTATCTGTCACGTGAGATTGATTGATTTAAATTTTTTGGGTGCGTCACCACTTATGGTCATTATGCACCCTTCAGTATATACAGGGAAAATTCCGTTATCTAAAACCCTTACCTTAAAATTAAGAAGGTGGTATGGGAAATAACTTTCCCAAAATAACTTTCAAGATATCAAACTCTCACAAAGAGGTAGACCATGTGACTTACAATTTGAAACAGTAGTTTAAAAATACAATGAGGGTATAATTTTAGGTATTTGCCAGAAAATGCGCTAAAATGAAAAAGTGAATTTTGGGGAAAATAACACTGAATGGTAAAAAATAAAAAAATAAAAAAATACACCAATTTAAAAAAAAAAATAATCAAGATCCCTACCGATTAGGCATAAATAAAACAAGAATATCAGTTGTAATTTATTGCATTAGTAACAGTGAGTCCTAACCTAATTTTCGGCATAATCACCACTGTTGTTCTGACATTTGTTGTAGCATGGCACTAAATTTTTTATGCCCATGGTATATGTGTCTGACAGCAAAGACTGGAATGATCTCTACCGCAGTGTAGCTGTGAAATCCTTGGCCTGTTAGAAACCTCTTTAGTTAAAGAAAGAGATGAAAGTCGGTACATTCAAGGCCAGGGCTTTCTGAAAAAGAGGTCTATCATAGAAACAGTTTTTGCGGTCCAAGATCTTTCACCTGAAGTGATGCAAAGGGCCCGTGTGTACTCAGCTGTATGGGGTTGTGCACATTCGATTGGCCTTCTGTGAATTGTCTGCACCATCGTCTGACCATACTATCACTCACGACATCCGGTCTGCAGAACTCACAAGATTGCTGGTGGCTCTGTGCCAAATTCTGAGTGCAAAAATCTGATTACTACACTTAAGCTAGATCACAGTCGGTGGGAGACTGTATGAGAGCTGCAATTTTTAACCTAGAAGTGTCCTAAAACGGCTGCATTGCAACTGTACCAGATTACAGCTACATGCCACTTCTTCCTGCCTGCATGTGTGTGTGTGTTGCTCTCCGACCACTAGTGCCGCACTCATGGTTCTTGCAAGCAGAGGGTTCCAAACCTCAGTGGAAATATCAACATATAATACCGATAATGGATAAGGAGACTGATAAATTACAAATTGTTTTCCTGTAGTTTACGGTTATTACAAGCATAAGAAAACAGTTTTTCGTTGTGACGTTTCAGGAGAACACACACATCCTTTCATTTTGACTAAAGATACAGTTATAACAATGCTCCTGAAACGTCACAAGGAAAAACTGTTTTCTTATGCTTGTAATAACCGTAAACTACAGGAAAATAATTCTACAATGCAAGCAATGCGTAGATACAAGAAAAACAATTACAAATTTTATTTCTTAATCAATCACTCTTCACTCTTATCACATTTAGTCATAACTTTAAAAATAATCAAGTATTTTATTTTAAACTTACTGCATATGATAAAATTCCGTAATCCTTCCCTAGCTTATGAATTGTAATAATTTTCCAAATTCTCAATTTTGTTGTTTGAATTCAAATCATAGAGAGTAGAGAAATTAAGTCAATTTCATAGAAGATAATATTGGTACTTAACAAATCCGTACCTGGATCTGTATGGGTTTATTATTTACATTTTTCAAAAACATTGATTTAGTTTAGTTTGTAATTGTCAGGGAAAAATGTAAATTTTGTCCTGGAAAACCTGGAAAAGTCAGGGAATTTCATTTCTGCTTGTTTGTAGCCACCCTGGTTATTATGACGTTACTACCAGGTATCCAAAAAAGTTCATGCCGTATTTTGCAGTGAGAAATAAAGACTCTGTAATTTCTGGCAAATGTGTTTTATTAAAAAAAATAAGCTCCCTCAGCTTCAATTACGTGTTCCCAATGAAATACAAGCTTATAAATCCCGCGTTTGTAAAAGTTCTGGTCCCGAGAAGCAAAAAAAATTGTCCTATGACCTGTGTGACATCATCTCTGTTTAGGAACTGTTGCTCACGCAAATGATTATCCATGGCCAAAAACAAATGAAAGTCGGATGGGGGAATGTCCGGGGAGTAAGGAGGATGAGGTAAAATTTCCCAACCAAGTGTGTTGATTACCTCCTTGGTCGCTTTCGCCATATGAGGTCTAGCATTGTCTTGAAGAAGGATCACTCCTTTCCTGTTGACTAGTGCTGGCTGCTTCGGATGCAGTGCACCTGCAACCCTTTGCAACTGGGACGAGTACACCTCGTATGTGATGGTTTTGCCATGCTCTAGCAATCCAAAGTGCACAACGCCAGCGTTGGTCCACCAAACACAGAGCAGTACCATCTGTTGATGAATGTTTTCTTTGGGGGTCAATGGAACAGAACCAGGGGACGACCAATGATGTTTTCTTTTGCGGTTACTGTATAACAACCATTTCTCGTCACATGTCAATATCTGGTCCAGGAATGGGTCTTTCTTGTGGCGTGGCAGCAATGATGCACAAATGGTGAGCCGCTGGCATTTGTTTTCCTCGGACAAAACATGAGGAACCCACTTACTGAGCTTCCAAGTCTTCCCAAGGGTATGCAGATGCAATCGAATGGTTTCCTCCGACACTCCAAACCCTTGTGCAAGTTCTTTGCACGTTTGCTGTGGATCACGCTCTATGGTCTCCTTCAGCAGGGCTTCGTCGATAGTGGTGGGGCGTCCAGCTCGAGGCTTGTCCTGGAGGCTCTCATCGCCCGATGCAAATCGACTGAACCACTTTTGTGCTGTGCGCTCACTCACTGATGCCTCTCCAAACGCGGGGCATATCTTTCGAGCAGCGGCTGCAGCATTGCTGCCAAATTTGAACTCATACAGTAAACACGGCCGTAAAACGTCCTTTGACACTGACATGTTCCCTTCAGGATTGTAGTTCCTACAGACCTGCTGTCTATGCGACCAACACGCCTCCAAACTCTGCACTGACTGACGGTTGCCAGGAATGTAAACTTCTGATGTCATCCAGACAGGATTGCCGACACATGCCGTTTGACTTTCACTTTTCGTTCCAGCGGCACGAACTTTTTTGGATACCTGGTATTTATCATAGAAAATCAGACAAGGCATCAATATAAAGAAAAACTGTGGAAGTTTTACTCACATGACTCACATTATAAAGATTCAACATGGGAACAAAGTGTAACGTGGAAAAGTTCCAAACGATAATCAAGTACTTGCTATGCATGAGACAGCAAGTTGTCAGCGGTTTCTAAGGCTTTTGTAAATCTTTCGGAAGGGTGAAATGCATGCATTACTACCGAAATGCATGCGGAAATGTCTTTGCACCATTGTGATTGAATCATTTCTCGATAGCTGCAACACACAATACGCCCTCTACTGGTCATTTTGCGACACTGGCGATCCTGGTGGAACATCGGCTAAGCAGAATAAGCCCACTAAGTGGGAATAATACTTCCAGAGTTCTTCTTTATATTGATGCCTTGTCTGTTTTTCTTTCATAAATAGTAACGTCGTAATAGCCGTGTAAAGTTGCACCATTCATTTTGAATTGCCCTGTATATCAAGAATTACATGTTATGCAATCGAAATATCCAGCTTTTACACAAAACTGTGCAAATAAAAGAAACTTCGAATTTTATACATACCAATACATCGCAATCAGCTCAGCCCTTCTTAATATGCTATGAAATATTTTTATTTACAGGTACATTGATGTTTGGCTATATGTTTGCTAGTATAGCAAGCAGTACTGCAACAGCAAATCTTACCCTTTCAAAGCATCAAGAAATGTTGCAAGACTTAATCAATTTTATGGATCATGAGGAAGTTGACAAACATTTGCGAATGTAAGAAATCTACCTTTGAAATAGCAGGTAGTATTCATTAAGAATGTAACAAATTAATTGTTTCTGTACCATTTTTGAATGATAAAGGCACATCAGCATTTAAGGTAGAATTACTGTAAACAATTGTTTTATTAAATACTGATACATTAACAAACCACTTCACAGCAACTTGAAATTGACCTTGGTCCTTCTTCAGAAAAGGGCATAAAGAATATATTTCAAATTATCCAATATCTGTTTCAGATGCAACAGATAATCTGGATATCCAGATGATTCGGATATCCGGATAGTACAGATTTCATGAAGGATTTGTAGAAAATTCATACAGTAAAATATGAACATGATGAATAATGGAATATGCGGACAGCCATAAAATGAATAAACGATAAAACTGTCCAGATAATGCACACATCTGGATATCAAGCCAATATCTGGATTAAATTTTGTCCAGATTTGTCCACCCGTTTTTGATTCTTGGTAGAGGTATGTGGTACAGTGGTTTGATCATACTTTAAATTGTAGATCCAGTCACAATTAGCCATTCTTTGCATAAAGTAGACTTCAAACAACAATTCAATTGGATCAATCAACCTTCTATTGACTACACTATATACCTCATCCTTTTCTATATCTGCCCCGAAAGCATGGAATGTACTACCAACAAATGTTAAATCCATAAAACTCAATAAGAGTTTCAAAATTAAATTGAAAGAAATGCATCTACAGGAACAGCAGCAGAACAGTAGCACATACTAGAAGTGAACTGGCACTCAACAAACGACAAAACACTCATATTCTATAACTGTAACAATTGGAATTTTATTAATATCTTCAAATTATTATTATTATTTACTTAAATGCAACCTTATGTTAACATTCACATTTATATTTTTTCTTTTCATATTTTTTTTTTTAAATCTTTTCTTTTCTTTTTCTTTCACATTTATATTATCTTATGACTAATATTACTGAAATGAGAATATTCATAATTGTAGGTAATTTCTCTTTAGTGTAATCAAGCTTTCCATCTGTACTCATATATTATCATATTATATTATATATACTTATATTTTCTTATGTAGCTCATGGCAAGGGTTAGGTGGCAGAGCAACCTACGGCTGAATTTCGCCCGCTAAATAAAGGAATTATTATTATTATTATTACTTTGTGTACATTGCATCAAAAATTCCTGTTGTTTTTAATATTTTTTTATATAATTCATAGAAAACCATGTTATTTTAAAAAAATGTGAATTTGTGCATAGCTAACTTTTTTATAAATGTATTCACTTTCAATTTTTATTTTTATTTGTTTACAGCCAAGCCATTAATCATTTTGAAAATACCTGGGAGAGAACATCTGGCTTAAACGCAAGCACAATATTTGAGCAACTGCCGACATCTATAAAAGAGGATGCTACAAAACAATTGTATGAGGAAACTTTAAAGATGGTAGGTATTTTTAACTTAGCACTTTTAGTGATAGATTGATCTGTTCCATAGATGGAGTTTCTTCTCTTTTGGGGAAGCAATTTAAAAAACTTGTTAAAGTGCTGCAGAAATAATTCACTTAATTCAAGCTGTACTTTTGTTATTGTTGGAGGTGTTATAAATTACTTTCATAATTATATCATATAAAGCATGGATACCAAAATCATGATATCATTTTTTTGTCCAGATTTTGTAAAAGCCAAAATTTTTGGACTATTTGGATCCATATTACTTTCATAATCAACCCTTTCTGTAAATTAACCACAAGAATTTTCTAAAGGAATCTTTCATTCTAACTGTTGTATGTTCAATATACTGATACATTCAAAATAGATTGGTGGGCATCAATTAAGAGAGTTGCTTTTTAAAAAGTAACAGAGTTACACAGTTACTTGGTTTGAAAAGAACTATAAATTATTTTTAGTTACTTTGCACTGAAAATTTTCTTGCAAACCATTGTTCATGAATTGTAATAAAATAAACATGTAAAGA
Organism: Lepisma saccharinum; assembly: GCF_977018435.1. Taxonomy (NCBI): domain Eukaryota; kingdom Metazoa; phylum Arthropoda; class Insecta; order Zygentoma; family Lepismatidae; genus Lepisma; species Lepisma saccharinum. Next base: position 17,556,457 of record NC_139250.1, on the reverse strand, counting down.
TTAATTTGCTTTATTTTTCTTCTCTTCTTGTGCCACTTTTGGCTAATTTGCGAAGATGGGGATGAGTGATGATCAAATTGATGAATGGACACTCACAAACATCCATGCCCAGGCCAGGATTCGAACCTGGGAAAACATGTAAAGACTTACACAAGTTTTTGTTATGTCTCTGGTACATAATACAAGTCTTCATATTACAACAAAAAAATAGGATGGACCAAAGCACTGAAGTCTTCAAGCCAGGGTGGCTACAGACCTGGAAAACCGGGAAAAGTCAGGGAATTTCAGAGGTCAAAAATGTCATGGAATTTTGCCTTGATTGGCATTTATTTTCTTTTTGTTGTTGAACTTGTGGGATGCAATGGATCTGCCAGGCATTTGCCTTTAAAGAGGTCCTTGCCAGCCCTTGGTGTCAAATTTTTAGGTCCCTATTATGCATCGGACACAACCATGGTGTCGGAAATAAGAGATGGAAGGTTAGGAGGTGGGAGAGGGGCAGACCCATTTGATGAGCCTTTAAATATCACCTGTAAAATGTATTGACTTATCATTTCTTCTTGTCTATAAGGGAGCTACAAGAGGGTGGAGCTGTCAATCAAAAGGGTAGAAAGTGCACCCACTCTGGCATTGTCCATCACCATAATATGACATTACGTCGGACAGTATGTCATGGTTAGAGGCATGCAAATTTCGCTTTTAACGAAAACACGAAATATGAAATAACATGCTGCAATGTTCATTTTTCATGTTTCTGAGAGGTCTGAGGTGCATTTTTCTACCCTGTTTTCTCACAAAATAATGCGAAATGAACTGCAAAATGAGAAATTGACTTTTAAACACGAAATTTACTGGTTATATTCAGACACGACACTTTTTGAAGTCTGAAGTATCCTGCGAGTTATGCAATTCACGGAAAATTGATTTATTCTGCTGTAAATATGTGAGAAGTAAAAATGGATCCCTTTACACAGGAATAAACTTAATACTCTGGTAACTACATAAATGTGCTATTAGAAGGAATAAGTTTATTTTGTGTAATAAGTACATTTTTTAAATCAAATTTAGGATTATATGCACAATTTTAAAACCAAAATGTCATTTTATATAGCACTTTTGATGTGATTATTTATTGCTATAACACCGAAATTTTATTTTATTACCGCTTTTGAACCCGAAATAGACAGTTTTTGTACCGAAATTTTGCTTTTTTATTTGCCAAAAATTTGTGCCTCTAGTCATGGTACAACATTTTGTCGGACGAATAGTTAGACTCCATTGATGCATGCAATATTATTTTTGTTATATATCGCCATCTGACTAATGTCGAATTGCAACAAAATGTCACACTACGCCATTTTTTGTCTTATGTGGTACAACATTTCATCAGACAAACTTTCAGACTCCATTTATGCATGCAATTTTTGTCAGACGTAGCAGTTTACATTTGCCATACCACAACATTGGTCACACGCATAAATGGAGTGAATGGGAAGCAGAGAAACAGCGCTTACGCATGTGGTGTTTCAACTTTCTACTTTACTACTCACTTTATCAAATTGAAGAACTTTTTTTTGCACAATTATCGTGATAATGATTAGTGTGCTGTAGGAACATTCATACATTCATGTGTAGCTCATTTGCAGCCTGCCTTCTCCAAACAGAAGGGAGTTGACAGTAGCTAGCAACAACGCTGCGTGGTTTCAGCTAGAAAGGTCAATGTTCGGCAAGCGCTGGAACAATGACAGCTTATTCCAAACGCAGTTTATCTATGAAGAAACTTGCAGTCAAACAATCAATTAAGCATGCTTTGTTTCGACAACAAGCAGCAATCTTAGAATCATCCTCCCTGAAGAGGCCAGCAGGAAAACTGTTTTTTTGTCAAAATAGCCTTTCTGCACTGTGAAAAGGGGGCAGGGACAGGAAAGCTCTTACCTGGGTATAACACTGTTCTAAATTGACTCCCTTCATAGTACTGCAACTGCACCACGTTACAGCCACCTCCTCCTATCTGCATAAGCACGTCGTGCTCCAACCACTAAAGAGCCACGTCCGAACACACTTCCGAAGGTAAAACTTTAAAGACTGCTGTGCAATACAAACTTTATTTCGCTGAAATATCTTCGTTACAAAGTTGTAGTGAATTCAAACGTAAGAAAGGCTTTTGGAAAACCCTGTATAATGTAAAGTTCACAAGTATGTTATAATGTAAATAAATAGATATATCTCTAAGAGTAATATGCACTATATAAAATAATCTATGGACACTTCTCGGACACCCTGTATATTGTTTTGTATCAATTAGTTATTGAGCCTTCTCTTTCTAGGCTCCAATATTTAAGAATGAAAGTGATGGAATTTTGAAAGTTATTTCAACATACTTGGAGGAAGAATATTTTTTGAAAGGAACAACAATTATACGGAGGAATGATGTGCAACCATTTTTATATATAATTTACCGAGGAACAGTGACGATAAAAGATAAAAATAATGCTAAAAGAGAAATGGGACATGGAAGGTAAATTAAATAATATTTCAATGTAGAATATTTGTAGTTTACTATGTTGTAGTTGAAATTCTTACATCATAAGAAGTTTCAGAGATAACTACTACAGGGTGTTTGACTCACTCTCGGCCCCTGATTTTCGCTTATAAAAATCAAACGGTATACAAATTTCATAATGTAATGAAATTTGCTACGAACATACCATGGTGTATGAGAAGCATCTTGACGTCACAGCGAGTGTTGGAAGTGGTCTCTTAATTGACTCTTTTCACTTTGTTGGGAGGTCGCAATTGTTGCACAGAAGTAACATGATATGCATATTGCTTTCCTTTTTTGGCAGAACGTTGGCATGTGCTTGTGGAAACTCCTATTTTGTGCGACTTCCTTGGTGAGGCCAGCAATCTGTTTTTCGCTTCCTGCATTGTTGCTTCTGGCAGTTTTGGATGTCCTCCTTCGTGCACATCTGACAATGTTCCCGTTGTTTCCAGTTTCTTCACCAAATATTGAACAGAAGACTTTGCAGGCAGTTTCCGGACCCCAAACTGTGCAATAATTTGTCACTGCCACGCATTTATGGACACCGTTTTGGCATTTAACGGCAGAATCGCCCAGGCTCACGTGCATGCTCATGCAAGGACGAGAGAGACTGTGGCGCCATCTCCAATGACATCACCATGCTTCTTGTACACGAAGGTATGTCCATAGTAAATTTCATTACATTCTGTTCAATAGTTTGAATTTTATGAGCAAAAATCAGGGGCCGAGAGCGAGTGAAACACCCTAACTAACTAACTCCCTAGCCTTCTTAAACCCAAAGGTTCATGACTGCAGCAACACAGGCCTTCCATCTTTCCCTATCTTGAGCAAGATCTATATACTCTTTTCCATCCCTACCGATTTCCCTTAGGTTCATCTCAACGTTGTCCCTCCATCTTCGTCTTGGCCTTCCTACAGGTCTCTTACCATCAGGTTTCCCAACAAGAATCCTGTAAAGTCTTCTTTCCTCTCCCATTCGTGCCACATGGCCTGCCCACCTAAGTCTTCTTGATTTAATTATTCTAATAATATCTGGACATGAATACAAATTATGTAGTTCGAAATTATGTAACCTTCTTCACTCACCTGTCTCCTCATCCCTTTTAGGTCCAAAGATATTCCTAAGGATCTTATTTTCAAATACTCTCAATTTATGTTCCTCTTTCAATGTAAGGGACCAAGTTTCACATCCATATAATACTACAGGCAAAATTACTGTTTTGTATATTTTAACTTTCAGTTTCTTAGATATTAAACGAGAAGACAAAAGTTTATGAAGAGAGAAGTAACATGCATTTCCTGAATTAAGCCTACTTTTTATTTCCTCTTTAATATAATTTTCATTTGTTAATATTACTCCTAAGTATTTGAATTTGGAAACTGGTTCAAACGAGTTGTTATCAATAATTAGATTTTGATTATTACCTAACACTTGGTTTTGGCCTGTAAGCATATAGCATATATTTAGTTTTCTCTTTGTTAACTTCCAAACCTATCTCTTTAGCAGTTTTGAAAAATATTTTAGCATTATTCTTAATTGTATTCATGAGTGAAACATCCTGTACTATAAATTGCCTTTATGAATTAATGAAAAGATAATGTGACAAATATCAGTATATCGTATTTACATGTATTCTGATATCTTCATTGTCACCTTCTTTCAGTTTATTTGGAAATATCAGTACTAAGAAATATGCAAGGAGTGAATGTACATATGAAGCCAAAGGAAATGTTGATGTGCTACGCATTTCTGGTGAAGTATTATCTCATATGAAAGAATATTATGGAAGTAAGGAAGATGGATTACACATTTTATCAGTATGTGGTCACAAAATTGTTTTTTCTTTGTAAAAGAATAGCATAAATGTACCCTAATATCGATATTATTATGATGCTAGCCCATACCCTCTTACTTGGCGTTGAGTTGGTACACTTCTGTTCAGAGAAACTCGCACACTTGTTTGAGTTGAAGTCCAGCTTCGTGTCTAGCAGTACAGCCGAAGTAAGTGTTTGGAAAGCAGCAGTGTTGCTTACTTTCAAACATTTTAACCACATGCAGGGAATTTTGTGTCTCTCAGACTCAAAGAAAAAGGCTAACAGAAAGATTGCAGCGTAAGTATTAATTAACTGGACTGTCCACGTCTACAATCAAAGTAATGTAAATGTGAAAAATTCGTGAAAAATATATTTAAAAAATGCATTTTTGACGTCCGTAACGAAGTGGTTATCACAATGCATTAGAATGAGAGGGCCCCGGGTTCGAATTTGGCCTGAGCGTGGGTGTTCTTTTTGAGTCTCTCTTCATTGTCGAGAGTAGCCAAAAATAAAAGAAAAGCAACACTAAACAATGAAAGGGAAAAAAAAACTCAATAAGAATAAGCGAGATGGAAATAGTGCTGTTGTAATTCCTAATAATGATGCAAAAAAAAAGAAAAAAAATTGGAAATAATGTTTTCCTAGCCCAGGAGAAGGCTTGAAGAATAACTAAACTCCTTCCTCATTCACTTTGGCAAAGATAATCGCAAAGTTTGCACTGAATATGCAATGGGCAAAATAATAGAAATCCGAAAGAAAGAAGAGTGAGTATATGTTACAGCCAGGAAGGCACATGAGAGGAGGTACCCCCCCCCCCCACATCAGTCATCGAGGCTATTAAAAATAAGTCAATGGTTGTCCTCTCATTTAACTTTAACAGTAAATGGCATTTTTCTAAAATAAAAATTTTTGGGCTTTACTTTTTTACACGTGCACATTGGTTTCGTAATGGAGCACGAAAATAGAATGGTGAATCTCGTAAAATCCTTGCCGACTGAATTAATGCCTCCGTAGATTCCAGAATAATGACATAATTTTGAAATAAATAGTTTAACCAACGGCACATATATTACATTATTTTAATGAGATTCGTCCTCACATAGCACAATCCGCTATGTTGATGGAAGCTAGATCACGATGGTAATTTAGGGTTGGAAACACTAACCTTCCACAAAAGCACAAGTTCCCAATATCTTCATTAATTTTTATGCACAAGCTTCACTTGTATTCTGTCAGCAATGTGCACAGCATATAAACACTATCTGATGAAGCATATTGCTTTCAAATGAATGTAATTAGCGAGAAGCGACATCAAAAGTTTCGAGCTGGACAGGAAAAGATGCAATCTTATGGAGAAATTACCCAAAAATCTAGGTTTCCTCACCGTGGCTTGTGGCATGTCGATTTAAGGTCGGATTTGTAAGCTAAAATCCTAGGTTCGAATCCCCTCATGGTGACACATTAATTATTTCATTGTCTTTGTATTTCAGTGTTTTAAAGTGGGATTTGTGTCTTGACCGAGGATGGAACATGGGACCGTCTAACAAGTTGTCACACCGATTGTAGCGTTATATTTTTTTTACACGTTTTATTGTTCGTGGGGCAAGATGAAAATAAAAATGACACCCAGAGATCTTCTGACAGTCTAAATATTTTTGAGTTTAAACCGTGTTTTATTTTCTTCGTCATGTTGCAGCTAAAACTCCGTGCTTACAATAATCAATACTAAAAACGCATTGTGAAATACAACTGAAGATGAAACATTCAATATTCTTTGGAAGAAGAGTAACTGAAATTAACTTTTAAAAAAATTGAGTTAGATAGAAATATTGTTTCTTCATCGATATGCTTGTTTGTTTGAGTTTTGCATTGAAGTCCACTTTATGCACAGCAGGATAATCGGAACTGGACCTACAGTTTAAAATGGGATCCAAACACTTACTTCGGCTGTATTGCCAGACACGAAGCTGGAATTCAACTCAAACGAGTGTGCCACTTTCTCTGAACAGAAGTGTACCATTTTGAACCAATACTGATAACCAGTGCCGGTATTCTTAACAATTCCCAGATACCGATGAGTATGTTTCAAAATTGTAACAATTTGTACATTTTAATATACGAGGGTCATCCAGAAAATAAAAACCGTTTTAAGACTGTCTTTATTTTCTGGATGACCCTCATATAAGTCTTCCATTGGAACATGTGTTGTTGCCGTCGTTGATTAACTGTTATTAACTGAATGATATTTTGCAGGATTTGTGAAGGTGAAGCTAAACTTCCATGGGCTGATTTACATACCTAAATTTGAAATTACCTGAATATTTGTATAAATTAAAACACTTTTTGATACTTTTATCACAAACCTCCGCAACTGGTATCTCTGTTACCATAGCACATAAACATTGTACAATTTAACATAAATAGGAAACAAACGTCATTGAACAGTAACTTTAACATTAACATTTGAAGTTAGAAATACTTAATAATTATAATTGTACATTTAAAAATGAACATCAGAGAAAAAATGAACTTGTGCTGAAGTAGACAGTTTGAGAGTTTTACTTTGAAATATGCACATGAGATCATTAATCACAAAATCCATTTCTCTACAATGCTGTTGCAAAAATTATGAAAATTATGCATTTTGCACAATATTCTTTACATTTTGACACGTGGAACTGTCACATGGCATTTTTATGGACTTCATAAATTATTGGCCGGTATCTGAACAGTGTAGATCTGTTAATGATCTCTTAGGGAGAGAGACAGTGAGTGAGTGTGTGAGAGAGAGCACAAGCGTGAGACTCACAAGGACACACAGAGACAGACGTTATCCTTCGATTTTTGGTGTGTGTGTTGTAGATATTATCCTTAGTATAGTATATTTGAAGTCAAAACTAATTGCTTATCATCTTTGTTGTTGTAACAGAAGTGCCCCCCCCCCCTTGAAACTTTTGTTTGGGCGACAATCTCCCCCCTCCTGTCCACCCCAGGATTTCGCAACCTGGTTACACTGGATTTTGTAGACCTGTGAGCTCCCAGGATCTGAGATATCAGCTGGTATCAATGAATAAATTCCAATTGGTACTTCTGGATATGGTTCAGCGTTATTCTGAATTATTTTCCTGTAGTTTACGGTTATTGCAAGCATAAGAAAACAGTTTTTCGTTGTGACGTTTCAGGAGAACACACACTCCCTTCATCAGACATTTATTTTCATTTTGACTAAAGATTCAGTTACAACAATGTATAACCAAAAACTTACAAACCGGGAACTCCAATACGACCCATCATTGCAACTTTCACACATCCTGCATACAAACTATCCAAATATTTAGTTGAAAGACTTGCTATAATTAAACAACAAACACCATTCAGTGTTAAAAATGCATATGAAGTGAAACAGAAACTAAACAATATTGTTTGGAATATTGAGTATCGTATTGCAAGTTTTGATGTTGAAAATTTATATCCAATTGTCCCAATAGAAGGTGCCAAAGATGCATTACACAGATGGCTTATTGAGATGAAGGTTAACCCAGTAGAATCATGGGAAATGGTTCAATGGTTTACTGTATGTGCAAATTACAATTACTTTATATTTGATGGCAAAATCTATCAGCAAAGTAATGGTCTATCAATGGGAAACCCAGTATCCAGAATCATCTCCAGCATTTTCCTTCATTACATAGAATCTCCAATTGAGAATGAGGTAGGTGTGGATATCATACACTACATCAGATATGTAGATGATGTGCTAATTAATGCTAAAAATGAGAACACCATCATAGACGTATTTAAATTGTTAAATGAATCACATCGTCGCATAAAATTCACTTGCGAACCCATGGAATAACAATGTAATTTCTTTCCTTGGTCTGCAAATTAAGACAACTGACTCAACTAACCAAACATCAGTCCATAGGAAAAAATTAGCAGGGGAAAAATACATCCATGCCAATTCAGAACATTTGCGTATAACAATGGATAATATATTTTTAATTTTTTTCCTGAGAGCACAAAGACTATGTTCTAATAATAAGAATATCAAAAATGAAGAAGAAATCCTTTTTAATATAGCAAAAGAAAATGGCTTTCACACTAACAGAATAAACCAAATCAAAAAGCAAGTCGCAAGAAAACTAAACGAAGAGAGAAATACACACAAAGATGAAAAATCTGTTGAAAAGAAATTTGTGTGCATTGCATTCCACAAGGGATTCTCACATAAAATTGCCAACATTTTTAGAAGTTTTGATTTCAAAATTGTTTTTAGATCACCAAGAAGTTTGGAATGTACATTTAATGAATTCAAAATGAGAAATTCTCTACCAGATGTGGAAACCACAGGAATATATAATATAAGTTGTTCATGTTCAAAGGATTCTGTAGGACAAACAGCAAGGAAAATGGCAATAAGATGGCACGAACACGATTTGGACATTATAAATCTAAACCCAAGAACAGGTTTGTCATCTCACATCATCAAAAAAAAAGCATTTGATTAAAAAGAGAAGGGTTTTAAAAAGATTGACGGGAAACATAGAGTTGAATGTCTGGGAAGCTTCATTCATGCATTGCAGAAGAACACTGGAATAAATTAAATAATGAAAATGATAACATAGATCCAGTATGGAGTTTTCTTTTTCACAAATGGAGTAAGCCACCATCTTCAAAATTTAATGTAAAAGAAAACATCAAGAGACTTTGTGAAAACAATGATGAATTTGAATTACCTGATGATATTTGGGATTCATAATTTTAAATAAAAAAATAATGTGATCAAAATTTTTTTATCTGAAATAAAAATAAAACAAACTGCTTCTTTTCACAGTTGAGTTGCTATATTACAATAATGTAACATTGACAACATCCATTTTATAACAGATTCTTTTTGTTTTAAAAAATTGCTAACCATTGTTATAACTGTATCTTTAGTCAAAATGAAAATAAATGTCTGATGAAGGGAGTGTGTGTTCTCCTGAAACATCACAACGAAAATCTGTTTTCTCATGCTTGTAATAACCGTAAACTACAGGAAAATAATTCTACAATGTAAGCAATGCGTACATACAAGGAAAAAACTCATTCTGAATATTTGTACATATTAATACATAAGTATTCCATTGCAACTTTGCCGTACCAAACTACAAAACCTTTGCTTTAAAATATTCATAGTTTGACACGTGTGACAATCAGAATAACTGTCATTTAATCATGAAATCAACTCTGCCTGCCCCAGAACTAAATCAATTTGATCAATATGTTATTTGGATTTGACTCTTCTTGTACACGAATATGACTTTCTTGTGTGTGTGTGTGTGTGTGTGAAAAGATAACATTTCTTGCATATACTTTGCAGAACCTAATGTTTTCATGTTTTACTGCTTAATGGAATAAAATAATGTTTTCATGAGTAGTCAAAATTATAAAATTGAATTCTTTTCTACCTTAACTTTCAAAGATTTTTTTCTTGACAGGTGTCAACAACTTGTCCATAATACAAAACTTGCTTCAGTTAAGTCTAGTAAATATTTAATGGGTTGGTTCACAACTAAGAAATATATTTATATATTTTTAACTTTATTCTAGAATGTGTTGCCAGAGGAGTGTAATGATGAAAATAGCGATAAGCCAAACTCTACCCCTGAACAGTGTGGAAATCAATCCGGTAGGGAAGGAGAATGTACAGGGGAACACAGGACAATTGAGTCAATGTAAGTATCCATTTGCAAAGGTGTTGTATTACAGGGAATTAACCATGTTCTGCACTGCTCGGTGTGCCTAACATTGACTGTCAGAACTGGTTGAATAATCACCATCCATATTTTGCACCAATGTGATCAAACATTGACTGTTCTGACTGGCTGATGAATATCATGCATGTTCTGCATTATTCAGTGTGATAAAAATTATTTTATTATTATTATTATCATTATAATAAGAAAGGAAACATTATGAACTAACCACGTGGCTAAAGATTAACTAACAAATCAGTAACATGATAAATTCCACACACAAACAACTGTAATGTAATGCTCTCCGCTGAACTCCATCTTGGATGATTGTTCAGTCACTGTTGATGTAACTCCAGCACGTAATATTCTCATGGAAATGTGACTTTTCAGATCAAACAGTAAATCAAAATGAGTCTAAACATGATGCCACCATTCTGACTCATCCTGCATATGGAAATTCCATGTGTCTAATTCTCATATACAATGTGGGGCAGAAACAATTAAACAATTTACATTTGGCACTATACCGACATCTTTGCAGGTGGCATGGAGGAACACACATCCATGAGTAGGGTGCTTTAAAGCCTTCAGTCGTCATGCAGCATTGGTCGGAAGATCATCAACAATTTGTTGGAAAAGTTCTTTTGAAACAATGATTTCGCTATTGTATCACAGTGTGTTTTTCGATGACATTTTGACATCGGAATAGAAAGGTTCCGACATGCCAAACAATATCGAATTGGATTACACAATTGAGGACTACTGCATCCATTGTCAGGAAGAGTCCTCCTGGTTGCCCTCGAACTGTACGAACACCGGAAAGTGTGTGCTGAGTGGCAGAAGCATTTCAGCATAGTCCTCAGCATTTCCACAGCAACCACTCTTCCGATCAACGCTGCCTGATGACTGAAAGCTTTAAACCACTCTATTCAGGGATGTGTGTTTCACCAGGCCACCTACAACGATGTCGATATGGCGCCAAATTTAAATCATCTTAATTGTTTCTTCCCCACCCTGTATAAGAATGTGAGGGCTCATGTTAATGTTAGTCCTGGATCTGCAAATGCATAAATACTGACCTAACATGTAATCAACATGGGTTGTACTGGCATCTACTGACTGAAATCACCTACTGCCGGGGTGGAAAATGGTTAGTAGAAGTCAGTATTTTCATCATAGTCTGTAATTTGTCATTATTTTTTAAAAAAAATGGTCAGCAGAGTGGGCAGACAAACGCAACAAAATAAAGTGTCGGACGTCTTCCGACATCGAAATGGAACAGGAAAATCAAGATGTCAGATGAGGTCCAACATAGGATTGGAAAGGGTTAATGTATCTTGTGAAATGGTAAAGCTACCCACTGTACATTGTAACATGCCACAAAGGCATATTGGGGGGGGGGGGGAGCTAGGGCCCCGACATACAGAAGGTTGTTTCATTTGATGGTAACGATTTTGATCACCAGGGAGCAGCACGTAGGCACAGCACAGAGCAGCCAGATCCAGTAGGACGAAAGTATTGTGTGTTGACTTTCAAAGACAATGTTTGGTGTGTGAGCGAGTCTTTATATGGCACCAAAAATTCCAGTCTTTTGGGAGGGGTACATCTGTGCCGTTTCCGACGTTGGTTATAGTTATAGCCAGATAATTAAACAGTGTCACATGAAAGCATTCCATGTGTCAAAGAAGGGCATCAATGCAGTGTTGAATCGCCATAAAGCTTGCACCACACCTGTTGCTGGAACCAGTCAAAGTGGGCCTCGGACATATCTGAAGCCCAAGCGTTCCTCCGATGTTGTGCGGAAAGTGAGATCCTTGGTGCGATGTGAAAACCCTGCAACGCAAAGGGTGATTGCACAGGCAGTGCAATGTTTCCCTGCAACTGTAAATCGCATCATAGCCCAAGATTTACAACTTGTGCGGAAGCACAAGGCTCAAGTTTGTAAGTTGTGTGCCTCACATGTCCAGGAGAGGAAGACCAACAGTCGGAAGCTCTACGAACGCCGTCTGGCAGGGGACCGCTGGAAGTATGTGGTGTCTCTGGATGAAGCATGGGTGTATCTGTCGGTATGTGGTAAAAAAAAGGGCCATCTACTATCGACCACGTGATGCAAGAGGTCGATTTGAGTGGGTACGTGAATGTGCTGAAAGTTTTCCACGCGGGTTCATGGTTGTTGGTGGTTACTGCCATAATGGCAAACTTCCACTGCACAGAGTGGAAAAAAAAGGCTAAAATAAATGCAGTCTATTACCAGACTAATATTTTGGAGCCACTTTACAGACATGATATTCCTTCTCTCTATGGCAGCGACACATCTCGTGTTGTCATCCACCAGGACAAGGCTTCCAGTCATACGGCAAAGTCCACGCAGGCATACATGGATTGGATGGCACTTGAAACGGGCATTCATGTAATCCCCTTTACAGACATCCCTGTGAAATCCCCCGATGACTCTTCCATGGATTTTTGTGGGTTTCCGTTGTTGAAACGAGCCTTGGGAAGCAGACGGCCCCGCACAATTGAGGGTCTTTGGAAAGCTTGTCAGGAGGAATATGATCGTTTGGACCAATGTGTTCTTCAACGCAGTCTCCTTCAATGGAAACTCCGATGCAGGGATATTGCTGAAAGACAGGGGTATCACGTGGAGCACCACCGCTCGTGACGTCATGGATTTTCTTAAGGTGAGGTGGGTTCTAACTTTGTTACCATGGACGTGAAACGACCTTCTGTATTCACGATCTTTGTCTTTTGTCAAGGTGATGTGATCAGTACGATGTTCCTTTCCACCTAATATATATTTATCAGAGGCTGGGTGAACCCGAAAGCAGCTCCACTTACACAGGGAATCAAACCTGGATCTGCAGCATGCCAGTCAGAGGTCAACTGACTGGACCACCACTGCTCTTACTTAAGGCTATTTATTTCAATAACATCGAAATGTGAACTGCTACTGAAAAATGACAGAGGCAAAAGAGAGCATGAATATCCCCCCATGTTGGAAGTGGAAGCAGTTTTATAAGTATTATGAAGCCAGATACGATCTTTGAAAAATATAATGAATAAATATTTACAGGATCCCATATATTCCTTATGAAGAGGCAATTAACTTCTAGTTACGTTTAATCAAATGGAGGGCCTCCCCGATGGTGCAGTGGTTGTGTCATCACCTTGTAATCAAGGGGTTCCTGGTTTGATACCCGGTGGAGGTACATAGTGGTTCGGATCCCACTTTAAACTGTAGGTCCAGTCCCGATTAGCCTATCTGTACATAAAGTGGACTTAAAACACCAACTCAAACCAAAAAACAAACCTAATCAAATGGACATTTCGACTTTTCCAACTGGTGACAAAATCTTGAGCAATCTTACGGAGAGAATCTTTCCGTACATATGTTTTTTTACGCAATGGTAAGTTTGATATTCCCAAGAGAACAAATAAAATAATACTCCGATAAGTATTTCTTCGGCTCACAACATCTCTCTGCAGCAGTATTGCCACACCTGACGTGCATAAAAGCTAAATTTCACCTTAAATGGGGTTAAAACTCACTTTCAAGGAGCTAGATTTTCGAAGGCTTGATAATGTGCTCCTAGGTGTCAGGAGGAGGAGGAGGGAATGGGGATGCTGCTGCTCTTAAAGTAGACTTCGCACTTCCTTTTATAACATATAGCTCAATAATAAAAAGATATATATTGTCATTGCCTAATCATTTAAATTCACAATAAATTTGATTGAAGCTGTGTTTGTATTATATTATTTTTATCGATACTATGTATTTAAAGTCATGCCTTATTTACTCTCATATGGATGTGATATTTGTACAAATTGTGTAATTAATCTTAATCTGAAAGTATTTAGCAATACTCTGTTGTCACTGTACTATATTGTGTTTGTATTTTGTTCTGTTACTTTGTGTAACATACCTACTGCCATTTTTATCTTTTGCTTTGAATTTTGTAATATTGCAATTCTGTAGTTTTGTATTTTTGTAATTTTTAGAATGTATATTCAATCTCTATTACAAATGTTTTTAATATGATCCTTTGTAATTGTTAAGGATCTTTTGCTAAATAAATAAATAAACTTTAAAGTGATGACAATTTATTCATAGTTTTCACCATCTAGATCTTTGGCAGCATCACCCATCTCAATATCCACCATGTATGAAATAAAAAATAAAGTATTCCTGGATAACAATATTATGTCATAATTATGTCAGCCACAGTGCTATAAAAAAGTGGGGGGGTAAGAGGGCATGGGACGATGCCACCAATATAAAAATATAACGTGCAAAATGTATATTTAAGGCAAAAGTTTGTCTCTGTGGTCTGGAGCCAGTGATGGCATGAAAGTGGGGCACCACAGTTCACAGCCAAAAAAGTGCACAAAAGAGCCAAATCTGGCTCCTAAAGAGCTAAGCTGGCAACAGTGCTCGCAGCTCCTGCTGAGAGGAGAGCCTTGTAGAAACCCTTCCTCATGCCCTTAAATGCATCACAAGAAACCTTAATTATATGTACAATTTGCGATAGTTTTTGTTGAAATTCTTAATTTTATTGTTTCAGGTTCGAAATGAATAAAGTATGTCTACGACCTGGGTCGATAGCTAGCACAATCCTGGATCGGACGTGCTTAATGTTTTCATATCTAACGTGGGTGTTGGTGCTGTATCAGGTAGCATTTCATGATTTCAGCCCATTGGCTTGGATTCCAATATGCATAATGGAGGTCTTCTTTCCGTTTCGCATATTTGTTTTGCTTCATACTGGGTACTATAATGAGAATGGTGAACTAGTCACAGACTTGTCCGAGGTTAGACATAGGTATGTGTGCATGGGAGAGTCTCATATAATTTTTTCTATGTTCATTCACCACCTTAATTAATGTATGGAATCTTCCCTTCTATGCTAATGATGTGGAAAGTCTGCAAAATATCAACTAAATCATTTTGTCAGTTGAGTGACGCTGTTTCTTCCATTTTGATTTGCAAGCACCTGCACACATATATGAGGGTTATACAGAAAGTAAGTTCCTATTCAAATATTGCTGCTGCAGTCATGATGGTGCACATGCCTCCTGAGTTTATTAATTCTGTGCAAGGCAAAGATGCCATTTGCAGATATTCGAACAGTATTTACATGTTTTGCCTCATGTTTAAAATGCTTAAGATAATGCAGAAGCCTGCCACGGTGCAGTCTGCAATTAGTTTTTTGAATGCAAGGAACATGAAACCCGTTAAAATTTATCATCAACTTTGTGAGGTGTACGAGAACATGCCATGACTGACTCGGTGGTATGGAGTTGGGTGCAGCTCTTCATGAAGGATGTGGAAAAATAAGTAGGATCCACAACTTAGGAAAGTGGCAGTTTCAAGTGTAAAATATATTTTGTTTACTAACAAGCAGCACATCTACAGGGTTCGGCAGAGGAGTTAGATGGTTTTGAAATGTGAATAACACACTTAATTTTCAAAGGTACAGAAATGTATTACTACAGAAATACAGGTTATTGTATGCCATTTTTATTTACCACGACAGTTAGTGTAAAGAAAATAGTGCCTTCAATTTACTTCTATACACATTCGAAGGCCTTTTTCCTTTCCATTTAAATGGCCTACATAAGATCTTGAGTCAGCGCTTTGTTCCTTTGAACAATTGAAAGAAATTCAAATCAACAACCGGCGATCCGGTGAGAAATTGGTGGTCTGCTTAACTGTTTGTCAGCCAAGTAAGCATGGAGCCTTGGAATGTGCAACATCGAGCGTTTGTTGTGGAGGGATTCTTCAAGACTGGAGAATCTGTATTGAAAACGCAGCACAGCATCTTCACCCACGCGAGAATAGTGTTGCAGCTTGGTACACACCCATGGCGTGCCACATGAAAATGACGTTGAAAAAGACGCTGAGTTTTCAATACAGATTCTCCAGTCTTGAAGAATCCCTCCACAACAAACGCTCGATGTTGCACATTCCAGGGCTCCATGCTTACTGGGCTGACAAACAGTTAAGCAGGCTACCAACTTCTCACCGGATCGCCGATTGTTGATTTGAATTTCTTTCAATTGTTCAAACGGACAAAGCGCTGACTCAAGATCTTACGTAGGTCATTTAAATGGAAAGGAAAAAGACCTTTGAATGTGTATAGAAGTAAATTGAAGGCATCTTTTTTTTTTTTTTTTTTGCACGAACTGTCATGGTAAATAAAAATGGCATACAATAACCTGTATTTCTGTACCTTTGAAAATTAGGTGTGTTATTCACATTTCAAAACCATCTAACTCCTCTGCCGGACCCTGTATAAGACCGATTCATTGTTGAACCATGAATAGAATGGGATTTTAATTTGATGTTTTAATGGTATTTTATTACTTGTAATAATGTTGTATGTGAATATATTAGGTTAGTCAAAAAGTAAATGCAATGTTTCTCTTTTCTTCCGTATGTTGGCTGTACAGCTTTCTGCGCTCGCAAGCCGATAGATAGTATCGTTGTCTTCGCCTGTGGCAGGTTACAGCGTTATCACTTCAGTTCGCCCTGCAGTGTTGCCAAGTAAACATGGCTGCGCCACTGCCTGTGTGCACCACAGAAGAACAGCGTCTGTTTTGTGGTCTGAAGGTGTACCAGGAGCTGAAATCCATAGAAGACTTTCAGCACAATACGGTGACAATGTTTTACCGCTGCGAAGTGTTTACCAGTGGATTGAAATGTTCAAAAGCGGTCGAACAAGTTCGGAAAAAAAAGTCAAGCATCAACATTCTGCAGGAAAGGTAATGCTCACACTTTTTTGGGACTCAGAAGGGGTAATTATGGAACATTTTGTGAAAAGGGAGACAACAATAAACAGTGAACGATACAGTGATATGCTTTCGAACAAGTTGAAGCCTGCAATTCGAAGCAAACGACGAGGTCGATTGTTGGAAGGCATTCTTTTGTTGCATGACAACGAGCGTCCTCATACCGCCGCCAACACCGCTCAAACTCTTCGGAATCTGGGCTTCGAGGTGTTAGAGCATCCTGCATACAGTCCCGATCTAGCTCCGTCGGATTACCATCTGTTCGGTCCACTTAAAGATGCTTTAAGAGGCCGGCGATTCAACAGGTGAAGGAAGCGGTGCATACGTGGCTTGCTGCTCAACCGAAAACCTTTTTTTCTCAGGGTATCGGAAAGCTTGTGGAACGTTTGACCAAGTGTATTGAAGTTCAGGGGGACTATGTTGGAAAATGATATAATTGTAAGTTTTCTATTGTTGCTGTGAAAAATTTAAAAAAATGATTGCATTTACTTTTTGACTGACCTAATATTTTGCAAGCAAATTTAACCACTTTGGCTCGTATTGTTCATATTATCTTTTCTTTTAACAGATATTGCGCAAATAAGATAAAACTGGTTGTTGATGCTGTTATAAATTTTCCAGTGGAATTTTTGGCACTGTTTGTGCCTCTTGATGACAGGTTATTGTGTCTTGCATATCTACGCATAATACATCTGGGAAGAATAGTAAGTGAGATAATAATTTAAGTTTATGGAATAAAATAATGAATGGTGGACTTAAAAAAAAGCACTTTCTACATCTAAGTGCAAATTAAATAAATGAGCTGTAATATTCATGATGTAATTCCACAGCTGCCTTAATAGTCATGTCGAGAGCTTTTTCATGATCTCATTACTGAAGATTTTGCGTAGAAGTTTTCATCTTATTCATAATTACTAGGGTGAATCAAATATAAACGGGAATTTATTTTTCATAATTTATTGAAACAAAATACAAATACAAAACAAATTAATTACTTTTCTACATAGCTACCTTGAACTGAAATGCACTTTTGCCAGCGGATAGGGAGTTTGGCAATCCCTCTGTCCCAGAAAGTTCTCGGTCTTGTGTGCAGCCAGTTGCACACAAACTCTTCCACTTCTGCGTCATCCTGAAAATGCTTACCTCCGAGTGCTTCTTTCAGGGGTCCAAACAAGTGATAATCACAAGGGGATAAGTCTGGACTGTATGGATGATATTCAAGTGGTGTCCAATGAATTTCGTCCAGTTTGTCACGTGTTGCACCAGCTGTGTGAGGTCTGGCATTGTCATGAAGCAGCAGAGCACTTCTGATGGGTGTACCATGTCGTTTGGTCCGATAAGCAGCCTTAACACTTTCCAGGAGTTGACAATAGTAAGCAGCATTTACTGTTCTTCTTTCATGAAGATAATCAATAAAAATGACACCTCTGAAATCCCAAAAAAATGTGGCAAGAATCTTCCCAGCTGATGCATGGCTTTTGGCCTTGACTAGCCCAGCCTCTTCTTTTTTTCTGCCACTCCCTGTTTTGACTCTGGTGTGTAGTGGTGGACCCAAGTTTCATCACAGGTGGCAAGACGGTGCAAAAATTCATCCCCTTCTCTCTCATAACGAACCAGGAGCCTTTGAGAGATTTCCAGTCGAACCTTTTTCTGCTCCTCAGTGAGGAGGCGTGGGACCCACCTCGATTTTTCTGTAGCCCAAGTTCTCATGAATGATCGTGTGAGCACTACCATAACTTATGCCCATTGCAGATGAAATTTCACTGACTGCCAAGCGACGGTCCCCTTCAGTCAAGTCCTGAACAGCCTGAATGTTTTCTTGAGTGATGCTTTTGCTTGGCTGCCGTTGATGTCTTTCATTTTCCACAGTTTCCCGTCCTCCCAAAAACATGTTGTGCCATTCATACACATGAGTCTTTGAAAGGATGGACTCACCAAACTGTGCATGAAGTCTGGTCAAAATTTCACTTGGTTTTACCCCTTCGTTTGTAAGAAATGTGATAAAAAGATGCGTTGCGCAATGGACGGGTGTACCTCCTGCTCACTCATCCTGCTACTGACTGATGTTAAAAGTTGACAAGGATTCCAGGGAAGGAACAGACTCCAGATACACCCACTATCATCACCTCAAGGCCACAGGACTCCACTACACTTTCCCTGCAAGTAACAAATAAATTCCCGTTTATATTTGATTCACCCACGTAACCGAAAGGCAGAAATGTAATGTGCATGCATGAGGGGATGCATAAAAAAAGGAAAGGAACCAGGAATGTTCCTTATCTGCATAAATAAAAATGGAAGGAAACGGTAACCACCACACAAAATGAAAATTTCTGGCTGCATGTTCACTGGAGAAAGAAAGATAGTGTAGTGCCACTATAAATTTTATTTAATTATTATTATTTTGGTATTTTCTTTTACTTACATAGGAATTTGTAAGGTTTTTATTTCTTTCTAAGCTGTACCCAGTCACTTGTTTGGGATGGCAAACCCAAAGGGTCACACACTTGGCTTCCTCCATATCTGGCCTCAGAGCCAAAAGAACGTAAAATTAGCAAAAATGTAAAATATAGGGAAACTTTATAACATTTTACAATGTTTAGACCATCAGGATTGAATATATACTGTGGGAAAATGTTAAATCCGGGAATGTAAAATTGGAGTTCCACCGTAAGCATGAAAAGAATGACAAACTGGTGGAATTTTGCACTATATTACTTATAGATATATTGGATTTTACTGATAATAAATGGGCATGTCTGTACCATCTGAAATATATTATAAAAGAGTCGAGATGTAAATTTAACCAATATAAAATCGATGCTAATCCAAAGTAGAAATTGTGTGTTTCCTGAACATAAAAATGATTAATTAATTTATTTGTGACTAGGTTAACTGAAATAGAAAAGAAACTATATAATTTGGCATTTATTTTACAAAATGAAAATATGTAAATTCAAATGCTCATGATGAAACAATAACAAAATTCTAGTATGCTATACTAACTTACAGATTGTTAGGGCTCTGTTATAAATATGGCATTGAGAAATGTAGCATTAGTATATTACATAATTGTTGTTCTATGAATCAGCGCTCAAAGGTAAGGAATTGACTAACCTGAATGTAATAAACTTATGACTGCAATTTATAAATTAAATTTTCTTTTTTGAAAAGCAAGATAGAAGAAAGAAATGTATAATATCTCAACATTTAAAATTTGTAAGTTTAATGAACATTTATATAAATAATTTCAATTAATGTAAATTTATTATGATGTGATAATTATGTAATCAAAAGGAGGTTGGAGGGTAAAACCTCATGTATAAATACCCAGAAATTGTAGTAGTTTTGGTAGTACACAGTTTGTCCAATAAGTATCGGGACTGAAGTCATAAAAAGAAATTTATTGAAGATATATGTACAGTGTGTTAATATTCTTCAAAATATGACCCTCCTGCATCAATACACCGCTGCCAGCACTTTTTCCACTCTTCATACGCCCCCTGGAAGTCTGCAACCGCAAGGCTGTTCAGGCATCCCGTCGAAGCTGCTTTGACCGCCTCAATCATCCTGAAACGGTCCTTTCAGGTTCCTTTTGATCCGAGGGAACAAAAAGAAGTTGGGGGAGCCATATCTGGACTGTAGGGTGCTTGCAGCAGCATTGCCACATTTGGCCAGTGCCTCCCTCACAATTAGCGACGTGTGACTGGGCGCATTGTCGTGATGCAGCAGCCAAGAATCGGCGATCTCCCTTCAGATGCAAATCATCAGTCACAATTGAATGCACACAATGGATTCCAGTAAATTTAACTCCTGTGCTATCAAACGAACACTTAATCACTGTTCAGAAGTTCTCGCACTTTGACACACAGTGCTGGCTGAGCAACAGAATATGTTTTACCGATTTTTAGGATCCCAGTTTTAAGAGGTCTCTCGGGAAATGGGGAACTTTTTTAAAAGTGGATTTTTAACTGGTGGTTTTTAGACAGGAATATTATTTTAGGTGTTCCTTAACCCAACCTCTAACCTACTTTTTAACACTTCGTGATGCGGCATAATGATTAGTGCCTAGAGAAAATAACAACCTGAAGAAGGGGGCAGTTGTACCCCGAAACGTTGTTTTCAAAACTTCATACTCACTCACGTAAGTAAGTCCAATTTTATACTAATTTAGTATTGCTTATATTATATAGTGAGTAACACGCACTACACGTTAATAATAATCCAGTGTTCGTGATTCCATGATCCTGATATGACTTCAGTTGTAGGCCTGATAAAGTCATTGCCACCAGCAGAAAGAGCAAAGGGTTAACAGACTGTGCAAGGGGCATGTAGCAAGATATATGGGACCACTAAAATCATCAGCAATTACCAAAAACCTGATATGCCCATATTGCCTGATACCGGTTAATCTGTCTCAAATTTTATTTTATTTCTTATACAGATTGTTGTACAATTTATTGTCCATTTATTCAAAAGGATTTTGCAACATGTTGGTATGATTTTTTACTTTCTTTCAGGTCTATATAGTACAGTTCTATCGTGCCAGATCACAAAAGCTGAAAGTCAATAAGTTTAACTTGGTCCTGTCAGGTGTTTTGATATGGACCACACTTCTTGCACATTTCTTGGCTTGTGTTTGGTACATGCTGGCGTGTCTTAATGGAACGTGCAAAACTGACTCATGGGCCGTGAATACCGGTGAGAGCCTGTTTTATTAATTTAGTAATTTTGGACAAATAGTGTTATGTCTCGACACATTTTTTTACATTTTGTTTATTATTTGCAAACTTCTTTTTTTGTATCTTCACACCCAAGGAAGCAACCAGTAAGTGAAATTGCAGCTGGTAATGATTGATGATATGACAAAAGACACATGATCCCATAGTTGGTAGCTTCCTTGGTTGTTACCAACTTTTAATATAGGCTTATTCAAACACGACTCTTTGGTTTTGTGTTTCATTGTTGGGAATTTATGGAACATATCATCATTATGTGTGCCTATCTGTGCCTGATGTTCACAAGGTTTTATTCAAATAGTCCTACACACTGCTGGTTCCACACTTCGCCGCTAGGAGTGTGCAATGCGACATAGTGGCATCTGAAGAGAAGGTATTCTGTGTCCTGCAATTCCACAAAACAAAGTCTGTTACAACCGTATACGACAGTGGAGGACAAAATTTCAGAAAGAACCACCAATGGAAAAAAGAACCTGTAAGTGGCACAAATAGTTTGAGACTATGGTTCTGTGCAAAGGAAAATCCAGTGGCCAATCAGTGTTGAACGAGACTGTGGACCGGATCCATAAAGCTTGCCAACGAATCCCATAGAAGTCAACAAATGGAACAAGCAGTTACGAATGCCTTTCTGCATTGATGACTCTCTCAGCTTCCTTCACTTTTGTCGTACAGTTCATAACAGACTTTGTTTCGTGGAATTGCAGGACACAGAATGCCTTCTCCTCTTCAGATGCCACCATGTTGTATTACACACTCTAGAGGCTAAGTGTGCAACCTGTGCGGAACTATGGGAATAAAAACGTGTGGACATCAGGCACAGATGTACATTGATATAATGATGATATGGTCCGCAAGATCCCCACAATAAAATCACAAAACCAGTAAGTTCTATTTGAATAACCCTATATTTTCCATGATGTACAAAGGCTGTCGCAGAGAAGGTGAGACAGATTTTTTCCTGGTGTGGCAACACTGCCTATGGTTTCGGCACTAGTCACGTCGTGTTGGATGACTCATTCTGTTTCCGTAGCAAGTTGTCACATGTTGCGAAACAATGTTAGTGAGCAGCTGTGTTGATTTACGTGGAACGTGTTTCGTTTACCCCTCCAGGTTTTTGTGTATAACATTACTTATTGCGATGAGTATTCAAGATGAACAGCGACATGCATTAAATTTTGTTGGTGTTTAGAGAAAAGTGCTGCGGTAACATATGCAATGTTTCAACAAGCATATGCCGATCAAGACAGACTGAGTAGAGCCACAGTATTATCAAGGAGTCATTGAGACTCTGCGCCAGCATGTAGCATTTGAGGCTGCATTTGAAGAACTCCTTCATATTGCACCACGATAACGCACGCCCGCGTACTGCGTGGGCTTTTCAGCATTACGCGACAAAGAGAAAAACAGAAATTTTCCCGCATCCAGCATACAGCTCGGACCTTGCACCCTGCGACCTTTGGCTATTTTCACTTTTAAAGATTGCTTTACGTGGTCGTCATTTCATGACGAACAAAGAAGTGATCGCCACAGCGCAAGTTTTCTTCAGTTCGCTACTTGACGACGAATTTTCAAAGACATTCACAAAGTGGCAGGAGAATATGGATGCTTGCTTAGCTGTCAATGGTGCCTATTTTGAAAAAGATGTACGTCTAATCGATATGGCTGATTCTGAATAAAAATTTTGTGGTTTGTAATTTTTTTGTTTCATTTTAATGATTCTTGGAGGTGTCCATCTACATGCTTGTCTTTTAACTGCTACGCAGTTACGACTTTTTGACCTATTGCGCTCATTTTGGTCTCAATCAGCAGCTAATGAACCAAATTTTCACCCTAGTACATTTGCTAGCCAATGGAAGTTGCTGTTTTCCTATACAGGAATTAGTCTCACCTTCTCTGCGACAGCCTTTGTATATTGAATAGTGAAACCTGGTTTTACATTGTCCGCATTATACATTTATTCTTCATGGTCCCAATAGAGACAAGTGCTACGAAATTTTCTCAGATTTTACATGTTCTCACATTTTAAGTTTTTCACTTGGAAAATAAGCGAAAAAAAATTTGCGTCGCCAGTAGTGAAACAATTCGAAAACTTACATGATAAGTAAATAAATACCTACCAATAGAAGGTGTAGGTGAGTGGTTACTGTTACGGCTTCATGCTCTGAAGGATGTATGTTCGAGTGCGGTTACAGATTTTTTTTTATTTTCTTTTAGTTGCCAATGAGGCACCAACATGTGTGTGTTCAAATCCACATTTAGACAGTGATTTTTTTAAAATCTGTAACCACAGCACACACATTTTTAATCCATGATTTCATGTGCTACTTTCGAAAAGCACTTTAGATGTTTCCTTCTTAAATAAATAAATAATAAATAACCCATGGCGCAACAGCCCTTGAAGGGTCTTGGCCTATCTCCCGACTGCCAGTCTCCCTCCCACAATCCTACATAGAGGTGTGGAGAACTTCAACCGGTAATGGGGTGACATGAGGTCAGCATGTTGAACCCTCAGCCGTTACAGGAGATTTCCGAACCGGGTTATGCTACTCACTCATAGCTCCCCAATTGCCTCACGATTGTGGGTTGCTACCGGTCCTATACACAGGTCGAGAACCCAGGTGCTCCTTCAGTCTGATTCTTATATACAGTTACAGATTTTACAACACAATTATAATGTTAGGATCTGGACTAAATCAGTCGACTCATATAACCTAATACGTTCTTAGCTACTTTTCGTTTTAACAATTGAAATTCTATTCATAACTCAACCAATATTTTTTTTTCAATAAAAAGCTTGAATTTTTGATGTGGCTGCTAGGAATTTCCACATTAACGTTCCACTGTTTCTTGATCTTGCATGATATGCAAAGCAAGAACTGTATGTCTCGTTCACATGCCTTTCCACATTTTGTAAGAAGTTTAATAGCGAGTAGTTACTCTCAAACCCATTACATTTTTATTAAAAAATAACAGTTGTGCCGATATGTCTAATTAATTCCATCCTAGGTATACACTAGTTGGCACTGCACTGTAAAAAGAATCTGCCTTTGACGAGAGGCGAAACCAGGACCATTGATATGTTGGGAAGTTTTCATACCGACTTGACCACAATGTCACGTTCACAAAGCATTTCATTTGTCCACTTAGGCTTCTGTAAACAAAAAAATATATGACTTTATATGTTATTCGACAATAAATGCAAGTTTAGGTATTGAAGGGAAATGTAGGGAAATAGGGATCATGCACAGAAAAGCCTGTTTTGCCCGGGATACAATTCACACACAGGAAGTTAGTTCCTTGATTGCTCTGCAATAGGACATTATCCAAAGGGTTGGGGAAGAATGATCTCTGCCTCAACGTGTAGCATCCACGACGATACAATATATGACATCACACCTTGGTTCAATCACGTGGATCCACAATCGAAACCTCCGTGCAGTGGAGAGACGAGTAATTTTGTAAGCAAGGTATGTGGTTATTTGGCAGGGGGGGAGGGGGATGATGATATTGTTTCAATTTTTAAGGAACGTTTGTCTGTGGGTAGGGAATGATGAGTGCAGTGATACAAAGTTGATATCTTATTCGCTCACTGCATGTATACAATGCCTAAAACCACATAATTTTTCAAGGTATAAAACAACATAAATCTTTTATGATTTTAATAGAAACTGAAGGAATATAAATGGAAAATTGCAAGAGACATCACTTTATGAAATGACAGCTTCCCACGAGGCTACTGACAATTACAACATTAACATTTGCGTCTGTTTATGGATTTAGAGGCAAGGTTTAATAGCATAGCTTCATCAGTAAACCCATGATGCACAAGAAAATGATATAGTTAACATCAATTCTATGCAAACACTAGATTTAAATAGTACACTATTTACAATATTTTATTATTACATTTACTTCATTCATGTTTCATTTTATGGTTTCAACTTTATTAAAGCAATTCTTGAAGCTTTCCTGGTGACGAATGATGAAGTTCTCTCGGGATCTCTGGATAGGCTTCCGAGCTTTCGAGAGCTAACGTCACTCTCATCTTCAGGGATTGAAGTGCAGAGAAAAGTTTAGGGTATGGTTTTATGTATTGCTGTGGGAGGGGTACGGTGCAGATGGCGGGCCAATCAGGTGCCGTCTCTACGACGTCCACGCTCCCAGTCGACTATCGCTAGCCAGGCTGGGTCCAGTTCTAGTCCCGTGTCTTGTTCAGGTTTCCTTTTCCCCATGGCTATTGCTTCTTTGATGATTCTGTCCCAGTAATTGGATGACTTATTGATGATCTTGGTGGTTGTGGAGTCGATTCTATGGCCCTCTTGTATGGAATGTTCTGCTAACCTGGATTTTTCTGTGAAAATTCTTTATGTAGCTGGCATGCTCTTTGCATCGTTGTTCGATTGTCCTCCCCGTTTGCCTGATGTAGGCTTTACTGCAGGTACAGACAATATGGTAAACCCCTGGTGTCTTCTGTCCTAGGTCGACTTTAGGGTTTTGAAGTCGGGTCTTGACTTTCTGTGGTGGTTTGTGGATCGTCTTAATGTTGTGTTTTGTAAGAATGCGGCTGATGACTGTGGAGAGGTTTCCAGTGTATGGGACGACGGCTAATTTCTTCTCTTCTTGGTTGTCTGGAGGATCCAGGTTTGTTTGTTTGGTTTATCTTGTTGTGCATGACTCGCCCCAGTGTCTTGTTGATGATGCCTTCCGTGTATCCATTCTGTCTGAAAGCTGTGCACAGGTGTCTTATTTCATCTTGAAGGTGTTCTGTGTCGCTGATTGAGATGGCCCGGTGAAACAATGTAGAGAACACGGTTGACCGCTGGGCTGGATGGTGAAAACTCTTGGCATTGAGGTATAGGTCAGTGTACGTGGGCTTCCTCTATACGCTGTGTCCTAAGGTCCCATCCGGTTTGTGTGTGATTAGGATGTCCAGCAACGGAAGGCTGCCATTGGTCTCTGTCTCCATGGTGAGTTTGATGTTCGGGTGCTGGTTGTTGAGATGGTCCAGGAACGTCTGTAGCGCTGCTTCGCCGTGTGGCCAGATGACAAAGGTATCGTCTACCTATCTGTAAAATTCAATAGATTTCTGTGGAGCTGAACTGAGTGCCTCATGTTCAAAGTTCTCCATGAAGAAATTTGCTATTGCAGACGAGAGCGGGGATCCCATCGCCACTCCATCGGTATGTTCGTAGTACCTGCCCTTGTAGCTGAAGTAGGTTGAAGTTAGGGTGTGTTTGAAAAGGCTGATGAAATCTGGTGCGAAGTGTTGCTCTAACAGTTTCAAGGAATCTTGAAGAGGCACTCTGGTGAAGAGTGACACTACGTCGAAGCTAACTAGAAGGTCGCCGGGAGAAGTTCTGATGTTCTAAAGGATCTTGATGAAGTCTGATGAATTCTTGACATGGTGTTGGCACTTGCCCGTCAGAGGTTGGAGTTGTGCCGTAAGAATTTGGCGAGTCTCTAGGTAGGGCATCCAATGGTGCTGATGATAGGTGTTAATGGTACAGCAGCTTTGTGTATTTTGGGAAGGCCATACAGTCGTGGAGGTACTGTTCCATTGGGTGTTATCCGGTCCCGGGTCTTTCGGCAGTGTGGATTTCTTTAGTAGAACCTGGTTTTTCTCTCTATTGCAGTTGTGGAGTTTCGGAGTAAAGGCCGGTATGTGCCGTCGGTGATAATGTTGGTGATTTTGCTGTCGTACTCTGTAGATTCAAGTATAACAGCGGCTCTTCCTTTGTCTGCTGGTAGGATGATAGTGTCTTGGTCTTCTCTCAGTTGCTTGAGCGCAGCTTTGTCTGCTGCTGTGACGTTTGGTTATGGCTGAGAGGCCCTTTTAAGGGCCACATATACTTCTCGACGAATGTCTTGGACGGCTGTGACTGGAAGGTCTTTTACGGCTTGCTCGATACTGCTGATTATGTCTGTGGTTGGAATTGTTTAAGGAGCTGGGGTGAAGTTCAACCCCTTGGACAAAATGGAGATTGCGGACGTTGTAGAGACGGCACCTGATTGGCCCAGCACCTGCACCGTATCCCTCCCACAGCAATACATAAAACCATACCCTCAACCTTTCTCTGCACTTCAATCCCTGAAGATGATAGTGACGTTAGCTCTCGAAAGCTCGGAAGCCTATCCAGAGATCACCTGGCTGATATCCCGAGAGAACTTCTTCATCTTTATTAAAGTACAGTCCCACAGAATTAACTTGAGAGAAATGGCAGCTCTGTGAGTGATGCAACTGTGCTCGAATTGGCTAGAGCGGGGGACTTCCCGCTGTAACGGGCCAACGGAAACTAATGTTCAGGTGCGTGAAATGTTACCAACTGTTGAAAGGACTCACGTGCAGTGACTGGTGAAGCAAGCAAAGCGGCAGTGCATAGAAGCTCGGTGTTTCAAATTACGGACTAAAGGTAAAGAGTGTTTATCCATTTATTGTGTAAGATAGAATACTTATAATGCTTATAATTTTCTTAGCAGGTCCTCTTAATACAGTGATATTTCTCTTACACAATGTAAGTATTTCTCAAATCTCCCATCTCCCGTTGTCAGCTGATTGCCCATGATTTGTGTGAGAGTGAAGCATTCGCTGTAGGTTGGTACTCCTGCAGCGGCGCCAGCAGCTGGCAGCCATTTCTCTCAAGTTAACTCTGCCGGACTGTAGTTTTGTATTGAGCAATTTCAAAACTATTTGCAATTTCTATTAAAAATAAATACATTTGTCATCAAATACGCAATAAAAAATTTTACAGGCTTGCATTAGTTGGCATTCTATCCTTAAAGAAAAACAGTGCTATGGGCAGAATCTAACCGGGAACCCTTCGTGTGGTGAACAGGTATCATAGTGACCGGACCACACCGTCCTTCTTGATTTATCGCTTATATGCTCGTACCCATGTGTTGAAACGATATAGCACTATTCTATCTGCTATTCATAAAAAGTATATTACAATTAAATTAGTGTTCCTCGAAACTACGAAACATAATGTTTTCTTGTTAACTCTACATATTGTGAACGAGGACATTTAGAATTCGGTCACATATAGGATGGCCCATGTCGTGTGTGATTCAACAGTCTACCTAAGAAGACTGCGAGCTGAGCATGCGCAGTTCTACAATTGGCAAGCTTCGTGATCTCTGAGCCCACAATTCACACAGTGAACGCGAAGGTTTTCTCAGCAGTATGACGTCATCCTTGGTGGTTTAGCAGCAGGGTGCCCAAGAATTTGTAGAGAAGGAATATGTAGTGGTATATCAAGGGGTGGGCGAGCGCCCGGGCCCCGCATCTCATGGGGTTGATACAAAAAATATATTAAATAGAAAATAGAAGTCAGGGGGAAAAGATGGAACAGGCTAATTTTTGTAGGCAATAAAATTAAAACATTCTGTTTTTATCTGGCTTTAAACTTTATAACTTTATAATACGTCAAATCAGGGGCATAACATACAGGCTCTAATCCTAAGGGGGCCCGGAAAAATTTAAAAATTATTGTCATATTTCTCATGTGAAACATTTTCACAGAAATTCACGATATCTTGAGTGGACATTTTTACCCATTTATTCATTTCTCGAATAAAAAGCAATTTGTCTTGTATTTTCTTCTTTCCCTCGACCTTGTACTCCCGATTTTAATATGTTAACAATAAATCATCTCTAAGTGCCACAAAGCAAGTGTGAGGCATTTGAACGCTTGGGTCATTTGCAACTGAAGAAGGCAATGGATAATATAGGAAGTTCTTACTTACTTCCTATAGCTTCATATTTCAGCTCCTCGGAAACAAAGACATTATTAGAGTGAGTGAAATTATTAAATATAATTTTCTTCAATAATTTATTATATAAATATGATAATTTGCTGACGTATCTCTGAAGATTTTGTATCGAGTCACATTGAGATTTCAAATTTAAAAACAGGTTGGGGACTCATTCTCATCTCGCCCAAGACCTCGCGATATGTTGCTACGCCACTGGATATCTAGGTTGTCATTGTTCTTCTATTTTATTTAAAAACAATCAACTCGTATTTTACCTTACAGGATGGGTCTCAAAGGTTTAAGATTTTTGCCAATATCTCTCTGTCCACCCTATTGCCTTCTGTTAGAAGTAATTTAGTATTGGAGAAGATACACGAAAAACACATCCTAAGTGGCATGGACGAGGAATTAGACTTATCGTATTTGCTTCTTATAATGTCGACAATACACTAATTCTACTTAATAAAAAAAATAATCGGCTCTAAAAGAGATTTGAACGTGCGATCTTCAGACAACTGGGCCAGGCCTTTACCTCTTTCCCACTTTACCACTCCAACAAACTAATTTGAAATTTTGTCTTAAGGATCGTCAGCAATCTTGCAAACTTTGTTAACATACACTAGTTTATTTTTACAAGCTTGAATAGACTTAGTCTGCAACTCAGAACTAGACTTCTGTGGCAACTTATTCTGTCCCGTCTACATTACTGTGACAAAACTCACATATTGTAAATGTGAAGGGGCATTCTTACATGTGCAAATAATATCTCATACCATCGTTAGTTCCAGATTTGGCCACCGCCACCGAGCATTTAGTTTCTGAACATATAGTACCAACCTTACATTGTAACCAGCATACAAATGCATTAACTTATTTTTTCCTCTTCATTCAATACCAAAACTTCTCATTTGTATTTGTAAAACAATTTCTGTTTGTTATTACAGCTGGGCTTGATTCTGATGATACCACACCATTCGAGAAGTATTCCCATGCATTATACTATATAATGTCACTCATAACAACAACAGGCTATGGTGATACAGCATCACGAAATTTGGAAGAACTGGTTTTTGCAATTGCCGCAATGATTATCTCCAAATTTGCAATTGGAATATTAATTGGTGACATATCACTAGTTTGGGATGCTTATTCAGCATCTTTAGTAACCTATGATTACCAATTGAACATATATGCTGTAAGTATATATTTGTAATTTTTCTGTTTTCTAAAACTTTTGATAAATGATCGGATTTTTTAAAAGTTCTGTATGTATTCATGGTGGTTGCGGTAAACATGGTTTAAAATTACTTACGTGAAATTTAGAAGATTTCGTACTTCCACGTTGCACAATTTAATGGTTCAATCCTATTAATTTCGAAGATCCACTGTCTTCATTCACAAAAGGGTACGGCGTTTGAAGCGGAGATGGTATCGCGTCACTACATTGTTTGTTCCCGGGCAGCGGTGGTTGCGATTTTTCCCGTTCGGCAGCACTGGCGTGCGCATCTTGGTTTGCGTCGTCTGCTTCCTGTTGTCCAGTGGCGTTGTCAGTTGGGGGTTGGGGGGCTGGGCCGTGTTGCTCGGTAATGTGCCGTTCCTGTTCCCCGCATGGCTGGAGGAGGGTCGAGTATGTGCATAGCATCTTTTCTTTTTCAGGTCGGGGATCTTTCTGAGGACAGGGTGCCAAGTTGGGTGCGCTTGTCCATTGTCCAGGTTTAG
The DNA here is from genome assembly GCF_977018435.1 of Lepisma saccharinum. Classification (NCBI taxonomy): domain Eukaryota; kingdom Metazoa; phylum Arthropoda; class Insecta; order Zygentoma; family Lepismatidae; genus Lepisma; species Lepisma saccharinum. The sequence continues at coordinate 17,525,366 of NC_139250.1, read as the reverse complement.
TGCTGGTTTCTGCTGGATGATGGCATGGGTTTCTTTGATGGTGTTTTCTATGACAGAGCCAGTTGGGTGAAGTATGGATATGGAGGAGATGGTGTGGTTAGTGGAGTGGAGGTGTTGGGAGAGGCCTGATTTAGGTGTGTCGTTTTTTGGCATCTTTTACATGCTCGTTCAGCCCAGTTCAGAAACCCAAGAAACAGAGATAACCCGAACCAAAACCCTAAACCCAAATGGATCGCCTTTCCTTACCACCCCACCACATCTGGAAAATTTGCCAAGGCCCTCAAACCCTTCAACATCCGAGTAGCACACAAACCCATATCCCAAATCGGAAGGGCACTACCCAACTTCAAGAGATACTACCTACCCAAACTTGCATCCCCCGGTGTCTACAAGACCACATGCCAATGCCACAACACCTACATTGGCAGAACCATCCACACCGTCCAAGAACGGATTAACGAGCATGTAAAAGATGCCAAAAACGACACACCTAAATCAGGCCTCTCCCAACACCTCCACTCCACTAACCACACCATCTCCTCCATATCCATACTTCACCCAACCGGCTCTGTCATAGAAAACACCATCAAATAAACCCATGCCATCATCCAGCAGAAACCAGCACTAAACCTGGACAATGACAAGCACACCCAACTTGGCACCCTGTCCTCAGAAAGATCCCCGACCTGAAAAAGAAAAGATGCTATGCACATACTCGACCCCCTCCAGCCATGCGGGGAACAGGAACGGCACATTACCGAGCAACACGGCCCAGCCCCCCAACCCCCAACTGACAACGCCACCGGACAACAGGAAGCAGACGACGCAAACCAAGATGTGCGCGCCAGTGCTGCCAAACGGGAAAAATCGCAACCACTGCTGCCCGGGAACAAACAATGTAGTGACGCGATACCATCTCCGCTTCAAACGCCGTACCCTTTTGTGAATGAAGACAGTGGATCTTCGAAATTAATAGGATTGAACCATTAAATTGTGCAACGCGGAAGTACGAAATCTTCTAAATTTCACGTAAGTAATTCTGTATGTAGCTTGTGAATTCGTTCTTACTGGAACTTGCCCTATCTCATTATGCAGTAGGGTGATGATTAGGCTTTGGATAGTTATGCACTAAAAAAACCTTTAAATATGCATGCAAATATGCTCTTAAAATGCTCGAAATATGCTCTTTAAATGATCAAAATATGCACTTAAAATTTTAAAAATGTACGTCAAACTCAGAAAATTTAGCCATAGCTTGTAACTATTTATTAATTCCACTATTTACATAAGTAAAAAAATATGTTTTGGCTGACCTTTTTGATTATTGACCATATTTTACATATGGTTTTTGCATATGTGTCTTTATCATAAGTCCACTAACTGTTTCTGACTTCACTGAACGTTAGCAGAAGGTTGTATTCCACCAGCTGTGTCTCATTCTACTCAGCATGAAAGGTTACTGTTGCACTTAATAACTATGTATTGTTTCAGATGCTCAAAAGTAAACTTATGCCTGTTATCCACGTGAATACCTTTATACTCTGAAAACACTCTCTAATCACAAGAAACAATAGGCACATGTTGTAATTTCAACGAATCGGAAACGTGCAGTTCACTTGGAATACCGTCCACATTTTGATTCCCTTCATGAATAGAGCAAATGTCCTTCAGGAGCTTGTAGCCAGAATTGTTCACGAACACATACTGAATCATGTTTCTGAACTGCTCCAAAGGAAAGGAAACTACAAATTTTCAGACAGAAACAGCAGAATATGGATTTATAAGAAAAATCTGTAAAATATGCAATATATCCTGATGACAATGAAAATATGCATTTCCATATGCTATATGCAAACATAACTATCCTAAGCCTAGTGATCATACTTTGAGACCCACTTACCATTCTCATAATGTGATGTAAATAACAATTAAGAAACAACAATTAATAGTTTTTCTTGTATGCACGCATTGCTTGCATTGTAGAATAATAGCAGGGAAAAAATACATCCATGCCAATTCAGAACATTCACTTATAACAATGGATAATATATTTTTATTTTTTTCCTCAGATCACAAAGACTATGTTCTAATAATAAGGATAAACAAAAATGAAGAAGAAAGGCTTTTTAATATAGCAAAAGAAAATGGCTTTCATACTAACAGAATAAACCAAATCAAAAAACAAGTCGCAAGAAAACTAAAGGAAAAGAGAAATACAGACAAAGATGAAAAATCTGTTGAAAAGAAATTTGTGTGCATTCCATTCCACAAGGGATTCTCACATAAAATTGCCAACATTTTTAGAAGATTTAATTTCAAAATTGTTTTTAGATCATCAAGAAGTTTGGAATGTACATTTAATGAATTCAAAATGAGAAATTCTCTACCAGATGTGGAAACCACAGGAATATATAATATAAGTTGTTCATGTTCAAAGGATTATGTGGGACAAACAGCAAGGAAAATGGCAATAAGATGGCACGAACGCGATTTGGACATTATCAATCTAAACCCAAGAACAGGTTTGTCATCTCACATCATCAAAGAGAAGCATTTGATTTAAAGAGAAGGGAAACTTGATTGAAGATTGATGGGAAACATAGAGTTGAATGTCTGGGAAGCTTCATTCCTTGCAGAAAAACACTGGAATAAATTAAATAATGAAAATTGTAACATAGATCCAGTATGAAGTTTTATTTTTCACAAATGGAGTAAGCTAACATCTTTAAAATTTAATGTAACAGAAAACATCAAGAGACTTTGTTAAAACAATGATGACTTTGAATGACCTGATAATATTTGGGATTCATACTTTTAAATAAAAAAAATAATGTGATTAAATTTTTTATATCTGAAATAAGAATAAAACAGACTGCTTCTTTTCACAGTTAAGTTGCTATATTACAACAATGTAACATTGACAACATCCATTATATAAAGGGTTCTTTTTGTTTAAAAATTACTAACCATTGTTATAACTATATCTTTAGTCAAAATGAAAATAAATGTCTCATGAAGGGAGCGTGTGTTCTCCTGAAACGTCACAACAAAAACTGTTTGCTTATGTTTGTAATAACCGTAAACTACAGGAAAATAACAACAATTAATACTACTTTCTTCAAAGAAGTGGAGGAAAGCTGCCAAAATACATTAATGAGTTAGAGTTGACAATGGAACATAGTTTAATGCATATTCTCTGTTGTTTCATAACTTGTATAATATTATTTATAGTTATATATAGAGCTGCGCCAATGCCACTTCGACCCAATATCAGTGCCAATACTGAGGCTGGCGTGGTGCTAATGTCGTGACTTGTAATCAATGGGTCATGGGTTCAATACTCAGTGGAGACACAAAGTTTTTCAGATCCCAATTTAAACTGTATGTCCAGTCCCGATTGGCCTATCTGTGCATAAAGTGGATAAAAACCCAGGTTCAGTTTTGTAGTAGAACTATAGGTTGAACCACATTTGTGGTGAATAAAACATCAAGATTTTGGTACAAAAACTGGGCACATTTCAGGATCAAAAGCGGTATTGACAAATGGCATTTCAGGGTTGAAATGGTGAATGAAACCCTAAATTTGAATTTAAAACTACACTTATTACATAAAAGAAACATCTCCCTTCTAATGGAACATTTATTTAGTTTTCAGAGTAATAAGTTTTTCCCTGTGTAAAGGAGTCAATTTTTATTTCTCAAATATTTACAAAAAGGTAAAGTGCTCCCCTGTGCATAGCACCACGCCATGAAGGCGTATAGGGGTGTGGGGGTAACGCCCCACACTTTCTTGATCCGGTCGTGAGTGGGGTGATGTGATCAGCATCACGCCCCTGACCGCCTTTACCCCCCAGGGTTTCCCCCAATTTCTCAAATATTTACAGCAGAATTAATTAATTTCCCATGATTTGCATATCATGCAGAATAATTCAGACTTCAGAAAGTGTCACATCAGTATATAAACTCTAAATTTTGTGTTTAAGACTTTATTTTGCATTTTGCATCATTTCATTGCAAAATGTGGTAGAAAAATATACCTCACACCCTTCAAAAACATAAAAAATCAACATGTTATTTCACATTTTGTGTTCGCATCAGAAACAAAATATGTATGCCTCTAACTATAGGTTTTGCTTCAAAATGTTCATAATTTGAACGATACTATCATTTAATCACAATACCATTTCTATCCACAGTACTCTTAGCAGAACAATAAAAAATTATGCATTTTGCATAATTTTCAGGATATTCAGACTGCAAACGTGTCAAGTAACATTTTTTCAGACCCCACAAGATTCTGATAATCCATAAAAGTATTAGCTAGTATCAATGAGTATATTTCAATCAACATCTCTAATGTAGATATCACTGGTGTTATGCATGCATCTGGGAATTGCTAATAAGCCACTTAACATATTATTTAAATGTAGCTTGTCCCAAAACAACAAAAAGAATATACCCTAATAAGAAGAAAGTGCCACTAACAGAAGAAATTATACTTTTGAAAAGTAATATGAAAATAGAATATGAAAAATTTAGAATTACAAAAGACACTAAGCACCAGAAAAAGTACAAAAATGTAAAAAAACTATTCAGGAAAGCCATAAAGAATCAAAAATCAAATATTTTCAGTAAACAAATAAAAAAGTCTGTTAATAAACAAAAAGCCATTTGGAAAATAGTAAACAATTACCGTGTATCAAACACAAACAATGATAAAGCAAACATAAAAGTCATCAAGGATGACACTGAAGTAATTGACCCGAATATCATATGTAACTTATTCAACGAATATTTTATAAACTTAATCAACACAAACAGAGAGAATGAAAATAATGACAAAACACTAGAGATCCCAATCGAGAAATATCAGCCAAACAGTATATATATCCCAGAAGTAAGTGCTAATGAGTTAAAAAAAGTTATACAAGGTTTAAAAAACAAAAAATCATACGGACCTGATGAATGGTCAGCTGAACTTATTAAATCCTGCTCAGAATCTATTTTAGAACCCCTGCTGTATGCAGTCAACAATTCAATAAAATTTGGTACATTCCCCAAAGTTCTAAAACACAGCACAGTGATACCCATATTCAAAAAAGGAGCTGCAACAGACATTGAAAACTACAGACCTATCTCCCTAACATCTGTTTTTCAAAGATATTGGAAAAAATTTTATCAAATTATATTATAAAGTTTTGTAACAAATATAACATAAACAGAAACCAGCATGGATTCCAGAAAGGGAAATCAATAAACACAGCTCTAGCACAGTTAATCGATTATGTAACCGAAACATTAGAGAAACACGAAGCTGCAAACACTATATATCTAGATCTTTCCAAGGCATTCGATAGGGTAAGACATGACCTGCTTATGGTCAAACTAAGCAATATAGGAATTAGAGGGATAGCTTATGATCTTATCTACAGGACAGAATGCAAATTACTCAAATAAGCTACAACATGCATGGTATAGTCACTAACTTTAAATCGCAAAGTAGGAAAGTGTTAATGGGGGTACCCCAAGGATCAATCCTGGGGCCCCTGCTCTTTATTTTATACATAAACAATGTACCAGAATACCCAAACACAAAAATTGTCACCTATGCAGATGACACAACTGTTCTTGCCAGAGGTATCGACCCTAGGAAGCTTGAAATAAACACTTTTATCACCATAAACCAACTGGCACAATACTTAACTTCACATGGATTAATAATAAAAAACAATAAAACACAATTTATGATATTCAATACAATCCGAAACATGGATTTTGAGTCACAAACACTATGCATAGACAATGTGCTCATAGAAACTGTATCTTCAGTAAAGTTTTTGGGAATAACACTAGATCAAAAATTAACGTGGGAAGAACAAATAAACAACATCTGCAGTAAATTATCATCTAATCTATACCTGCTAAAACAAATGGCTGAATATAATTTAACAGAAATTAACAAATGCATATATTATGGACTAATTTACCCCTATGTTGAATATGGCATAATAGCTTGGGGTGGATCATTTTATAATAATACTGTCAGAATACTGAGACTTCAAAGAGAGCACTTAGAATAATGTACAAACTAGGCTGTAGGGAATCTTGCAAAGAGTTATTCAGGGAAAAACAAATAATGACAATATACTCCCTATACATCTATAAGGCTATAACGTTTGTTCTAAATATTGGAAGCCTGATTAAAAATAATCAATTACACAACCACAATACAAGGGGGAAAGATGATTATTACCAGAACCAACACAGACTCAATATCTCAAAACAATCACCAATGAATGCCGGAAAAATATTCTACAACCAGCTGCCTCATGACATAAAACTGATATCTCCAAAAGATAAACAAATACAAACAATAAATTTTTTTTTGACAGATAGAGCTCTCTACAGTATCGGAGAATTCATGGAACAAGACAATACAAGGCCAATGTACTAAAAAATATGTATTTTAATTGTATTCTTATTTCAATCATGCAACAATGATAATGTGTTTTTTATTTTTATTGTAGTGTAATGAAGTGTATTTTTTCATTTTTACTTTGGTGTAGTGATGTAATGTACTACACAATGTTTCTTCTTTTTTGTTATGATGTACTTAACTACAAAGGTCGTTCAAGGTTGACCGGGATTTTCGTACGTAAAAAATCGATGAATAGCCGGATCGTGATGAAATGTGCGGGTGACGTAATGTATTCCTTTGCGAGTAACTAGCGCCCGGCATGACGTATTTCGCGCATGCGCAGCAGTTGCAGCGAACATGGCGGCAAGCAGTGTGTCTGTGGAGCAGCGGTGTGTAATCAAATTTCTCGTGAAGGAGAAAGTGAAACCAGCTGAGATTTTCAGACGATTGCAAGCACAGTATGGTGAACAAACGATGTCGCGGACAAGAGTGTACGAATGGTGTAAGCAGTTTCGCGAAGGACGGGAGCTGGTGACAAATGAAGCGCATGGACACATTCGCCCAACTGCAGTCACACCAGTGAATATCGCATGTGTTGAGCAAATGATTCTTGAGAACCCGAGAGTAACAGTGCGGGATATTGCTGCCGAGGTGAATATCAGTGTTGGGAGTGTTGAGACAATCATTCACGACCACTTACGCTTCCGCAAAATCTGTGCAAGGTGGGTTCCCTGCCAGCTGACATTCGATCAGAAGTGGACACGCTGGACGGTCTGTGAACAGCTTCTGAATCGGTTTCGAGCAGAAGGTGATGAATTGTTGCAATCCATCATCACGTGTGATGAAACATGGTTGCACAATTCAACCCCAGAGACCAAAAGACGCAGCATGGAGTGGCAGCATAAAGGTTCCCCGCCCCCCAAGAAAAGCAAAACGCAGCCGTCCGCTGGAAAGATCATGGCAAGTGTCTTCTGGGACATGAAGGGCGTTATCCATGTGGATTTTCTGGACAAAGGGAGCACGATTAATGCCCAGTATTACTCCACATTGTTGAGTGGTGCTGTACGAAAGTCCATTCGCAAGAAAAGACCTGGGATGTTGTCTGGAAATGTCATTCTTCTCCATGACAATGCCCACCCTCACACGGCCAATGTGACAACAACAACTCTGGCCGACATGCGCTGGGAAGTTCTGCTCCATCCCCCCTACAATCCAGATTTAGCCCCCAGTGATTATCATTTGTTTGCACCCCTTAAAGACCATCTGGGAGGGAAGAAATTCACGACAGACGAAGCACTGCGGAGCGATGTCCTCCACTGGCTACGACAACAACCAAGTTCTTTCTACGCCAAAGGAATTCGGGAGCTGCCAGAACGATGGCAACGGTGCCTCTGCGTGCACAGAGAATACTTTGAAAAACTGACATAGTTTGGTGTTTCTTCTGCTACCTATTTCCTCTGCAGAAATAAAAGTCTCGGTCAACCTTGAACGACCCTTGTAATTATTATTTCATTATGTATCTTGACGTTTTCCATGCCCTTTTAAACAAGGGTCAACGGAAGAAAAAAATAAAATCATCTTTGGTATCAGCTTAGTTATACATTGTATGTAGTGTTTTGTGATATTCTTTTTAACTGCTTTTTATTATTGCTATTTTTAAAGGATTATTTAAGGAACCAAAACATTCGACATACCTTGCTAGACCAATTCTGGCATTATAGTAGGAAACTGTGGACAACAAACGGTGGGAAACAACTTCCTGAACTAATTAAGAACGCCCCTCTTCCGCTGAGGCATGACCTCCTTAATAATGCATATGGTCGTCATATTCGTCAAGTAAGTTTGATTTTGCTTTCTTCTATAGCTACTCTTGTTTTCAAAACTAATAGTAGTTGACATAGAACAGTAAAACTGTCACACATAATTTGATTTTTTAAAGAAAATACGAGGGTCATCCAGAAAATAAAGACCGTTTGGTTATACAAAATGAAAAACACAATATTTATTGGAAAAAACAGTTCTGTTACATACCTGAAGCTTCCTTCACTTCTCTACATAGTCACCTCCTACATTTAAACATTTGTCGTAGTTGGGCACGAGCTTCAGAATTCCCATGTTATACTCTTCTGCCGCCAGTTCATTAAGCCAGGTGGTCACTGCATTCTCCAACTCTTCATCACTTCCAAAACGTTTACCGCCCAGAAACTCTTTCAGCTTAGGGAAAAGGTGGAAATCGCTAGGAGCAAGGTCTGGACTATAGGGTGGATGATCAAAAAATTCCCATTCGAACTGATCCAGCAATTCTTGAGTTGCACCAGCAGTGTGAGGGCGGGCATTGTTGTGCAGAAGCACAATTCGTCCAGAAAGCATTCCTCGCCTCCTGTTTTGGATGGCTCGCCGTAGTTTTCTTAGTCTCACAATAACGATTTGCATTGATTGTAGTGTCTTTTGGCATGAAATCCACCAAAAGAAACACATTTACGATCCCAAAAGACTGTTGCCATGACCTTAATGAACTGGCGGCAGAAGAGTATAACATGGGAATTCTGAAGCTCGTGCCCAGATGCGACAAATGTTTAAATGTAGGAGGTGATTATGTAGAGAAGTGAAGGAAGCTTCAGGTATGTAACAGAATTGTTTTTTCCAATAAATATTGTGTTTTTCATTTTGTATAACCAAACGGTCTTTATTTTCTGGATGACCCTCGTACACAACTCTAGTAAAATAAGTGGCAGGGTTCCAGGGATCAACCCGTTGTTCCCCAACAAACCCAAGTATTCCTGCGAGTGATGACTACCTCCGCCCTATAATTATTGCCATGTTTGTACAGTCAAAGGCAAAAATAATGGTATTTTACATCCTGTGTCGTTTTAAGGAATGAAACTACGTAAGTTCAAAGTAGGCATTGCCCTCTGCTTATTGATGTCATTATTTCAATTCATTATCATCACACGGTGTAATGCAAATCAAATGAAAATGACGATGGACAATTCATCTACTGTTTCTTTTGCTGTTGGGTGTACCAAATATTTCTCAAACGGCCCAGAAATTCTCAATAATATTGTACTGTTATTTGGCAAAAAATAGACTGATATTTAAATAAATTTAATGTGTGGAACTTATAAGATGGTAAAATCTCCACTATTGCAAGATGCACAAGAACATTGGTTGTAAATATTCGTTGCAAAAAAAAAATGGCTACTGTAATGTGTGTTACAAAATGCAATAACAATTCGTAAAAAAATAGATTCCAGCTGTGAATACTTTGGGAAGATAGTGTAGCATAGTGCATTAAAAGGTCCACTTATGATCTCACCACCATAGATAGTAGGGGCAAGGGGGGCATTTGCCCCTCCCAGATTTAGAAGTTAATGGTACTTTCGTTAACCTCCTGGGACCCGAAGAATAAAAGTAATGAGTATTTTCTTATGATTTCACAAATGTAACAGTTAGCAAAATAGTACTAGATATACGAGGCGTATTTTTTAAGTAAGTACCGTTTTGATATGTACAAAAAACAAGTAAACTTTTTGTAACAATTTTATTGTTACACGAAAGACCACACTTTTATCTACTTTTCCACATAATTGCCACCAATATTAAGGCACTTATCATATTGAACAACAAGCTTTTGTATTTCGTCGTCATAGAAGTTTGCCGCCTGAGTTGACAGCCACTGCAACACGACCATTTTGAGGCTATCGTGTGCTTAAACTTCACTTCCTTGGGCAATGTTGAATGCTGCCATTCCATGGATTGTTGTTTTGTTTCGGGTGTAACGTAGGCCACCCATGTTTCATCACCTGTGACAATTTGGCTTAAGTACGCGTCACCTTCAGCTTCATAACGCACAAGAAAAGTCAAGGTGCTACCTAAACATTTGCTTTTGTGGGCCTCAGTTAACATTTTTGGTACCCATTGTGAGCACAATTTTCGATAGTTTAAGCGTTCGGTAACAATTTCGTAGATAACACTTCAGGGAACTCCTCTGATAACGAAGAAATCGTGAAGCAACTGTTCTCCTTTCACTTTTTCATTGACTTTCTGCACCAAATCAACAGTGATCACTGAGGGTCGCCCACTCTGTTCCTCATCATGAACATCCTTTCGGTCATCTTTGAAAGCTCTTACCCATTTACGTACCATTCCATCACTCATAATGTTTTGTCCTTCACAAATGTGACGGTAAATTTCAACTGCTTTCATGCCTTTAGCACTAAGAAAACGAATAACAGCGCGTATTTCACAGTCGGCGGGATTCACAATCAGCAGAGGCATTTTAAATACGCAAAAGCAAATTTATAAACGATCGATTGTTGCCGCAATGGCGTCTGTTGCTTGCCAACAGATGTACGTACACAGTGCGCATGCACGGGACACCGACCGCAGCACTGCAGCGGCAGAATTCAAAAGGTACTTACTTTAAAATATGCCTCGTATTTTTATTTTTTATGGGATAAAAAAAAATCGATTCTGACCTCCCCCAATTTAAGCCCCAAGTTAAATCCATGGATTCTAGTTTAGTCCTGATCTGCCCATTTCTTTGAGAGTTACCCTTTCATTAATTTTGTCTAATGACCATTCCTCCTCATCACCACAATTAGCCAAAATACATAAAAAAGGCATGAAATATAAAAAATACAAAAACAGAATAGTAACAAAAGTATTGTCCTGTAGGTGCAATACCCCAAAAAAAGTCCAGGGTTTTCAATGCTCTAAACTTTTCATATCAAGACTAATAAATACAGCTTCTTTTGAAAGTTATGTATCTGCTAATTTTGTACTTTTTTTCTTTTGCAGTCACAAAAATTTTCCAAATTTAATGATGACTTTCAACGGCAATTAATAGGCCACTTCAGACACAATGTGTTCTTTCCTGGATACTTTATTGTTCATAAGGGTGACGTTGACAACACAGTGTATTTTATCCACAGAGGAGATGTTGAAGTACTTACAATAGGTACGACTGAAAAGCTGGTAGAAGTTTTGATGGTTGGCAAGGCATTTGGTTTGGTATGTATTCATTTATTTATTCCACAAGCATCAATCAATTCCTGGTAATACCAGTACCAATATTTTAAAAAGTTAGCAATTTAAGAATAATACCTGTTCTTGCAGCAACTAAACTTTCTAATTCATTGCTTTTTTGACACAGTTCAATATCAATATCAATAGTTTATTCATCATTAAGTATTACAATAGTGCAATAGATTGGTACAAATATAAAACATAATACAAGAATAGTATAAACATACAAATATTAGACATACTTTATACAAGAATAGTATAAACATACAAATATAAGACATAATACAAGAATAGTATAAACATACAAATATTAGACATACCTAATACAAGAATAGTATAAACATACAAATATAAGACATAATACAAGAATAGTATAAACATACAAATATTAGACATACCTAATACAAGAATAGTATAAACATACAAATATAAGACATAATACAAGAATAGTATAAACATACAAATATTAGACATACCTAATACAAGAATAGTATAAACATACAAATATAAGACATAATACAAGAATAGTATAAACATACAAATATTAGACATACCTAATACAAGAATAGTATAAACATACAAATATAAGACATAATACAAGAATAGTATAAACATACAAATATTAGACATACCTAATACAAGAATAGTATAAACACAAATATAAAACATAATACAAGAATAGTATAAACATACAAATATTAGACATACCTAATACAAGAATAGTATAAACATACAAATATAAAACATAATACAAGAATAGTATAAACATACAAATATAAGACATAATACAAGAATAGTATAAACATACAAATATTAGACACCTAATACAAGAATAGTATAAACATACAAATATAAGACATAATACAAGAATAGCATACACACTAGACTCTCGCTAATCCGGCCATTCCTTGCACGTATGGGTGCCGGATTTGCGGAAGTGCCGCATTATTGAGAGGGTTGGAAATTACGTGCTACTATGTAGTTTAAACACATAGGGACTATACAGGCTGTACTTTACGTGTTTCCTTTTAGAAGCCATAGTATGCACTGAACTTTACTGTAAGAAAGTCACAATTTCAAATACTGTAGGTATGTATAGCATTGTTTAACATTTTTAACTAACAACATTGTTGAACATGATAATTCATTGTTGTGCACGTCATTTCTGCTTGAGTGACTACAGGCCGGACTATTGAGGGCCGGATTAGCGAGAGACTACTGTATATCTAAATATAAAACTCAATACAAGAATATCATAAACAAGCCTCTCTCTCTCTCTCTATATATATATATATATATATATATATATATATATATATATATATATATATATATATATATAGAGAGAGAGAGAGAGAGAGAGAGAGAGAGAGAGAGAGGGGGGGGCTTGTTTATGATATGGCCTAGTCAGAAGGGTGTCAGAAGGGTTTCATACACAGGGTGGGTGATATAAGTTCGAAATTTTTCTGGCCTTGTTCCTGCATAAAGCAGCTCTGGGGCTCGCCCAGAATCAAATAAATTTGTACCTGGAGGGGTAAAGGCGGGCAGAGCATGGTGCTGATCACATCATCTCCAAATGGCATAGGTCGAGAATGTGTGGAGCCCTACCCCCACATCTCCTAAATGTGCCTTCATGGCACGGTGCTATATGCACGGGGGGAACTTTACCTACCGTAATAGTTACCGGCCGAGTGTAACACTTGTTGCTAAATTTCTGGCAATTTTCTCATGCTTGATTCATTGCTTGAAAGTGGCTGCGGTAGCTCAGTGGTTAGGGCATCTGACTACCATGCGATCCCTGGCGAGGGAGAACTGGGAATTTTTCCACCTGTTCAAGCAGCTCCGGGGGTAAAGGTGGCCTGTGGCGTGGTGCTGATCACATCACTCCCACCTTCGGCCGTGATCAAGAATGTGTGGGGCCCTAACCCCACACCCTCTATACGCCTTTATGGCGAGGTGCATAGCACAGGGGAGCACTTTGATTCATTGTTTGAATCGAAAATTGTGGGTGTGTCATCACTTAGGCTATTTTGCACTTGTCACATTATATGGAGTCCAGTCCCTTACCATAACTAAAATAGGACCGTGTCTGAGAACTCAAATATCCCTACCTGGGATAAAAGCTGAGGCTGTAAAGTGGTGCTCAGCATATGTCAGGAAAAATCACAGGACAACACACACACACAGAGTCCTACAGAGGTTTATGCTGGCCGTAGGTTCAGAAGCCAGAGTCTCATTGGCCTACAAAAAGCAGTTGTGGTAGTGATTTTGACATTTGGGTCCCTTAGCAGAAAGTCAACCCTCACATGCCCAATTTTCTCATGCTTTCAGCAGAATCGTTTTCCATACATCACTGTGGGGCAGTAGCGTAACTAACACGCTCTGCGCCTCCCCGCAACTTACAGTTGTGCACCCCTACACATTTTTTTTAAACTTTCTTTTTCTAAAATTTAACTCACTTCTGCATTTATACTACGTATTTAAAAATATGAAAATACATGTGTAATTTGAATCTATTTAAAAACTGCTACGAAAGGTTTTAAAAGACAAACGGTAAAAAATTGTGTTACAATTACAAATGAAAATGCACTGTTACTACAAAAATTACGATATTGTTAAATGCCCATTAACAGTCCTCTGTCTTTTTTTGATGTAAGCAAATTCTTGTGCTGGTCTCGTTAAGTCCAGTTTTCGAGCAAGATCACTTTCAATGCTTAGCAGCGTTCTTCTTATGATATCAGTTGATTCTACACTTTCCCAAATGAAACCATGTATGTAACTATAGTGGAAGATCTTGTTCATATGTCTCCCAGAAATTTGTAGCAGATTCCTCTACAACAACTACAAAAAAAACTTAACAACAGCACAATTTAACGAAACCTTGCTAAAACGCGGGCAGTAAGTAGGAGCAGGGAGGGGTGAAAACGGTTCCAGAACTTTTCCTTACCTGTCGTCTCCTTCGGCGACGTAATCTATGACCTGAACTATTCAGCTAATAAAAGTTTTCTTCTAATGTAGAAATTCACTTTCTACTTTTCTAGTGATTAAAATTTTCTGTTTGCAGTTTTAGGAGCATAAAAATATAATGTGTTCGGTTGAAAATATAATTTAATGCACAAACTTATTCCTTAACTTTTCATTCTAACTGCGTCCCCGAAGCTCGTGCGCCCTCCAGTGCCACATTGGTGCTATTTACGCCACTGCTGTGGGACCATCCTATGGCCCACACCGTGTCATTGGTGGTTTTGAAGTGACGGTCCCTGTAGTGAATCTTGTAGCATCCAAAATAAGTCTCAGTGGTAACTTATTATATGAGGAGTGCTCTATTACTTCGCAATCACACTGCTCAATCAGTTGCCCCTGAATTTGCAACATGGCACCTTGAGTAGTGTTGCAGCCAGATGTGTTTGTCATTCCCAATTGATTATCCAAAACTGATATTATTTTATTTACCATGTATGATTTAGAAATGATAATGTGGTGTGTATTGAAATTTGTACTGAAGTGCTTTACAAAATAATCAATCTCGGAAACATCATGGTGTTATTGTTATAATTTCTGCAAATTATTCTTTAAATGACAAATTTTGTTCCGTAAGTGTCACATTTGTTAAGAGAAGAGGTTAAAGCTTAACGCCCACTGAGATGTGGGGAAATGCACAGAAACATGGCAGGAGAACTTCCGTCGTCTGCTTCTATTGAAATCAAACGCTAACGCTCACTACAGGGAAACGCACAGAACCGAAGTGGAAAATTTCCATGCCAGAAGTCTGCAGGCTATTTTGAAGGTTATTGTGCACTGAGTTGACGGAAACACATCTGTTGCAGCGTTTCTCCACATCTCAGTGGACGTTAAGCTTAATTCGAAGGACTGAATTTCTTTTCCAGTAAGCACATTTGCTGATAGCATTGTTGTAAAAATTTGAAATTTGAGGAATGCCTTCTTCCATTTTTATAGGTGTGTCAATATTCACACTTTCTTATTTTTGGCTATGCTTGGGCCCCAATATTTCTGATGGGCTGATTGCTACAAATCTTGTTTTGGGTTACATTGCAATAACATGCTAAGAGGGGAAATGCCATGAAAATAGTAATAATAATATAGAAATGTGTCCCTGTCAATCTCCCCCCTCCCAAAGCAAAGTACTCTAAGGTTGTAAGTTGCAGTAAAAATTTAGACATTGAAACAACAAGCAGTAGAGATTCAACAGAGACGACATGTATTGAAATCTGGTTAAAACATTGCCTATTCTAAAAAAACTAAATAAGCTGACCAAGGCAGTAATTTATTTTATTAAAAACATAAACTAAACGTAACGTTTCAACCTTCTAGCAAGGTCTTCATCAGACTCTGTATCAAGTACAAAAGTAACAAGATACACAATATATATATACACAAAAACATTACTCCCTCCAGACTATTAGAAAGTTGTTAGGAACATTCTAGCAGGTGGCTAGCACTTGCCAACTGTACTTTCACCTAAAAGGCTAAACATAATTACTTTCATATGGAATGTGGAAGCATCTTAGGAATAGCGAAGAATGCAAGCAAGAAAAAGGAGAACAGAGAAGAGGAAGAGGAAGGGATTATCTACGAAGTAAAATGTAAAGAATGTCAGAGTGTGTACATAGGAGAAACGAAAAAAAGGCTGAAAGACAGGTTGAAACAACATAGGGATGATGTACGACTTAAGAGAGAGAGAAATGCAATATTTAAACACATGAGAGAAACAGAACATGACATAGAGTGGGATGATTCTAAGCAGATAGGAAGGGGAGAATGCTAGTGAGAAAATGGAAGGAAGCCAAGGAAATAGAGAAGAAAGGTGAAGAAGACATAATGAAGTGGAATGGGGGACTGAAGTTAAACAAAAAATGGAAGAAGGTGTTAGAAAGAATGGAAGGACAAGAGAAAAAGAGGAGAGAAGGGAGAAAAATGAAGGAAAAAGAGCGTGAGATAAAAAGTCCAACCCCATTCTATATGAAAGTAATTATGTTTAGCCTTTTAGGTGAAAGTACAGTTGGCAAGTGAAAGCCACCTGCTATCAAGTTCCTAACAACTTTCTAATAGTCTTGGAGGGAGTAATGTTTGTGTATATATAATGCCCTTTTTGTGTATCTTGTTACTTTTGTACTTGATACAGAGTCTGAAGAAGACCTTGCTAGAAGGTTGAAACGTTACGTTTAGTTTATGTTTTTAATAAAATAAATTACTGCCTTGGTCAGCATATTTAGTTTTTCATAATCATGGAAACAAGACTTAATGGTGTTATAATTGCCTATTCTAAAACAAAAAAAACTGTTTTACATACAGGAAAATACTATTTTCTTTCACACTTTTTACGATATAACAGTTGGGCTGAAAAGTTCGTAGGCTGACTCATAGATGGCGTTACTAGAATTAAATCCATGTGATTTTTACTTAGTACTAACCTTCAAAAGATACGTGTATAAATTTCACAGCTGCCGGATAGTTAGTTCGTGAGATATAGCATTGTGAGTGAAGCAGCTTTTGTTATTGTGAAAAAATGGATAAAAAAGAATTTCGTGTGTTAATAATAAAGCATTGCTTTTTGGCGAAAAAAATACTGTTGAAGCCAAGGCTTGGCTTGATAAACATTATTCGGACTCTGCACCAGGAAAATCAACCGTTGAGAAGTGGTTTGCTAAATTTAAACGAGGCGAAATGAGCATCGAAGACGATGCACAGTGGACGCCCCAAAGAGGCTGTTGCCGACGAAAACATCAAAAAAGTCCACAAAATAATTTTAAATGATCGTAAAGTGAAGTTGATCGAGATAGCTGAGACTTTAAAAATATCAAAGGAACGTGTTGGACATATTGTGCATGAACATTTGAACATGCGAGAGCTGTGCAAAAAAGTGCTGTTTCATCAAGACAATGCACCGTGTCACAAATACTTGAAAACGATGGCAAAATTATATGAATTAGACTACGAATTGCTTCCCCATCCACCATATTCTCCAGATCTGGGCCCCAGTGACATTTTCCTGGTTGCAGACCATAAAAAAGAATGCTCGCTGGAAAAAAATTTAGCATTGATGAAGAGGTAATCGCCGAAACTGAGGCCTATTTTGAGGCTAAAGAGAAATCGTACTATAAAAATGGCATCGAAAAATTGTATGACCGCTATAATCGTTGTATCGCTCTCGAAGGCAACTATATTGAATAATAAAATCGAATTTTGTCAAAAAAATATTTTTTACTGTGTTAGCCTACGAACTTTTCAGCCCAACTGTTATTATGCTACAACTATTTTTATTTAATGTTTATTTAAACAACAGGTTTTGTACCTCACACAATTGGTTTTAAATATTTGTTGTAGAACAAAGAAAATGTCTAATACATGTGCTACAAAATGCAATAACAATCAGTAGAGTCGAACAGGGAAGATATTAGTGACTCATTTTATCTTTTTCAATATTTTAATGCTTTGTTATGAATAATGTATGATTAATAATAATGCATATTTATTTTCCCTCAAAATCAGTTTGAATTTTATTGTAACTAATAATATAAAGGAATATTAATTGTATATTGAGTATTATTAATGAGAACTGTAACTAAATTATTAGATCAGATGATATAACATATACAAATATTCAGAAATAAAACAGGATCACTCATCATTTGAAGAGTTTTGAATTCCGTAATATACAGAGGATTCCCAGCACAATTTGATTTGATGGTTGGATTGGTACATCAGTGGCATTGGTATGGTACATAGAAATTCTGCCAAAATTTTCATGAACTATTTCAATAATTTATAATATAGCCTGTATCTTTCATGAATAAGGATCAGTAGTCCAGCCACAGCGAACCCAAGTTCAGTTCATGGAGTGAGTGTTCATAGGGGGGATTTTTTTATGGTAGTATCCATGCATAAGTGACTCTGGGGGGATAAAGGTAGCCAGAGCATGATGCTGATCACATCACCTTCATTATGGCTGAGTTCAAGAATGTGTGGAGACCTAAGCCTCCTCTGTGCACTAGAGTGCGGCATGGGACCACTTTCGCTTGCTCAAACTCGTTTTGAGTCTCCTACGCTTGAGCGTACCGCACTCATAGTGTAATGATTCAAGGTATCTTAGGGAATGATTGGCAGTGTCATATTTCTAAGCCTACTAAGCAGCACTGTCAACCTAAAACCCATACACGGAAGGAAACCACTCTATGCAATTGCAATTCTAAATCATAATTCCTTATATTATTATGTAAGACTCAAATACAACGTACGTACATGAAAGTATTCAGTATCTACAGACCGAAATGTAAAATGCATACACATGCTGACAGACATGCCTAAGCAATTAAAAATATTGTATCACAATGCAACAAGTACGTGTACATCATTGTTCACTTACCGAAAAGGATAATAATATTCTGTGAAATAATAAAATGCGTTATAACTAGGGCTCGGAAGTTGAAGACCTATAAATTGCCAAAAAAAGATCTATAAAAAGACCTAAAAACTGAAAAAAGGACGTATAAATGTGATCCAAATTAATTAATTAACTTCAGTTTTAATTACATATATAATGAATAAAAAAATACAAAATTCTGGTGGTATGGAAAACACAGTGCGAAAAAACTATATGAATGAAATGCATCTTCTTTCAGACGTTATATATTTTTTAGATTAACATAATTTGAAAAATCATATTTGAAGAATTATATTTGGCCTAACCACACTAGGGTTACCTGCTTCAGTCGTCCAAAAATGTTTTTCTCTCGTTTCAGGGATGGTTCAAATATATTTCTCTTTTTTTATTTCTTTACTACAGAAAGGATGTTGAAGAGGTGATGAACTGATGATGATTCGAATTGAGAATGGGCAGGAAAAACTTAGTAGGAAAAAAGCCGTTAAGACCTTAAAAAAGGACCAATAAGCCAAAAATCGCCGAAAAAGGCAAAAAATGACAAATAAAACCCACCTTTTTCTGGCCTACAATGACCCAAAATGAACATATATTATGTTGGGCCTCGTCTTCGGACACTAGTGAAAAAAAAGGATTTTTCCTCAACTTCCGAGCACTAGTTATAACATTCAATCGAATATCATTTTAATGTGTGTAGAAACATAAAATGTCAGCCTAGGCAGTTTCAGCTCATAATCATATATTTAATTTTCACATATCTCGGTAAGATATACAAAACTGCATTTTAACATGGAGATGATGACTATGCTCACTTAATTTTCAATTCACTTAGTCTTTTACTTGAGGACCCACTACCATCATAGACAAATGACAGAAATACATGTACTAATAAGGTACAAGTGTATTCTGCTCGTTCAAGTGTTTTTTGCTTGAACAGAAGACCTATCAAATCTGTGTGCCATCTAGCGTTGCCAGGGTGGTTACTAACTGGGAATTCCTTGAATTCCAAGAATTGTGCGTGAATTTTCCTCTGTTGATGTGAAAAATTACAATCCCATACACATTTATTAATGCTTTGCGGTAAATTTTCAGTATAGCTTTTATTTTTATCGAAGAAGGAAAAGAAAAGAAAGCTGCTTGGAAAATACAAAGACTGAATTCTCTCAGCTCGTTTACTTTCCTACTGTCCTTTGCATAACTATCTACCTGACAGACAGAAGATTATTGCAAGATAAGATATCTTGAAGTTGATTAGGTAGTTCGTGAATTGTATAAGAATTTCAATTTTTTTTATCCCGTAACATTTGTGACTTGCGTTTGTAGATGTATTTCAAGTCTGAGAATGTGAAATGGCACATGTAAACTCCGCACCTTAAATTAAATATTTTTGAAAATTCAAATATGCTGTTTAATTAAATTGAAATAGAATTTTGGGGTACTTTGGAATGACACAGACTCTTTATATTTGGTAATATATTTTTGTGTGGATGGTGAGAGGTGGTAATATGTAACGTTGAAATAGAGAAAACATCTGCTTGTATCCTTGAATTTATGGAAAGTTAGTCTTGAAAACTGGGAATTATACTTGAATTTTATCATGGTTCTAGAGTGGCCACCCTGGTTGCCTGTGCTAATTATTTGCTACTCGAGCGAAAAATGCTCATTGCAGCACTCGACTGTGCACCATAACAGTTGGGCTGAAAAGTTCGTAGGCTAACATAGTAAAAAATATTTTTTTGACAAAATTCGATTTTATTATTCAATATAGTTGCCTTCGAGGGCGATACAACGATTATAGCGGTCATACAATTTTTCGATGCCATTTTTATAGTACGATTTCTCTTTAGCCTCAAAATAGGCCTGTTTCGGCAATTACCTCTTCATCAGTGCTAAATTTCTTTCCAGCGAGCATTCTTTTAAGGTCTGCAAACAGGAAAAAGTCACTGGGAGCCAGATCTGGAGAATATGGTGGATGGGGAAGCAATTTTATTACGGTTGAATATCGCTAAACATTGCTCCAAATCATCAAAACGTTGTTGCTTTTGATCGATTCTGAGCACGCGCGGCACCCATTTTGCACACAGCTTTCGCATGTTCAAATATTCATGCACAATATGTCCAACACGTTCCTTTGATATTTTTAAAGTCTCAGCTATCTCGATCAACTTCACTTTACGATCATTGAAAATTATTTTGTGGACTTTTGTGATGTTTTCGTCGGTAACAGCCTCTTTGGGGCGTCCACTGCATGCATCGTCTTCGATGCTCATTTCGCCTCGTTTAAATTTAGCAAACCACTTCTCAACGGTTGATTTTCCTGGTGCAGAGTCCGAATAATGTTTATCAACATTGGCTTCAACAGTATTTTTTTTCGCCAAAAAGCAATGCTTTATTAACATACAAAATTCTTTTTTATCCATTTTTTCACAATAACAAAAGCTGCTTCACTCACAATGCTATATCTCACGAACTAATTATCCGGCAGCTGTGAAATTTATACACGTATCTTTTGAAGGTTAGTAATAAGTAAAAATCACATGGATTTAATTCTAGTAACGCCATCTATGAGTCAGCCTACGAACTTTTCAGCCCAACTGTTATATATTATTTCATGAAGTTCTGTTTAAATCAATTATCACTATTTTTATTCTTATCTTCTTTAATTTAATTCCTTGGTTTCAGGAACCAGGTTTACCTCACAAATTTACATATCGTGCCAGAACAACAGTTGATATATTATCATTAGATTTTAATGAGTGGAGCTATCTTCTCAAATACCTTGATTTTTCTCGTGAGAAGAAAAATTCCATATCGTAACAAGAGGAAGTAGTACATCATTTAAAATTCTACAAAATTGTATGGTATGTTCCTCAATATTGATCCTGTTATATAAATTGTATTAGAATAACAGAATAAAATTGGATTTATTTTCAAGATTAAATATTATGAGTTATTTTAACTTGTTTTATTTTTACAAATACTGTATATATATTGCTAAGAGTATATAGTCTACTGAATGTCTTCCAATCCAAGGCAAACCTTTTCTTTGGATTTTGGATGTTTAAAATTTAGATGTATCTTGATTTCAATGGCATCTTCAAGTATATACAAGGGACGTTCCGAAAGTAAGTTTCGTCATTTTTTTTTCACAAAGAAGCTTTATTACGAACGAAAGAATACAATGTCATAACAAAATACAATCTTTTGGCTATTTTCCCACATAGTTGCCACCAACATTGATATATTTGTCGTACCGTGAAATCAATTTCAAGAAACCCTCCTGGTAAAAATCGGTGCCCAGCGATTTAAGGAAGGTCTTCAGAGCCTGTTGCACCTCTTCATTGTTTCCGAGGTGACGTCCCGATAGTGCTGACTTCAACGCAGGAAGAAGGTGGAAGTCTGATGGGGCAAGATCAGGGCTGCAGGCCAGGTGATTCAATCTCTCTCATCCCAGACAACGAATGTGTTCTGCAGTGACCCTTGCTGTGTGGGGTCTTGAATTGTCGTCCAAGAACCATGGTCTCTTACGTTGAATGGCGGACTTCAGTTTGCTTAGTGTGTGGCAATATCGTGCTGCATTGACGGTCCCTGTAGTTAGGTAATCAAACCAAATGACACCCTTCGCATTCCAGAGCGAATGAGCTCGGGCACATTGGTGTGCTGCTTATCTCTATTTTTCGGCACTCTGCGTATGCGCCATCGCTCCTCTGCTCTCGCTCCTCCTGTTGTGAATTCAGGAAAGATTGTCTTTCGTTATGGCAATGTGTTTTCTCACTTCGTAATACAGATTCCCTGTGAAAAAAAATGACGAAACTTGCTTTTGGAATGTCCCTCATATGTTCAATAATCAAGCTTTTCCTCGATTATTTACAGAAATCCTAATATTGATAAAAATTGCACTTAACAAAATTGTCTTATGGTAGTATTATTAAAAGTAAATGTAACAGCAATGCAAATTTAATACTATACAGTATTGTTATAATAAAGTACTGTTATGATTTTTTCTCAAAAACTGAAACAATATTTTAGTAGCACGTTATATTCAATAGCATCTTGAATTTGAAGAAAAATGGTAACAGGGTGTCTACAGTTTTGTAAAATCTAAATTCCCTAACTTTTCCAGACCGAGAACCAAACTTTTCCAAAGCAAGTCATTAGGGCAATTCATGTATTTAAATGTGTGTCAGAAGCTAAACACGAAATTGTAATCTAATTTAACCAACCATTTCAGAATATTCACTTCACATGTTAAAAGCAATAAGAAAGAATACTGAACAAAACTTGACTGTTGGATAGGGGCGAGCTTTTACATGTTCACTAATGGTAAACAGAATTTTAATTTTTGTAAAAAAAATCATAACATTTATAGCATAAATAATGCATAATTACAGTAAAATTCAGTAAGATATGCATTAATCCTCATACCAATCAAATACAATCAAAAAACAGCAACGAAAATGATACAATCAATAGCCACTTACTGTAGCAGATTTCTGCTTCAGAGTTCAAAACATGATCTATTTTTCTAGAGTATTAATATATAATTTCTACTGCAACTACCGGTAATGCCCAGTATACCAAATTGTAGCATAGTTTGTCTGCTACAAATCAAAAATTTCTTCCTTCTCCCTTTTTTCTTTGTTCAAAAAATTACTTTTAGTGCATTTCTACAAAAAATGTTGATATTTGCAGAAACAATAAAAAAGGAAGTAAGCCTCCTCCCCCATATATTTGAGGGTATGCGCTTAAGTCCTGGTGCCTTTAAATACAAGGGGGGAGAGAAGAGTTTTGAGCCTCACATGGAAGGAATGATGCTAGGTAGTTAACATTTTGGAGGATGTAAGGTGTGAGTTTTAGGACACTCTGTGCGAACTTTTATGAAATTCACATGTTTTCTTCTATTTTTTTATCAGGTTGAAAATGAATGAAGTGTCAGAGAAGAGTGTGATTCGGTACCTCTGTCGGCAAGGCCTCGCTGCACTGGCTGCTTTGGTCGAGTGTGGCTTCACCGCACGTCCCCATCTATCTTATTCCCCTGACCTGCCCCATCAGATTTTCATCTTTTCCCTGCTATGAAGAATTCGTAGTGTTCCTCTGAACTCGGGGATCTTAAATAGGGATGTAACTTGCCCCTCCCGATTAGTACTAGTTGATGGTAGAGACAGCCCTGAACGGGCAGGTACAAATATCTAACTATTCATTAAAATAGACTCATGATTCGTTTCTAGACTGAAGTGAGCAATGCAAATGGCAGAATGGGTGTAGACTAGCTTACCCTGTTCGGTTTAGAAATAAGACCAGTAGCTCCTGCTTCTCCGATGATTCCAGATTAAAAGACCTCGTGTCGCTCTCATGCGCACCTATTTAAACCCTCGCTTGGCCTCTCGTCACCTCTTGCCAAAGGCCAGTGTTCTTACCATTTCCTGTAGAAAGCTTATCCATCACATTTCTGAACAGGAGCTGACAAGGTCTGCCAGGGTCAATATTTCTTAATCGAACAGGGTATGGTACGACACTCCCTCTTGCGAGACAATTTCCCAAAATTGAAATTGTAATCATTAAAAGTTTAAATTGAACCTTCTGCCATTCACCAAAATTTAAAAGGTTTTTGTTTATTACATGAAAAAAAAGGTTACATAAAATAAAATAATAAAAAAATGTCGGAGACCCTTCACCGAAAATTAAATGGAACAGAATTAAGCTCAAACTTGAATGCTGAAAGAAAGTCTTTTGTTTTCATTAGCCACACGCTGGAAGAGTCTTTCGTAATCAACAATGTTGATGGTTGGTCAACATGCGATATAAAGTGTTGTTCGCAGGTCCGTGGAGTCAGCGGAAAGTTCAACACACTGCATCGTAACGCGATACATGCGAATGTCTTCAGAACAAGTGCTATCTAAGCACCGAACTTAATCCGTGAGAAACCTTAAGGCCGCATGCTCGCAATCTTCCGCCTCATCAGGATGACAGTTCGAGGCGAGAGCAAAAGGACCATGGTAAACACCAAGCTCCACTGGACTGCGCACAACCACACGAAGATTAAAAAAAAATATTTGAAGATGATGTTTTCACTGACATTCGTAGCACACTATGACCTGAGAAATCAAAAGGCAGGGCAATCCAAATACACTCAAACCCCGGAGTCCTGGGGTACGAAGCACTGTTCCGGGACATACACGGTCCTTGACCGATCACAATTTCACTGGGGGACCGGATTCGAATCCCGGTGTGGAAAGTTCTGGAATACTGTTCAGCAAAGGTCAGATGAAAAGACGTTGGCCATGGGGCGGGCGAACACAGGGTAGTCCATGGAAAGCCACTCCAAGTAGCGTATCCACGCCCCAAAATATGCGTTGTTCAATGGCGGACACTGGGGGGTATTTATGATAGGCCTCCGAAAGTTCACAGCAGACGCCATTGCATATTTCCGGCACACATCGAATGGCGACACATTTCGTACGCTGGTTGCATGTGAAAACGGAAGGTGTACCATGCTGCGAACACTTCAAGAAGGGGAACAGTAAATATGGCCACTGGTAGGATGAAACTGTTCACAGGTGGCCTGGCAGGTTGCTGATCCACAGGGGTGGGTCTCAACACATTTGGGTCGTTGACTGTACCCGGAAAGTTCCAATATGTGGTGAAGTACACTGCCTGGCCTTACAGAGCAAAAGGGGACGATGTACATGAAAGATGTTCATGCTTCTTCTTAAGGGGGGTTAGAGTCGTGGGGGGGGGGGGGGGGGTTTGCTCTGTAAGATGACATTTCTTCTGATATTTCTGACGCTGTTCCAATCCTGGGATGTCACTTGGAATAGGATTTTCGGTGCTGCTACGTGACATACACCGCTGAAAACCAAAGGAGGCTGGTGAGCTCCAAAGCCTTCAGGAATGCGTTCTTCTTCCGGCCTCAAAAAAATCGCTGGACTACTTTCGAAATTCCTTGAACTCTTGGAATTTCCGAACAGGGTAGGAAACAGGTAGGTTTGGAAAGACTACATTGCTCTCAGTCATCCAATATTGAAAATATATAAAAAATGTGTAAAGTAATCGTCTTTTATAGGCAAGTGAAAATCATGAGTAAAAATAAGTAAACTAAAATAAAATAAACTGCCCAATAAGTGATATAAAGTATAAAACAAAGTTTGAATGAAGGCTAAAGAAAATAAAAGGCGGAAAATGTCATTTGACGCCTTAACACTGGAACACCATTAAAATGAAAATCTGACTTCATCAAAAGTAATATATGTATATATTGACTAAATTATATATATATATATAGCCCCTGGCTTCTCCCAAAATATAAAATAATGTGCAATATAACTAAAGTTATGACATGTCACTAAATGCCCTTTGTTGGGACATGATCAATATACAATAAAATAAACGAAAATATCTAGGATTAAATATTGATAAATATATAAAAGTAATATGTAGATGGTATCAAATATATCCCCTGGTATCAGAAAATTAACCCGACGAAATCCATTAATATCATGTCAGAAGTGTCAAAGCATTGTAAAAAATGAGGAACTGACGAAAAAAAAATAATTAACCCAAAATCTGGTAACGTCACAGCTGTTAAAACGGACCTAGCCACAAGTAAATTCGGGATCACTAAGATATAATAAAAGAGTAAATGACATGGCTCCAATGATGTTAAGATCATTAATTACGAAAGATACATAAAAATGGATGAATAAATCAAGGCGACATAGTGACGCACTGTTAACGCTCACTAGTCAAGGTTGGTTTGCGCTTGCATACGCCTGACGTATAGCATAAATTAACAGTTAAAATTAAGTTCCAAATTAGTAATAGGATAACAGTAACGATTTCCTCACCCCTACAAATAACCTGGGAATCACGTTCCTTTCGTATGATATTACTTCAACTAAAGTCTATGATGTGTGGGAGATTAAAATATAAGCACAATTACTCGCTATTACCTACTTTACGAAGATTAACATGAAATTAATCTGTAAGAAGTAATTAAATTTCATTCGGGAAACTTTGAAAATTCTGAAGGAACGAGAAAAACGCATAAATAAGCACCCTTGAAGAGACTCTTATTCTCACCTCGTTGGGAGGCTAGGAATTTCAGTGTCGACGCCAGCTGAGTGTAAAGTTCATCTACAACAAAGAAAGGTGTCACCAAATTCTCTCTCTCCGAGACTGAAATAAGATTTGTTTCTTCCGCTAACTCGAATGTGAAAATTTCCGCACGGAAATCTGGCGACTTACATGGAAGGAAAATCTTTGACTTGAGTCTTGCGACTGCACATATCCTGAGTTCGAAGGAACGAAAGGAAAACAACGAATGAATCGTGCTTTCGGTGCAGAGATTAAACTTGCGTGTTTAAACCTATCGTAAGCTGACGGAATGTAAACGTGATTATACCTAAGGGGAGGGCTTGATTGATTACACTATTCGCAATACTTCATCGTTATTTAATGAAAAAAAATGACAACCAGATTTGCCTTAATTTAAACAACCTTTTTAACTTTTATCGCTATTTAGTGATTTGCGATGCGATTAAATAACCACACGAAATCTGTTGAATAATGCTGAAGAGTGTTTATTTAAACATTAAGGAATGCCGTAACTTGAAATATAAATATCATAATATAAATACACATGAAATTTAAGGTATTTAAAATTCAAAGCTAGAAAACGCAAAAGGAGGAATATTAAGCTATCCTTTAATAAATAGCTGAAGGAGACAATAAATATATGGATAATAACAAAACAAATCTCGTTAATATGTGAAATACTCCACGCCTTGAATACCGCTTACGTCTCGTTCTACTTTTCATTACAAGTTGGCTTACGCCTAACTATGGTGTTTTAACAAACTAAAAGTCATGCAGACTAAGTCATTCTTATGTCATTGCACTACAATGACAGTGTCATTCCTCTTGCTACGGGTACCTCTGTGTACACAATTAATTCGTAGGGGAAGACATAACCTTAAAACTAATGGAAGGGAGCGTCACACTTACTACCTTTAGTAGCGGACATCATTGCTCCTCTATTCCTTAAAACATATACATAAACACTTGCGCACTCTTTTATATTTCACTACCGGTATTTCTGCGCGTACAACTAAAACACCTATTATTAATCCTTAGCTAGAACATTGAATCAACGAGCGGGTTATACTCTAACCGAATGGTAGCGTCACTCTTACTACTTACGCCAGCATATAGTAGCGGACATATAATTGCTCCTCTATTCCTAGAAATATAATTAGCGTTTCGTTTTTCCACATATTAACTTTACTTTAGTAAAAAAATATTCCTTAAACAAGGTAAAAATAAAAATGCTCTGCGACTGACTCGTGTATTCTCTCGACTATCTCCTTATCAATTTGCACTACAATTATTAGTACCAAGACTCCCATCTTCGGGGCGAGGAGATTTCAGTCATTTTAAATTACGAGTGAGTCGACCACTGATCCTTGTGCATTTCAAAACTATACGTGATAAAATTAAATATCCTCCTTGCGATAATCTTTAACAGTTTAAACTTAAAACACATAACACAAACGGCGTTACTTTCCGGATCATTAACAAGTTACGGTCTGTTTTAAAAATATATATGAAATTGAAACTTTAAAGGACTTTAATTAATTAAAAACACAATTAACTTCAGCAATACTCTCTGCCGTGACCCACTAAGTACACACACCATGGTGTGATTGAGTCGTATCGTTTATAGCCGAAATATCATAAGTTACGCACCAAATTTTTGTTAAAAAAAAATACCAAATTGTTCAAGAGACTACTGCAAAAACAAGGGTCATCAAAATCAAGTGCCACTTTCAAAATTTAGATAAAATCCTGGGAATTGATGAAAATTTCCCAGGTGGTAGTTTTGTCATAGCCATCAGGGCCTGACCGAAGGTACCGGGTTCGAGCGAACCACGGCGTTACTAGGAGCGGAATGACAAGGGCTCGTCGGTAGACGTGCCCGGGCTGGCCAAATTCTGGACGGAATATGACACTCGAATGTCCGACATCGAACCTTCCGGCGCGCGGAATGACGGACGTACCTTAAGCCACATCGCATCGATGCGGAAAACCGCGACGAAGCAAGAGCGCAGAGCTGTTGCCTCATTGCCCGTGGCTACCAAAGGAAACATTCTATTTTCGTTTCCTCCGCATTGTAATGTGCTTCAATGCAGCGGGTGATTAGCCTGTTGGGTGGGTGTGGTGGGTAAGGACTGAATTAAAGCTGATTATCGACATTAACCATCATTAACATTAAAACTGCGTGCTACGCAGCTTTCCCCAAAAATAAAGATTCGCGGAGAGAAAAAAACAATTCTGACATGTCACTATTTAACAAATTTCAATTTTCATTTATTTCAGAGTGAAATAAATGAAAAAATTCCGCACCTCCACTACGTAGCGTTCCTCTGAACGTGGGGATCTTAAATAGGGATGTAACTTGCCCCTCCCGATTAGTACTAGTTGATGGTAGAGACAGCCCTGAACGGGCAGGTACAAATATCTAACTATTCATTAAAATAGACTCATGATTCGTTTCTAGACTGAAGTGAGCAATGCAAATGGCAGAATGGGTGTAGACTAGCTTACCCTGTTCGGTTTAGAAATAAGACCAGTAGCTCCTGCTTCTCCGATGATTCCAGATTAAAAGACCTCATGTCGCTCTCATGCGCACCTATTTAAACCCTCGCTTGGCCTCTCGTCACCTCTTGCCAAAGGCCAGTGTTCTTACCATTTCCTGTAGAAAGCTTATCCATCACATTTCTGAACAGGAGCTGACAAGGTCTGCCAGGGTCAATATTTCTTAATCGAACAGGGTATGGTACGAATTCACTTCAAGGACGTCACTTCCAAATGGACGATAGCGATCATTCAGAGGTGTGAGACTCAGGACAAATCATTCTACCAGATTACTGTAAACAAATTACAGCACAGAATCCATAAATGCATTGATCTGGGGGGTGATTATAGAGATTATGTAGAGAAATGATAATGATAAACTGTAGCTCAAACACCCCTTCCCTGCGAGACTCAAAACTTTTCACTCTCCTCTCGTAAACCAGGACGTCAGTTGTTTGAATCTGATCGGTTCCACCATCTTTTTATTTTCATATTTATTTATTTATTAATTATAATATACAAATACATATAATATTCAAGTGGTGTAAGGGATGCTCCTTCCACATAGTGTACCCAATAGTCAACCTCACTTCCACGTAGTACACCCTGGACTGCAGACTAAGGAGGCTCTGGCGACTGGCTAGTATAATTCTGCCGTCGCCCTGTGTTTTGTCCGTATTTGTGCTGAGCGCCATTTTTAGCCTCGGCTTTTAACCAAGGTAAGGAAATTTTAGTTTTCAGACACGCTTTTATTTTTGTTGTGATAAGGGGCTGGACCCCATGTAGTGCAACAGGTGCAAAATAGCCTCAGTGCTGATGCACCCAAAAAAATTTAATTAAATATAATATTCAAACAATCAGAACCTATATAATACATATACCAGGTGGTCCAAAAGTCCCAGAACGGTCACATATCGTGAGGAATACACATCGAATCGGAAAACGAAAAAATACGTGTTTAATAAGTGAAAGAAAGCTATTCAATGATATCACACTTGATTCCCCACCCCACCCCCTGGTGGTGAGGCGGGGGCAACTGTGAAATTTTAAATGGAAAACCCCATTTTATATTGTAGAATCGGAAAGAGGACTACATTCCAAGTCCAACGAGCTATCAACCATCCTCCTAGCTCAATTAGGAACAGAGATATGGCGATTTTAAATTTTCACAAAAGTGAAAATTTCATAAACCCCCCCCCCAAAAAATCCAAGGGACGCTCTGCCCCTAATTGAGCTAGAATGAAAGCAATTGCATATTCGGAATCTGCACGTCAACACCTTTCAATAGAGTATATGGTAGACCCCCCTTGCAAAAATTTAAAATCGCCATATCTCCGTTCCTAATTGAGCTAGGAGGATGGTTGAAAGCTCATTGGACTCGGAATGGAGTCCTCTTTCCAATTCTATAATACAAAATGGGGGTTTCCATTTAAAATTTCACCCTCAGGGGGCGGGGGTGGTGAATCAAGTGTGATATCATTGAATAGCTTTCTTTCACTTATTAAACACATATTTTTTCGTTTTCTGATTCGATGTGTATTTCTCACGATATGTGACCTTTCCGGGACTTTTGGACCACCCGGTATATAGGTTATACAAGTAGTACAAAGTGTGGACCCATTCTGGTGCCCAGAACAGGCCTTGTGCGTAATTTATTAGTTTTAATATATTGAGATAATAATAAAGATGAGTATTTATAGTGTGTTGTAATTATGCACCTATTTCAATTTAATGATATTTTAGTGTTGAGTTATCCATTTTTGATAAAAATTCTGGGGGTCCAGAACAGTGGTTTAGACCCATTGATGGATGGGGTGTGGCGAGCGTATGTTAGAAGGGGATGAATTGTTGTTGTGGAAAGGTTAGGTAGGTTGGGATTCGATTTGGCATGCCCGGATGCTCTGCACTCGCTCTGGGTTCCAGAAATTGGACTAAGCAAAGTATTTTCATTTCTGGTTCGTTACGGTTTAGAAGAGCTGCCTAAGCATTCTTGCACGTGAGCGAGGATGACAGTAAATTTTACTGACATTTCCAGGTTTTTCCAGACTGGTAATGCCTTGGGTAATTTGGCCAGACCTGGAAGGATATACGGGGCAACTACTGCCTTTCTTAACTTCTGACTACCTTTTTTAAGAACTTTTAAATTGTTTTAACCCATATATTGTTTAAAGGCCACGGTGGCTCAGTCGGTAACGCATCTGACTACCATGCTAAAGGTCCCGGGTTCGATCCCTGTCCAGTTCAAACCCGGGAACTTTTCTAACATTGGAAGTAGCCCCAGCATCGAATACCATGGGTACCTGGGGGAGACACACCCCCACTCACGACCAGATCAAGAAAGTGTGGGTGTTACCCCCACACTCCCCTATACACCTTCATGGCATGGTGCTAAGCACAGGGGAGCACTTTACCATATATTGTTCACCCTCTTGAAGAACTTACTGTGTATATGATGTGGTGACAGCTTGATGAGGTAAAACGTCCACGCCAAAAAAAAGTGAATATTGCCTAAAGGCAAGATTGTTGATTTGTGGAGGTTCCTTATCAATTTCCACTAATCGTCATTCATCCTCATTATTGCAATCAAATTGCTGAAACAGAAAAGCAGCGCTAGAGAAGAAAATACTACTGCAGAGCTCATACCAGTAGAAGTCTGAATTTATTCACCAATACTGAATGGATTTTTGGTACTTTACAAGGTCTTAAAAATAAAAATGCTGTGCGGCCCTTTTGTTGAGGGAAATTATGCAAAATTTGAAGTTTTAATTTTTTTCACACTGATATTCCCCTGTGCCTTGAACCAACCATGCCGTGAAGGCATATAGAGGGTGTGGAGTTAGGTCCCCACACTTTCTTGATTATGGCCAAATGTGAGGGTGATGCAATCAGCACCATGCCCCTGGCTGCCTTTACCCCCCCCCCCCCCCAGAGTTTCTCCAGGTACCCTATTTATATGACGTCGGAGCCATTTGAACAGGTGGAAAAAATTCCAGTTCTCCTCCACCAGTGATCGAACCTGCGTCTCTCACATGGTAGTCATTTTTTTTTTTTATCTGAGTGTTATTTTGTTGGGGTACTTTACTCTAACGACTGTGAAAAAGTGAATTTTGTTATTAAATGACAGCTATTTCCACATTCCAATAAAATTCTCGAATATCTTAAAGCAGAACTGTGATGAATTGATGCATATAATTGCAGTGGAATACTTCCATATTATTTTCAATTGATATTTTGAACAACTTTAATTGTTAAAATTTTTTCCAGCATCAGTTTTGGTAAGAATCAATATCATTTCAAAATGTTACTTGCTCAGCATTAGACAAACACCAAAAATGCATTTATCCAAGCAGAAATATTGTTGAGATCAGAAGTTGGCTTGGTAACTCAATGGCAGACCACTGGAACAAAATGCTTAAAGATTCAGGTGGTGATTCAAGCAACAATTGTACAGCGTGGTCCAGAAAAAGATAGAACAAAATTATTAAACTCCGTACCAGCTAACTGTAGACCAGGTGAACGAGAACAAGTCTCTGCGCAAGCAATGACGCAACACGGCTCCACCAATGAACAGTGAGAGAAATGGGGATTGTGGAATGGGCGACAGGGGTTATCCGATTTCCTCCTCAGCGTTGCAAACTTTTGAAAAGGATAATACCAAACTCATATGGCAAACAGACCGTATTTTTGTCTCCAGGTCTGTAAGATTGGTTTAAGAATTTCTTAGGGAAATATTAGGGATAAAACTGCAAGAGCAAATTTTTCACAAGCTGTACATTTAGCAGTTGGCAAAGCTGTGCTTTCACCACTTGATTTTCCTCCTCCTCTGCCGAGATGCGTGGCCCTGCTCTACAGTTAGCTGGAACAGGGTATAAGTACCAAGTATTTTGGTTCCCTTCTTTTGGGTTACTATATTCTGCTTTTAACTTATCTTGTTCCAATTCTCAAATCTTTGAATAATGGAAAGTTAATCCTTTCCGATTCTATACTAGATCTCATCCATCATGATTTTCCTGTTCAAGACCTTTTTGTGTGTGTGTGTGTGTGTGTGTGTGTGTGTGTTTGCCTGCCCGACACGTTTCCTGATCTAGTGACTCTAGCCAACAGATAGTGATAGTGCAGGTGGTACTATTTCTGTTTCTCGTG
Source organism: Lepisma saccharinum (assembly GCF_977018435.1). Lineage (NCBI taxonomy): Eukaryota > Metazoa > Arthropoda > Insecta > Zygentoma > Lepismatidae > Lepisma > Lepisma saccharinum. Next base: position 17,491,746 of record NC_139250.1, on the reverse strand, counting down.
CGTTCTATTCACATGGTAGAGCTAGTAGGAAAATGGCAGAGAAAAGGTGTGTAAGTAAACAAAAATGCTTTTAATTATTTTATGTAACCTAAAATAGATTATAAATTTGTCAGGCGAGTTCATATTTATGAAGCTCGACCTGGGTATGAGTGTTGCGAGTGTTTCTTCATCATCATAGTCCCAATTAGTCGTGTCATAGAGCGATGCAAAATGAGAAGAAAAAAATTGCACAGAAATGTGGAAATTCATCCTAGTAACCGTGTAAACAGAAGGCAGCTGCCATTGAAAACAGCCTGGGGGGGGGGGGGTATGCGAGATCTGACCAATAAGGACATTTGGTGCCTATGTGACTGTCACCGAAAGAAGATCCCCACCCTAGTTTGAGCTGAGTCCATTGAAATGAGACCCTTCACCATATTGCAGACAGCAATGGGGCTACGATTTCAAGGCCTGTTTATTGACCACGGGCATGCAGCACCTTTTAAAGCATTTTCGATTTTATGCTTATATACGTATGATAGTGAGTAAGTTGCACGGAACCAAAAAATGAATCCTTTTAAAGCAACTATTGATAGCGGGTACTGTATGATAACTAGCTGACAGTGTGACCACTCCCACTTATTTCCATTCTATTGTTTGTTCCGCAGTGTAAAAGTTTGCCTAAAACCAGATCCATTGTGATCGTGCCCTTAGGCTTTATTTACATCTAGTGCTGAAGCAACACTCAGTTATCCACACTAGTGCTCAAGTTTTGATCAAGTCAAAGTTCAATCGTCGTCAGTCTGGTATGGTGTTGGATGCTTGGCAGTGTACATTGATTTTTCTGGTACAGAGTGCCTGCCAAATGTGTTAACAACTACAATGCTTAAGAGTTTTTCAACGACGGACTTGGCTGTTAGCACGGATGTTAGAAGAAAATGACAAAACAGAAAAACAATTACAAAAACAGAAACAGCTTAGTGCATGTGGCAAAACAGAATGTTTTGCCCCTCACCTAGTGGGCAAGGACAGCAACTTTTTTCAAAAATTTTGAATGTCACTTGCAATTGAAAGTACACTGAAGAAAAATATATTGAGCTTTAAAGAAAAAAACATGAAATTTCATGACATCATTTCTTCTAGGGAAAAGCTCATAGTATGTGTAAGGTAAGAAATAATAAATTATCTACTACTTGTTTATTACTATGCTTGAAACATACAAAGTATTATGACGCAAACAACTATATAGTTTACAAATAACTTGAAGGTGTTAAAATTATCAAAGGAATTATCATCAGTCTGGTGTTGGATGCTTAGTAGTGTAGACCGATTGTTCTTGTACAAAGCACCTGCCGACTGCTAAGTACAATGTTAGAGAGTTTTTCAATGACTTGCTTCTATGGGCACTGGAAATAGGTTTGATATTTGTTTTACATTCGTCACATGGTGTAAGCTTATTGGCTGTTATATAACAGTTGGGCTGAAAAGTTCGTAGGCTAACATAGTAAAAAATATTTTTTTGACAAAATTCGATTTTATTATTCAATATAGTTGCCTTCGAGGGCGATACAACGATTATAGCGGTCATACAATTTTTCGATGCCATTTTTATAGTACGATTTCTCTTTAGCCTCAAAATAGGCCTCAGTTTCGGCGATTACCTCTTCATCAGTGCTAAATTTCTTTCCAGCGAGCATTCTTTTAAGGTCTGCAAACAGGAAAAAGTCACTGGGGGCCAGATTTGGAGAATATGGTGGATGGGGAAGCAATTCGTAGTCTAATTCATATAATTTTGCCATCGTTTTCATTGATTTGTGACACGGTGCATTGTCTTGATGAAACAGCACTTTTTTGCACAGCTCTCGCATGTTCAAATGTTCATGCACAATATGTCCAACACGTTCCTTTGATATTTTTAAAGTCTCAGCTATCTCGATCAACTTCACTTTATGATCATTTAAAATTATTTTGTGGACTTTTTTGATGTTTTCGTCGGCAACAGCCTCTTTGGGGCGTCCACTGTGCATCGTCTTCGATGCTCATTTCGCCTCGTTTAAATTTAGCAAACCACTTCTCAACGGTTGATTTTCCTGGTGCAGAGTCCGAATAATGTTTATCAAGCCAAGCCTTGGCTTCAACAGTATTTTTTTCGCCAAAAAGCAATGCTTTATTAACACACGAAATTCTTTTTTATCCATTTTTTCACAATAACAAAAGCTGCTTCACTCACAATGCTATATCTCACGAACTAATTATCCGGCAGCTGTGAAATTTATACACGTATCTTTTGAAGGTTAGTACTAAGTAAAAATCACATGGATTTAATTCTAGTAACGCCATTTATGAGTCAGCCTACGAACTTTTCAGCCCAACTGTTAGCTCTGGCTGTTGCTAGCCATGACAACTTGGAGTCGTGATCCAATTACCATGCTGCATAAAATTGGTCAGCATCATCACACATAAAAGATTTACTTTCAATTGTACCAGCTTTTTTTGCAATTGCTGCATAAATACTTTCAATGTCAAATAATTATTCGTGTTAGACAAAAAGTGAACTACAGGAAAGTTTTCATCAAAATCATCAACTACGAGCACTGTAGTTAGGCCAAAGTCATATGGGTTTGTACCGTGGGTTGTATCTGTACATATGATACCACCAATTCAAAAAATTTAAATAATTTCGCATTGTGCACTTGTCACAATACGAAGACAAAAATCCTCTTTGCGAGAAATTTCTGATTTGCTACCTTTTTGTTTGTAACATAACAGGATTGTTCTCCTCCTCTTTAATTTCCTCCACCCACATAGCAAACTGGAACTGTTATTGGCATCCCTTCAGATATTAGCAGAAAGTCCACTGCTCAGTTCTATGTTCTAGATGTCTTTTGTCGTAAGTAAATGAATTCTATCAAATGCGTCACCAACAGATTGTCAAACTTTATCTAATATGGCATCTGGTGATCTGGTGTAATAGCCGGCTCCTGTGGCAGAGTGGCTAGCACTACAATGCCAGGGGTCCCGGGTTCGAATCCTGGCCAGGGCATGGATGTTTGTGAGTGTCCATTCATAAATTTCATCATATCATCACTTATCCCCATCTTCGCAAATTAGCCAAAAGTGGCACCAAAAGCGAAGTATAATAAAGTCAGTCAATCCTTCATGTAATAGTCCAGCAATAGTTTCTCTATCTTGGGTACTTGAGAGCACGTGTGTCACTATGCAATAATGTCCATAACGTGTTTTCAAGAACACCACTGTGGTGTTAGAACCATTCAGAGTCACCCCCATACCTGCTGTGCAATGAGAACTAATTTTATTCCTGTCTTGACTCTTCATTATTCGCTTCAAATTTTCTGTTTTCCCATCCTGTTGCAGTGATAACATCACCTTCTTCGTCTACCTGATAATTTTAGCACTCCTTGCCTCTGTATAAACCTGCATTTTGATTTCTTCCCTCCAACCATATCTTGTTTGAAGTCTGCAAGAGAAATACACTCTTCTTGAGTATTGGATACACTTAAGGATTGAACATAATTTAAAAAATATATATATATTATAAAGTATACTTGCATCTTTCAGTGTATACCAACTACATTTATCAAGAAACTGTATTCATACATGTAAGGAAACATTTCAATTTTGGACTGCAGCATAGAAATTGGTCATGATTCGATGGGCAGTTCTATTACAAAACTTTGTAATTATAGTCTGGGATAGTGATTGTAAACAATGCTTTTTTATCTTTTTCAAGAAATAATGCAAAATACTTCCACTTCCGTGGTACGTTGTCAGCAAAAAATACACCACTTTGAACATCTAAAATATATTTTTAAAAAAATAACATTTGGCCTTTGTGTTGATAACAGTGTCACACTTCTGCAAGCAGAAATCAAGTTTGAAAGTATGTTATTAATTTAATTTAATGTCATGGACAATGTGGTGTGCCCATGATTTCTGTAAGATATGTGTGGGGGGGGAGAAGTAGTACACCTTCTTTATTTACTATTCTGCTCCTATATTTTGCCACCTTTTCCTGTATTGTACAGGACAATAATACAAAGAATTTTATTTCCTAAACAGTATACAAGATATGGTTACATAGAACGATTATTATTTTTTTTATGTATACGGATAAAAGTAGTCAAGCTACTTTCGGAGGTGTGTGCTTATGCCCTGGTACCTGAAAATTAACCCAGGGCGTCAGTTCCGTGAATTTTTTACGGATTCCCCCGCTTTTCTTTGATTCATCCTTGATTTCCATTATTTTTTAATTACAATAATTCACTGTGACATTGGCAAGAATGTCCCAGTGTGAAGAACCAAATTTGTTCGGTTCTCCTGAACAAATTTGGTTTCACATCATTCTACAAGGTAAGAAGATTAAGATAAAGGTTAGAAATAGTAGGAAGTAAATAAGTGTTAGTGTTTAACATTAATATTATTTATGATCACAGATACGAAATTACATAAGTGTGTAATTGGGTGGGTAATGTTTTCTTAGGATAAGTTTTATTGTGTGTCGTGTGCATTAGTGTTGATGGATGAGATGAGGAATGGACATTAACACGATTCTATGAATGTTAAGCAGGGTCTATGTTCTAGTATGTTATGTTTGAGATAGTGAGAGTATTATTGGCTTTGAGATGTACGTATTAATAGTAGGAAGAGATATGAAAGAACGAGTGGTACCTGATGCAAGGAGACTTGCGGGAGACCAGCAAGAGTTGGTCGGACTGGGATGAACATCGGTACGACGGTTGGTACCCGGGACATCATCAGGAAGGGAAGAAGTAGGGAGGGATTTCCTGGGAAGTATTGGGTACATTAGTACGTTCGGTAGTGGAAATATAGAGAATTGTCAAGAATCAGTGAGAGAAGTTTGCAGTGTGTTTAGTAACGAGAATAAAGAAGGGGGTGTAAGATTACAATTTAAGAAAGAAACGAAAAAGAAGAATCTTGGTTAAATTCGGTTGGTTCCTAGGTCGAGTCCTTGCAGTGTTATCCTTTGCCTTTCTCCGGGGAGACGTAACCTTTTTTCGTTTTGGCGTATCACTGTCTTCTGTATTAGTGTCTCCTTCTTGATGTTCCTGTGGGAGGTTCTGCTTCATTATCCTCTTGGTGATCTTAGTCCTAAGGAGGGATGTCCTGTTGTTGAGTTTGTCGAAGGTGGATTCTTTGTGATCTTCTGGGGGGTATATTACATTCCGGAGGTAGGGGTTGAATGGGGAGGTGAGTGATGCCGGATTTGAAGAGGGAATGTTCCTCTTTCGACACCAGGTTTGTTAAGTCGTTTAGTGACGTAAAGTGCTCGGGATTTCTTATTAACTGGTACGTGTTGAAGTTTGGTAGCTTTTGTCTTAAATCTTCGATTTGTTTGTTTGATGTCTGGCAAAAGAAGGCTTTATGTTCCGGTGTGTCCGTCTCGGTTTTACATTTCAGGCATTTATCAGTCTGTCTGAGGTTGTGCTTATTTAGGTGTTGACCGTAGGGACCGTGTCCCGTTAGGAAATGTATGAGACCTCTCGTGGGATGGAAATGGTCCATCGAAAGTCGTTCTTTTATGTTTGGAAGGAAGCTGTGAAGTCTCCTTCCTTGCGTAGCTTGTGTCCATTCCTGTTGCCAGACGCTAAACAAGTGGTTGTAAATTTCTGGTACCGTGGCAGGGCGTATTCCAATTAGTTTATAGATTTCGTCCTCTTGTCCATTTCTAAAGTAATACTTTGATGCTCTAGTTTTAATAACGATTTCAATAGGCTGTAGGCCCGCAATCATGAGAAGAGCCAGGGTTGAGGTTGTTCTGAATGCACCCGTTAGGCAAAGTATCACTTTGCGTTGTGAAGATCTCAACCTGTTTTTAATGTACTGTTTACTGGTTTCCATGGCCCACAGGGGCGAGCCATAGGAAATAATAGAATTATATATGGTAATGAGATATGTTTTTATGTGTGATAGTGGAAGGTTGTAGTTTGCTGAACTCAATGTGGCTAGACTGTTTATAGTTGTTTCGGCCTGGGTTGTTGCCAGGGCTATGTGTCTGTTAAAAAACATCTTCTCTTGAAGAGTAATGCCAAGGTATTTAGCTTCTCTTACTCTTTTTAAATTTCTTTCTCTGAGTTTGATTTGAGGGTTTCTTTGTAACTTCCCCTTAAGGATAATATAATGAGTCTTTTCCGAAGCTATTTTGAGTTTAGCATGATCACACCAATTGGATAGCGTATTGATTGCAGTGGATGCTTTATCTTCGATTTCCCTTCTTGAGTTACCGGAAGTGAGCATGATAATGTCATCCGCATAAGCTATGATCTGGTCTATGTCTGGATGGTCTTGTAGTTTCATAAGCGCAGGCTCCAAGTTAGTATTCCAAAGCTCGGGTCCCAGAATGGAACCCTGAGGACAACCTTTTGACGTGATCTTACTCATTTGTAGATCCGGATATTTGATGCTAATTTTTCTGTTAGAGAAATAACTTTTCAGAAGTAGGAAGAGTGTACCTGGGCAGTTCATATTTTTAAGTGTTTGAAAAAGGCTGGGCCACCACAAGTTGTCAAATGCCCCGGCGATGTCCACCATGATTCCAACAATGTACTTGTTTGGAGTGTTTTGTGTTGTAGACGATAGCAGGCGTAATGCATCGTCAGTGCATTTACCTTTCGTGAACCCAAATTGTATCCCTGATATGGGTTTGAGCAGGCGAAATTCTTTGAGTCTTTTTAGGATAAGTTTCTCGAAGAGTTTTCCCAAAACGTTGAGAAGGCATATTGGTCTGTATGAATTGACCCTGGTTTCATCTTTATTTGGATGTTTCTTGATGATTATTAAGTTTGCTTCCTTCCAGGTTTCTGGGAATATCTTCTGAACAAGGCACTCATTAAATAGTTGAGTAATGTAAGGAGTAAGTACTGGGGTGATTTCTTGTATTATTTCCACAGGAATTCCGTCTGGTCCCGGGGACTTCTTCATTTTCATGCTGCTTATTTCGTTTTCTACTTCCTGGGTAGTGAAAGGTAATATTGGTGATTCTGGATATGGCTGATGATAGATTTTTCTTGTATCCTTATTTTCCTCGCTGTCGTTTTCAGGTTTGTCGTCTGGTATGAGATTCTTCATTAAGAAGTTGATGGTTTCTTCCAAGTCCTTTGTCATATTCGTGTTGTTCTCGTCATTAATTAAGGTGGAAATGGTTTGCGGTTTTTTTATTTTGCCGGTAGCGATTTTATACGGGGTGCCCATTTATTTATTTCCAGACGTTTTTCGATGAAGATATTCCATTGTTGTGTCTTATAATTTAGTAGCTCGGTTTCGTATTGCTTTTTTTTGGCACGGTAAATCTGGAGGTTGGCATTTCTGTATTGTGCGATGATGGATTTTTGATATGGTTTCCTGGCTTTTTGCATTTGTTTCTTAAGGTTGGTTAATTTCTTTGGCCATGGCTTCCTCTTCATTTTCCTTTGGTTATTTCTGGGTGATGAATTTTCAATTGCTTGTCTGATGTTTGCAGAGAGTTCCTCTGCGAGCGTGTTGAGTGATTTTTGTTGGTCCAATTGTTCAGGGATAATGAGCTTTTCTAGGAATTTTTGATGATCGATTTTTCTCCAGTTCAATATGTTCTCCTGGTTTGTCTGTTCAAGCTGATGTTGCCTGTAGATTAAGTCGAATAGTATTAAGTTGTGGTCGCTTGTTGTGGCGAGATCTATAACTTTCCAGTTTTGGACATCGCCCAAGGCCCTTGCATTCGTGAGTGTTAGATCAATGTTGCTTGAGGCGCCCGCCCTTCCCCTGTAGGTGGGGGGATTATCTGGCTGATTTTCGACTTGTAGGTTGTACTCAGAAATGAATTCCTCCATGGCTACCCCCTTGGTGTCGGTTTCTTGGCTGTACCACCACGGAGAGGAGGAGTTCGTGTCAGCTGTGATTATGATCTTGTAGTTTTTGTACGCATTGCAGATCAGGTCGATTTTTTCCAAATATGGGTCTATGTCATGGCTGAATTGAAAATAACTATTTATTAGGATCCAAGAACCATGCTCGGAAGATATTTGAGCGCAATTTATGTGTGTGTCACAAAATTGTGCTATTTTGGTGATTGTTAGATTTCTGTTTAGGTTAATTATTGCTGCCATGGTTTGATTGCGGTCCTGAATTGTGTGAACGTTGAGTGGTATGTAGGGAATTTTGTTTTTGGATGTGTATGGTTCTTGCATGAGAATTATGTCAATGTATTGCTCTTTGCAGTAATTGATTGTTTCAAGTGTTGCAAGCTTGCTTCTTCTGGTGTTGATCTGTGCAACGCGTATCTTGTCGTTATCTATGAGTGCCGTACTAATTGGTGGCATCGGGGCCATTCGTTTGTAGCTATGAACTCCATTCTCCCGTGTGCCCTTACAAAGTCCGCATAAACATCGTCAAGTACCAGGGACTCTCCGCGACGTCCGAAAGCTGTCTCGGTTAGCCGGAGCAGCTCCTCTGTGTCGGTAGGAAGGTTGTAAGTTTTTAACGTTATCCTGTCCACTGCTTCTGGTATGGGGAAGGTAATAGTTTTGCCCTTGCTATGCTTCTTCCTGACTAGTAGTCTCAGTGCAGTAATGAGAATATCTCTCTCTTCTAGGCGTGAAAGTTTCAAGTTGTGTTCGAAGTTTCTATATATTAGGTACGGATCCGAGGGATGGGATGAGTGTTGTGGCGAGGGTGATGGAGGTTCCGAGTCAGTATCGAGATCGGTGTCATATAAGTCAAGTGTGTCTTCTGCAGTGAGTTCAATTTTCTTGAATGTGAGAGGGGTGTGAGATGATGTGTCAGATGTAGGTGTTCGTGTCAGAGCAGGTTTTATTACCTCAATTGGGGCAGAAGGTGTTGGAAAAGGGTCGTTGAGGATGGAATGGGTGTTTGTAGTGAATTTTATATTCTCCGATAGGTTGGACGGTTCAGTAGAGAGGTCGAGAAGGGTTGGGGGATTGAAGTATGTGCTATATGGGTACATGAAGGGGGGAGCTTCTGGGTTTAGCGTGGAAGAGTTTACTAAATCGATTGCTTTTTTTAGTCGGTATGCTGCCGCTCTTTTAGTGTTTCTTTTTCTTCTACTTGGTGGATTTCTTTTCCGTTTTGTTTGTGTTCTCCATAGTCTCTCTTGTCCACTAGTCTTTGCCACATGAGGGTGTATGTTGGGCAGTCTTTGTTGTCTTTACTATTGCATGTTTCGTTCCTGTTTTTACATGGAATGCATGTTTTCGGTTGGTTTTTTTTTATCACAGTGTTGGCGTTCATGATTCTCATTTCCACAATGGGTGCACAAGGGTTTGTTTTTGCAGTATTTTACTATGTGGCCCAGATCTCCACATTTCAGGCAACGTGCAACCACGATATAATCTTTGATGAAAAGAGATAGGAACGGTAAATATACGTTTTCTGTGCGAAGAAGGTTTTTTCTAATTTTACTTGTGGTTTGTACAACTAGATGTACTGTGTTGCTGTTACGGGGTCCTGTTTTAAATCTCACATTGAAATCATTTGTGTATTCTTCATATGGAATTGATTCTTGGAGATTAAGGCTGTAAAATTCTGTGTAAAATTCCTCTGGGTCTTTATTGGCCGGAACGTCATATATGATCAGAAGTGGATCCTTTTTTCGAGGGTTTTCTACTTTGATGTTGTGTTTAGGAAGATCTTTATTATTAATTAATTTCTCGGCTCCTTCTCTGGAAGCTGTTTCCACTATCACCATTTGATTTGTGGTTCTTATGCTTTTGATTTTGATATTTTCCCTCACTGGATTTACTGTGGTGGTCAAGATTTCCTGTATCTTCTTAGCACTCATTTTCCTGTATTGTACACTTCTTTTTTTTTAAATAATGGGTCACAGGAGAGTTATGATGCCCACTAACCCCCTTGGGCACACCACTAACCACTGATGTGTATGCCATACATCTGAGAAGTTTTTTTTTCCTGCAAAATATATGTATCATAGAATCTTTTCATTTTATATAAACAGCATTCATAGCATGTAGTAACAATGCCAAGGGGGTCTCCCCGATGGTGCAGTGGTAGAGTCGTCGGCTTAATCAAGGGGTCCCAGGTTCGGATCCCACTTTAAACTGTAGGTCCAGTCCCGATTAGCCTTGCTGTGCATAAAGTGGACTTAAAACACCGGTAACGATTAGATAAACCCGAAACACAATTCTTGAAATTTACAGGAGAAAAGACGAGAAAGTACTTACGGAATTTAGTTCTTCTGGACTTTCTGAAGCTGGGGGACGTGTTTTTTTGAATTGTGCAACTTATTCGGCCTGTAAATAAGGTATTTTTCGACATTCATGTATCTCAGTTGCACGATAACTCGTGCCACCATTACCGTCGACTACGTGAATCAAATGTTCCGTTCGTTCGATTACGTAACCCCCTGTCAGTGTAGCAACCACGCGGTAGTTTTACAAGATGACGTGTGAGCGCAATTTTTTTTCCAATTTAATTTTCTATGTCTACCTAACCTAACTGAACCTAACCTAACCTTCCGCAAATGGTTTGTGGATTAAAAACAATCATTTTTCGGTTAATAAGTGTTAGTGTAACAACCACACAGTTGTTTTACAAGATGACGTGTGAGCAGTTTTTTTTTCCAATTCAATTTTCTATGTTTGCCTAACCTAACCTTCCGTGAATGGTTTGTGGATCAATTTTCGCCTAAAAACCTTTTGTGAATAGTTTGTGTGGCATTTATCGGTTCATAATTTTGGAAACACTTGCACATCAGCTGACGATACTGCATATCAGCTGACGATAGACAACGTGAGTCAAGATTTGCCCGTCGAATTAGCAACGACCAATAAATAATTATAATGTTAAAAATAACGCTTTTTTCATGGAAAAAAAAAGAGATCCCAAGTTGAAAAATGTTCCGCTATGCATATGAGGTAAGTAGAAATGAATTTTATTTGAAAATAAACGAGTTAAATGTGTTTCCGGCATATCTAACTGGTACCAAAACACCAAATCAATCAATCATTTATAACACACAATATAATGTTATTGTATCCCGATTAACCTTACTGTGCATAAAGTGGACTTAAAACACCAAATCAATCAATAATTTATATACACATAATATAATGTTATTGTAGTGTATATTTTCCTTGGTTTACTATTTCTTGAAATGCATTGAATGTTACCATGCCAATCGGGAACAGGGAGGCAAATGTCATTCCCCTGTGGATCAATCTCACCCCTGAGCAAATGTTGATCTGAATTACATATATAATATATATTGCCAATTTTTCCATCCATTATACTTCATCCTCATAAGCTAGATTTTCGCTTTTCTTGAGTGCATAGGAGGCAAACAAAAATATGTATTTTGGCAGACTAATTTTAGGTAACTTTAAAGGAATATATACTTCCGATAAATAGGTAAAAGGTAAAGGTACCCCTGTTCTAGTTCCTCTTATGTTCTCCAATGGTATACATTGATCAATTAGAAGATTTTCCCTGAGATTCGTATTTTGATCAAATTCCCAGACTTCAAGGTTTTCCAACTGTGTGGGAACCTTGAAACGGGTTTTCATGGAAGGTATATACGCATTGAATTTCCTGCTGTGATAGTAAATTATAATTTATTATACGCTATCTAATAGCCTTTTTTCTCAGTATGAATAACATTTGGATTCATCTATCATAATATGAAAAGAGTTAACTTACCTCCATCATTTGTAAACAACAGTTTCTCTTGATCTACATTATAATGTTGTGTTCTTCAGACAAATGTGTCCGTAGTAGTGAAATAAAATTAAATGTATTTAGACAATTTCGTTCGAGACATGGCACAGGTTTACTTTTTCTTTATTCCACATGTACAATACTTATATGTTTTTCATAATTTGTTTTCCTTATAACTTTCCCACAAATATAGCTAAAATTCCCGCCCGCAGCAGACGATACGTGTGTGACGTTAGCCGCTTGTCCTTCTTCTTCTGTACTTACTAAATGTCCCTTATGAAGCATCAGAGCCATTTTCAGCCGAAATTTCAGATCGTAAATATAATCAAACAATGTTTACACTAACTACATGTACATTGTAAATATATTCATTTTATGATGACGTTTCAATTTGATTTGATGCAATTCAATATCGAAAGTTGTACCTCTTCACGTTGCAAAGCTGGACAATTCGTGATATCCGGCCGATAAAATTATCGTATCCGTATCGTCAATTATTTCCAGCTACCTTTACTGCTGTGTATTAAATTAACTCGGTAATTTAACAGATTCGTTTTGTCAGCTTTCATAGTTATCATTCACGGTGAAAGTTTTCCAACACGTTGAAGTCTATGGTTTGGTCTATCATTGGGTTAATTCACAATGAATATACTTCCAAAAAAGAGGTAATTTTCTGTATTATTGATCTAAGCAGTCTTCGCAAAAATTACGTATTTTTTAAATTTTTTTTAATGACTATCATTACCATGAAAACTTCAAACTTCGTCACTATTAGAGATCTGCTTGAACGTGTATCAGTCCATAACATTTTGTCTTTCGGATGTAGTTTCCGAGATGCCAATAACCAAAACAATCTCCGCGTCGGAGTACTGTTCCAGCTTGCTAGTGTGTATCTACGAGAAAGTCACCTAGGTTATTAGGTATATTGAGCGCTCGACTCAATTATCTCTGTACAGAAGGTTCCATGTTCGAGTCCCAGCCTGGTTCCTGCTTTGCGAGTGTCCCTTCATCAATTTTATGTAATCATTTTCATCTTTGTCACCGATCAGCTAGAGAGAGAGAGACGAACCATTGACGTTAGTTTAGTTTCGGTTAGGTTAGGCAAACATAGTTAAAATTTCGTGTTGTGGTACTATCAGGATCTAGAAATTGCAAAATAATTGTGAACCATTGATGTGTGGTTAGGTTAGGCAAACATAGTTAAAATTTGATGTCTTGTTGTGAAACAAAAAAATTCGCGAAAATCGACGGTTTCCATGCTGAAAACTAACGCCTTATTTTGCAATTTCTAGACGTTTCCGACAACTTTTAACTTCAGATTCGTGATTAGGAGGCCTCAATTAGTGAGAGTGCCAAATATGAAGAAAATCTGAGAGGGGTTCGATCATCTTCAGTCGTTCCGAAACTACATACGGAAATGAGTTTCTCTAAGGTTTCCAATGTTCGTCGAGGCATTTTCTTTCATCATGGAATCTCTCTGACCGGGAAATCATGTATTTTCCAAGAGCAATATCTCTCCAATGCACAAGTGCCATTGCTTTCGCTACATGAACCGGATGCTGCATACGTTTGATGTCGTACCCCCCTGTCAGTGTTTAAAACCTTTTTTTTTTTTAACTATGCTTGCCTAACCTAACCTTATCGGAAATGGTTTGTGGGGCTATCAGTCAGCTACCCATGCATAATGTACAATTTGCACACGTGACTAACACGATAGTAGGTATTTTTCGGTGAAGAAGGTTGGAAACACTGCATACCTACAGCACTAGTCAACCTCTGCCCGCCAGATTGTGTGTTACGGAAGTGAAAAAAGGAATAACAAAAACTACTCTCTATGTGAAAAATTGTGTTTCTTTTCATGTAAAAAGCATAATGGCACCTTGAACTATGTTCCGCAATACACAATTGGGTAAGTACAAACCATGCAAAACACAAAATATCCAATTTTCATGTGTCTCCGATGTAACGAACTGTTAACACTTTTTCTGAGGCAAAACTCTTATACCTATGTTAATTAAAGAGCAGCCTTTGAAGTGGAAGTTGACGGAGGTGTTCCCAAGGCTGATAAGGGTTTCGAATGTTTAATGATTTTTGCAAGTGTTATAGGGAAGGTAGGAAGTCTTGCAGAATGCTGAAGTTTCTTGTCAAAGTAAATTCGAAGCTTCGAGAAAGTAGTTACTGCAATTTGCAGAGCATTGGCAACTCATGGATTTGGGGGGGGGGGGTGTAGGAAGAAGTTATGGTAAACCGAGGAAGGTTTGAAAAATTCGTTCAGTTACAGTCACACTAGGGTTACCAGACGTCCGGATTTTTCCGGACATGTCCTACATTTCAGCCTTATGTCCGTCGTCCGGGAGGAATTCGAAAAATATCATAAATGTCCTACATTTTGAGCATCACATAATGTTAATTAGGAAAATACGTAACAGAAAAAAGTCATGCAAAGTCTATGGACTGCGCTTCCAAACTCAATAGTGAAATTTATTTTGATTCAGTCATTGCACAAAAAGAATAAAGTTTGTCCTGCTAGAAAACAAACGGGAAAACGGAAGCAATTAATGAACAAAGTCTTGGGACCACTTTCTGATAACGTCACTGTTCAATGCCTGAGCAGAATTTCTTGCCTTAGGGTTTATACTGATGGAACAAGGTGTTTCTCATTCTTATTCAATATAATTTGATTGTAAATCAGGGGTATAGAGAACAAAGGGTACTAGTTTACTATCCTTCGGACAGATTTCTTCATTTCTGCAGAAGAAACTACTTACCGTAATAAGTTCCTGTAGTATTGTCTAACATCTGGAAGGTGTTTTGTGTGATGTGGGAATGTTTCATAGCGGAAATTCAACCATTGACGCATAGCCCCACGAACCATTCATACATAGCCCCACGAACCATTTCCGGTAAGGTTAGGTTAGGTAGGGTCACAATAGTTAAAAATTGGTTTCGAAAAAAATATGCGTAGCCCCACACACCATTCTTGCATAGCCCCACGAACCATTGACACATAGCCCCACAAACCATTTGCGGAAACGTACGTTCTTCAGTTACAAAAACACTTTTTTTAAAAAAAAAATGATCAAAAAAACGTGAATACACGTTAAAAAATGATCCGCGAAGCAGATAGGTAAGTACAAATGTCAAAAATTGACAAAACTCAGAAGTTATAGGTGTCCGAAGGATAGTAAACATTTACCGAACAAAGTTATTCAGGGTGTCTGCCAGTCAAGAAAGTCATGGAAGTCAAGAAAAAGTAAAAATCAACAAGTAGGTCAAGAAGTCACTAAAAAGGCAATAAATTATTCTTGTGGTCAAGAATTTTTGCTATTGATTGGTTGATTTAGTTTATTTTACTTCACTTTTTTCTGTCCCATTGGCTAATCGCGAAGATGAGGATGAATGATGGTAAGATAAGATGGATAAATGGATAGTCATAAACATATAGGGACAACGGACACAAACCCCACATAAGATTAGACTGGCTGTGAGTCCAGATGCCAAAGCCTCGCTTGTCTGCCAAACACAGTTCAGGATGCATTAATACGAAATAGCAGATGTAATTCTCTTCTTAAATTCAGCTTCAGTTTTCATCTTAACTGGCCCTTTGGTAGGGATTTTCATTAAATAAATATTTATTTTCTTAATTACTAATTTCCAACTTTACCTAAGTAGGATCTAGAAAAGTCCAGAAAAAGTCAATATTTCTGGATGTATTATTTTGGTAGACACCCTGTTATTGAACTGAAAACTACCCAAGATGAGACCATTTTAAATTACAGTAGCTGAATATTTGTTTGCCATTACAGGTCATAATTCAAATGTTGAGAGAGTACTTTCATTACCATCAGCACAACAGACTCAGGAGAGAATTATTTTTTCATAAAGTCTGTAAAATGTTTTGTATTGGTCCCTATAATTTCAGCGAGTTTGACTGTGCACTCTAACATCAATATATAGTTTGACAAAACGTGAAATTTTGATAAAAATTGTCTCCTCTTAGAAGTACCACTTAAATCAAGTAGTAAGAGGTGCAAGTTTTGAAATTTTGCATTTAAACATTAATTGGGAAATATTATTTTTAAAACTGAAAAGTGTCATTTTTCAACTACTTCCTAACGTGTTCTATAGAAATATGTATTATTTATTGAGAATGTGTTGCATCCTACATTTGGTAACCCTAAGTCACACGTATTGCCTGTACTATCCATTGCATTTAGAATATTAGCTGCAGGCCCATGTTCAATACAGGGCAAGGGGGCCCTTACTTCCCTTGAACTATGAAATATTTAAATGTGAACCCAGAAAAATTATGAAAATAGCATCTGACGATATTTTAGATTATTAAAATTTCAGTATCCGCCAAACGTCTGAAATTCCTTTATTTTCTTCTTTTTCATTGGTACTTACGTTTTCTGCATTCCTAAGGATTCTTGAAAGTTTTTTTAGTTTTTTTTCACGACAATAATTTCAATTTTTCACATATCAAGTAATTATTGTTCGTTTGTTTTTGGGTTGAGTTACACACAATATGGTGGGCAAATCTTGACTAGCGTTGTCTATGATCAGTGGGTGTGCAGTGTTTCCAACCTTCTTCGCCGAAAAATACGTACTTTCGTGTTACTGATTTTGTATTTTTTCTGGGTTCGAAAACCCCACGAACCATGCACGTAACCCCACAAACCATGCATGGCAAGGTTAGGTTAGGCAAACAGTTAAAATTGTCATGTTCTTGCAATACAACGACGTGGTTGGAAACTCCAACCGGGGGTTAGGTCATTGAATGCATGCAACATCTGGTTCACGTAGTGGAAGGACATAGACGCAACAGCTTTCGTGCATTGGAGAGACATTATTCTTCAAAAATACATGATTTACCAGCGAAATAAATTAAGAGATGGGAAAAAACACTTCCATGACCTTTCAAAAGTGTACGGAAAGTCAGTTCGATAAGTACTTTCTCCTGTAAAATTGAAGAAATACGTTTTGCGGATATCAAAATTTTACCGTAAAAGCTTGTCACTGCTTTTATTTGAAACCTCCGCTGGTGAAGTAGAAATAATATTTGGACATAATTTTATTTTCATTTCCTGAAAACATATTCTTTTGAATTAGATTTCCATCTCCCAGAGACTCACGTTTGCAGATTATGCTAGATTTTACCATTATGCCAAAAGCAGGGTGCTAGGTGCCAACAAAGATCAAACTGTGCTAGGTTTAATACCATTTTTCTGGGGTTAGCATCACTGATTGAGGATAAACTCAATGCTTCCTCACTGGTTATTTTAAAAACACAACCTTCCCACCTCCCTGCCCTTAAACCTTCCACTCCTAACCCATTTGTTTGTAGTGCTACCAGCGAGGTTCGTCAGGCAGAGCAGCAAAGTGTGTGTGTCCATCGTCTTTGGGCTGTGGCTGGAGTGAGCGACAACAGTCAACTCTTGACAGTAGTTAACCTAGTCAATTGTATGTACATTGCGCTCGTAATTTTAAACGTGCATTAGCATTAAACTCCTAAAAGGTAGAGAACTGGAAGCAAGTATAAATGAACTGTAGGAAGTTCCTTACTTCCTACATGGAGGCATCGCAGCCCCTGTTGCATAGAGTACTGTTTACTGGAGAAAAAATAATAAAGTTGCTTGCATTAAAAAATGCAAGCATCTACGATTCCCAGGGAGCATTCTTCATTTACTGTCATTTTTGACAGAGACTACTGCTGTCTATTCATGCAAGGTACAAAGGGGTATCATGCTTGAAACTAAATATCGTGTCAGCTTAAGATTTGGCATTGTACTGTTTAGAAATTTTAGAGAAATATTCAGACTCGAAAATGGCTCTCTGGCAACACTGCCATTACTCTACCAAATGAACTATGCTTTGCCAGATTTTTCACTCACTGTTTTACCCGTGTAGAATTCTCTGCCAGAGACCTGGGTTCGAGTCCTGGTGGAGCCTGCATTTTTCACTAAAATTTCTACATGTGTCAGCTGTTTAAAGCAATCAGGGATGATATTGTAATGTAAACCTGACCCACCTAACCTAACTATGAAATCATTCGGGGA
Organism: Lepisma saccharinum; assembly: GCF_977018435.1. Lineage (NCBI taxonomy): Eukaryota > Metazoa > Arthropoda > Insecta > Zygentoma > Lepismatidae > Lepisma > Lepisma saccharinum. The sequence continues at coordinate 17,474,005 of NC_139250.1, read as the reverse complement.
TGTTATTTCAATATTAAGTAAGTTTCCAGACATGAAAGTAAGTATTTCTGAAGTCATCAATATTTTCGCAAGGTAAGAGAAGCAAGAGAATAGCTCATCATGTGTTCAACAGTTCCGAAGCAGAAAAACCCTTTCACACACTACACACATGATGTAGATGGCAACACCAGTCTGTATCCAAGATGACAGTAAATGAATGGCTTTCTGCAAGATATGTGCATATAGGACTATACAAAGGGGGGAAATTATTCTGCAGCAAACAAGCAGTGAGGAATAACTAAGTAGAGTGAAAAGTTTTGAGCCTTACATGGAAGGGGTGTTTGAGCTAGTTTCTCATTATGATTTCTGTACATAATCTCTACTATAATCACCCCCCCCCCCCCTGATCAATGCACTTATGCATTCTGTGTTGCTGTGAGCCTCCCAGATGGCGCAGTGGTAGTGTCGTCGCCTTGTAATCAAGGTGTCCCGGGTTTGATACCTGGTAGAGGCACAAGTGGTTCGGAACCAAATTTAAACTGTAGGTCCAGTCCCAATTAGCGTTACTGTGCATAAAGCGGACTTAAAACACCAACTCAACAATTTGTATGCATCATCTGGTAAAATGAGTCTAACACCACTGAATGACCGCCTACATTTGTGTGAAAGTGACGTCCTCGAAGAGAATTCTTCATAGCAGGGAAAAGATGGGGAAGTGCGGTGAAGCCACACTCGACCAAAGCAGCCTGCGCAGCGAGGCCTTTCAGACAGAGATACTGAATCACGGCCCTGTCAGTCACTCTCTTCTCTCACACTTCATTCATTTTTAAACCTGACAAAAAAGTAGAAGAAAATATGTGAATTTCATAAAAGTTCACACAGTGTGTTCTAAAACTCAAACCTTACATCCTCCAAAATTTTAACTAGCTAGCGTCACTCCTTCCATGTGGGACTCAAAACTTTTCACTCTCCCCTCGTATATACACTAAAAAGGCCACAATATGCGTTAGAAAACAGCCAAAAGATGCACTAAAATTTTTTTAGAAATTATGCCATCTATATTTCACCCCGAAAATCAATACAAACGTGACCATCTGGTAGTGGCATATTCTGAAAATTTGACCTGGCTTACAGCAACAATTTTTATGTATTGTACATATTTATTATATATTAATTAGATATAATTGAAATAAGAACACCAATGCAGGCTTGCAAGTGAAAACGGAAATACGACAACTTCTAATTTTGCAGTACTTTCTATATACGTGGACAAAGGTGTTTTACCTGCAGTATGATCCCAAAGTTGGATGTACACTCATCAGCAATAAAAATGAGACACCTAGATACCTGAAATGCTCGCTTTCCTGCAAGGCGTTGTGTGTGTTTCTCAACTCTATAGTGATAACTAGACCTTGGATTTTAGGTTTACAACCTATTTTTTTTTTTCCTTTAAAGGTATGTAAGAAATAATTTATGTCAGCATTTCGTAAAAAATGCAAGAACTGTTGAAGTTTTATAGTGCCTAAAAAAACTATTTTTCTTGTTAGAACCTATTTTAGTTGTATGTGCCTAAATCAAGCCCTTTATTAGGTTTTTATATATCTTTAAAGGTTTGACAGGATATCTATGTCACACAGTCATATTTGCTTTGTTTGATCACAAAAAATTCAATGACGAAACTTACATACTCTGTCGATTTCCCTTCCTTCAAGCAGAATGTCTGGTTCCATTGTTACCTGTACAATCCAATGGGGTCTGATCTGTGTTGTCTTGCTCACTTTCGCGTCACTTCGGTGCTTTGTGGCATTCGCGCCTTGCAAACTAACATTTCAGCATTGAAGTTTGCACCACTGACTATGTTTTTGTAGAAAGATTATTTTCAGCATGTAAGATGATCCTCGCGGACAAAATTGCGGAGTTTGACTGTGGATAACATGAAAATAGATTTTTGCCTAACTATACGTCGAAGAGTGGATTTTAATAGCAAATTTCCAATGGTAAGTTCTGCCATCGCCGTAAGGTTAGGCAAGACACAGAACGTTATGCAAGATAGTGCACATTTCAGGATATAGGTGTCCCATTATCATTACCGTTGACTATACCTAATCAGAATTTTTCAGGAATTTTGAACTATTTTAAGTTTTTTTAACCTACTTCATGAGTTTTTTTAGCCTAACTTAAAATTTTTAGGATTTTTTAGAACCTATTTTAGGATTTTTAGAACCTATTTTGGGATTTTTAGAGCCTATTTTAGGATTTTTAGAGCCTATTTTAGGATTTTTAGAACCTATTTTGGGATTTTTAGAACCTATTTTGGGATTTTTTAGAGCCTATTTTAGGATTTTTAGAGCCTTTTTTCGGATTTTTAGAACCTATTTTAGGATTTTTAGAACCAATTTTGGGATTTTTAGAACCTATTTTGGGATTTTTAGAGCCTATTTTAGGAACCTAAAATCACACTTTTTAGAACCTAAAAATCCGAGGTCTAATGATGAGTGAATTGTAATTGCAAATTTTCAATGGTAAGTTCTGCCATTGTCGTAAAACTAGCAACACACATAAGTGAGTATTGCAGGATCCAGGTGTCCCTTTTTTTTTTTGCTGGTGACTGTACATAATTGCCCCGCACTTAAAGGTGGAAGCATAGATTTCATTGCTGCTGCTGTTATTACTGGTGGCAAAGTAATGTCATAAATTACCATCATCTTTGTTAAAATCTTTCTCTTCTTCCAGGTGGCATGTTCGCACAAAAGAGAACATTGCTCGTGTTCGAAGAGATGAAGCACAAGCTGCTGAAGAGGAGAAGGAGAGAGAAAGAAGAACCCTCTTGGCTGTAAGTAAGACTTTTTGTGTAGAGCTAGCACATTTAGTTTGTGTTCAAAACTTGTAATGATAAAAGGCTTTGGTATACTTACAAGTGTGCATAAATGGGAAGAATCTTGAATGATTTATAGTTCCATATGTTTTGTATGAAAAAACAAACAAGTGTACAGAACAACACAAACTTAAGGATGTCTATCAATTAGTTTAGAGTAGTTTGATCCATTTATACTAGTTTTTTACTCTTTAAGTGTTAAGCAGGGTGCAAAATCTTTGGGGGGTTTGTTATAACAACTAAGATGATAAACTAATTTTGACTTCTAATATTCTTTACTAAGAATAATCTCTCTCTTATCTATCTTTTTCAAGAGACCATTAACAGATCTACACCAATAACAGTAAAACAAGAATGCAATACAAATATGAGTGTGAAATCGAATTGCTTTATATACATAAAAAGAAAACTCGTTCATAATAAAACCATTTCAACTATTTGTAAATAATTGACATTTTTAGACAGTGGGTAAAGCAATTAATTTGTACTTTAAAGTATCTGATATGTAAATGAATTCCTTTACATATGTATATATATATAAAGGGAAAGGAAAGAGGGAGGCAAGGGCTAAATAAAAAGTGAAAGAGGAAACACTCACCAGACACAGGAAAACTTGAAATTTTTGCGGCGGCTAGCCGCATCTTCGTTATATATAACATGAATGTGCCTTGGCACGGTGCTATATACTGGAGGAACTTTACCTTTTACAGTGGAACCTCGATTTTACATTTTTCAGGGGACCAAGCTGGATAAAATTAAAATGCAGGAAAATTTTATAACATTTTCCTTTGTTTGGACCATCAAGAGTGAATGTATAATGTGGGAAAATGTAAAATTGAGGAACATAAAATCTGGTTTTCACTGTATATTTAAATATTTAGTCATTTACTTCTACATAGTAACATAATACATATGTATATCATAATAATTTGCATACACACATACATTACATAGAGATCTTCCTTCCCCCACCAGACTTCAATGATTTTGCACCCTGATGTTAAGTCAACTAAAACCTATAGATCTTTTTTGTTTTGTTTCTCAGGAACAAGAAGCACGAACTGATCTTCTAAGAAAGAAAGCCCGAGAGAGGATGGGTCAGGTGTCTCCACCAGCACAGACAGAAAAGCAACAACATGTAAACTTCTTCAGTGAAATTGAGGAAGGGCTGAAAGTAATGACTGGAATTAATGAAGATCATGAAAAAGAGAAGAAAGAAGAGAAAGAGAAATATGAGAAAAGCATTGGTTATTTGACGTACCTTGGACAGAACTCGGTCGAAGCAACAGGGAACGTTCCGTGGTACGATAAAGTTCCAGATCGTGCAAAAGTTAACGAGGAAGATGTTAAAGAAAGTAAAGCTAGTTTGAAAACCAAATCTTTGACTGATCCTTTGAATGTTTTTAAACGTTACGTGGGAGAAAGTGTTTACAAAAGCGAAAAAAGTGAAACACAAGTGAAATTGGAAGAACACGAGAAAGAATCCACGAGTAAAGACAATTTGATGAGAGGAAAGAAGCGCAAAAGGAGTAAAGCAAAGAAACATAAACATAAGCATAGAAAACATAAACACAAGAAATCAAGGAAGCATGCATCACCTAGTTCATCTGATAATAGTGACAGTGACGGTGAGGGTGATGGTGATAGTGACAGTGATTATCATGAGGAGAAAAAGAGTCCGGTTTCTATTGAACAGCTCCGTGCTGAAAGACTTAAAAGAGAACATGAAGAGAGGTTGAAAGCAGAAGTATTATTGGCAAAATTGAGGGGTGATCCAATAGAGTCTAAAAATGAAGAACCTCCTGCAGTTGTTCAAAAGTATAACTCTCAATTCAATCCACATCTTGCACGTCAAAACTTTTCTACGTAAATGTGGTTTGTTGTTGAAATCTTACATTACTCATGAGTTGACTGTTTTTCAATGTTTGTGTGTGTGTGTGTGTATATGTATATAAATATATTCATGTTTATATTGTGGTTATTTATGTATTTCAATAAAATTATTTTAACATTTTTTAAGAACGTTTAACCTATTTGATTGAATAATTTGCAGTGGAATATTCACAAAAAGTATCCAGTACTATCTGAAGCAAGAGATTAGCCATGTCTAGTTGGCTGCACTTTTTGACACTCTGTGCAGTGCAGGTGTCAAAGTGGTGCAAGGAAATTATGTTCAACCAACTAGACGGAAAGTGATGTTCAAGTTCAGAAGATTCAACAAATGCCTGTCTGCTGCTTTAAACGGTCATTTGATTAGTTAGCATGCACCATGTGACCATACACCACACATACACCAGTCCGGAAGGTGGTGCAGACACCAAATACACTACTGGACTCCAAATCAACGAACTAGACGACACGGTGTTGCACCGTGCAACCAACTAGACGCTTCGGTGCAAAGAGAGTCAAAGCGAGTGAAAAAGTGCAGCCAACTACTTGGGGCTATTGGGCTACACTTGCTATCGACTGGGTTTGGCACTTGCTATAATTCTTCCAAACACATCAAAATACTGAATTACTAAAGAAAAAAAAGATGTCCAAATACTAAACCCAATCCCTACTTCTAGTGAACATGTAACATTGAAAAACAATATGTACTGGTTGATTTAATACATTTTATTTCTTTTTGTGTATATAGAAAATAAATCACTTTGTAACATGATTCTTTTGTGTCACATTTTTACCCGAGTTAATGAATGGAACAGATGGACAAATGCAATGACATACATATCTTGCCCAAGTTTCAAAACCTGAAACTTCTCGCATCCTTCACACAGATTTAGAATGTTTTTAAAAGTTTAGAAAAATGGATACAAAATGTGACAGAATGCAATTTTGATTTCTTCTGTAAAACTTGAGGGTGGGAGCTATATGCTCATGTAAGGTGTATATTAATTTCAGTTCTGTCAAAATGCAATTGAATATCAAAGAAGAATCTGGTGTATTGTAGAGCATATATTTCTTCTCTTGCAGCAGGTGCAAGCATCTTTTTATGTTTATTATTAAGTGACCTTACAATTGGACACATACAGGAGATATACTATGAAGAAATTTCAGACTCGAACCTGGGTCTCTGACGTACTGTACCATTGTTCTATCAGCTGAGCTTCTGAACTAGCACTTGGAGAGACATTTCCACACAAGTAAAGCATGGACAACGGAAAATCATGCAAAGCCAGGGCTGGCTCGGTAACTCAGTTGGTAGAGAATACCATGATATGGCAGAGACCCGTGTTCAAGTCCAGATCGAGCCTGCATTTTTCGCTGAACTTTCTACATATTGTTAAGCTAGATAATAGTTACTAAAAATAACACCAAGAAATGTGTTCAAATTCTTGTGAAGAATGAAAGTGCTCATTTTTAAACTTAAGATTTGCACTATGCAATGCCACATTTTGGCATTTCTAGTCTGATGTTATTTTCTTTCACTTTTCTCCTTTCCCTATGTGCACTTTCTATGGTTCAGTTCTATTTAAGTAACATGTTCCTAGAGTAAATAAAAAACTTTATAGTTTCATAAGTGCCCAAGGGAAAATCTGGCTGCTTTTCATACACCAGACTGCATACATCTCCCCATCATTTGCTCTTCATGTTTTGTGAAGGACACTGTACCTTTTGTCCTTAATATCAATTTTCAGCATTCCTTAATTCTCACCTCACCTTTTCATCCTGAAGATCCTAACAGGAAATAAGTGAAAAGTCCATACTCCATGTGTCTGTCTACTTTGTACATTTTAATCTTTAATGGAATGCACATGAGGTTATACCGGGTTTTCGTAAATGATTGTCGGGGTTTCCTCATTGTTGTAATCGATCTGGGTGAATGGCACGGTGAACACAAATGCACGTTGTTGAGAAACAACAAGTTTTATTCCTTATTTGTTTAATAGACCTCTGTTTTCCGATTCTGCCGCTAGGCGGCGGTTTTCCAAAATGGCGGATATTACTAGTGAGAAGGCATTCTGTGTCCTTGAATATCATGCAACAAGGTCCGTTACAGTTGTGCAACGACATTTTCGTGCGCGACAATTCGATTAGAAGGTGGTATTAACAGTTCAAAGAAAAAGGTTACATTTGCAAAGGCAAATGCAGTGGTCCACCATCAGTGTCGGAACATGATGTGGAGCGATTTCGTGAAACCTATCTATGGAGCCCGAAGAAATCGATTCTTGCTGTATCCAAGGAACTAAACATTCCGAAGACAACATAATGGAGTGTTCTACGAAAAATTTTTATCATGGCCGCCTCGTTCCCCTGACCTTTCTCCTTGCGATTTTTTTCTCTGGGGATACGTAAAAGATACCGTTTACTATCCTCCATTACCCACTACCATTGAGAAACTGAAAACACGCATAATCAATTCCAACAACAGTGTTACACGTGATATGCTATCCCGAGTGTGGCAGGAAATGGACTATCGCTAAGATATCTGCAGGATATCGCAAGGCGAGCACATGGAACATTTGTGACTTTGTCAAAAAAAACTTGGTGAGTTTTCTAACATTTTGCAAAAAATTGCATGTATCTATCTTTATTAGGTAAAATACAGTGCTTGTTTGTAACCCCGACAATCATTTACGAAAACCCTGTATTTGGATCTCTGTAATGAGCAAAGCAGTTCCAAATAGGAAGTGTGTAATTGTACGTAAATGTTGTACCACAAATAAAAAATAACTAATGTCCATGCTTGCAAGGTATGTAATAGTTCCATAGAACTATGTTAGTCTGTGGGTGGATATAATATGAGTATGGTTACACTGATACCATACACAAGATGTTGTCGACCTAGAAGACCTGGAAAAGTCAGTAGGAGATGATGGCTGTGAAGCTGGCTGTCAACAGGACCAGATGGAGAAATTTTACAGATACCCTATGATCTAAAAGGAACAACAGGAATTAAGTGTAAGTTACACTGATAGTGTTGAATTTCTTGTCACTAATAACTAAATATACAAGGGATGAATGAAAAGAAATGCCTCTGAATTTAGATCTTGTCAGGAGATGGCAGCACTGACAAGCACTCGCTTATTCTTTAACAACACCAGAATGAGTCCTCCGTGAAGTAAGCTTTTTGCAAAGTAAAATTTTGCGTTGGGAAATTTTGAAATTTATTTCCACGGGAGATTATAGCTTAATACTGTGAAGGATGATAGTAGGGGAGAAATAGATTAGAACACTGGAGTGGGAAAATTCCTGCCTCATCTTTCCTAAAAATGCCACTATGCATCATTTGTGTTTAGTTCACAACTTCACCCTCAGAACTGCCATCATATTGGATTTAGCTAGCCCTTCCTCATCATCATCCTTTGCAGTTTCCTGCCTCTAACTGGGTCAAACATCTCCATTTTTTCCTGGTCTTCCACCACTCCTCTCTTTCCATGGTGTTCCAATCTTGTCCTCTTCTCCTAACACTCTCCGCTATCTGCTCTTTCCACCAACATCTTACTCTCCCCCTTGGCCTTATTCCCACTCAGGCACGTATCCAGGAATTCCTTTCGGGGGGGGGGGGGGCTGAACACCATTTTTTTAAGGGGTATAGATAGAACCTCACAATTATATGTTTAAGGTCAGTGATGGCAATTTGTTTCCAAAACCGGGAAGGGGATGGGTGCAAGGAAAGTTTACTTTCTCTTCTTAGACAAGGCTTAGGATTAAGAGGCCATAGTATGGAGGCAAAAAAAATGGGGAGCAACGATCCCCTAAATCGTCACCATTGTTTAAGGGTGTGATTTTAATCAGAACGTGAAATCGGAACATTTTTTACCACTCAGCTTCTCTGTTTCCATTAACATTGTTTGCCGGAATCATCTTAGTATGTGAATTCGTCCATTTCTTCTAATCAGGCATCAAAACATCTGTGTAGCAGGTAACCAAAGTGTTTTTATGAAGCTGTTACAGATGCACAGGATGGACAATCCACTCGACAACACGAGATTCAAACTGTGTGCTGCGAACTGGACAGACAGTTCTCGAATATTTCTCTGATTCGAGCCTGAACACCACTAATGTGTCTTGTCCTCCCATGTTTGCAGCTCTTTTAAAAGCCAAAACCCACAAAATTGTTCATATTCAGGCCTAAGCACTCGCAAGTGTCCAAAATTGTCTGTCACCGCTTCCGCAGTCTTGTCATATATTGGCACAAAACAAAGGAAGTCTTCTATAGAATACAGCTGGATCATGAAACAATTAATGCACAGTGAAAACCCTTCCGTTCCCAACACATCTAATGTTTCTTCTCCTAATATGATCAAATGCTTACTCATTTAGGTATTTCCAGTGACGTGCCCAAGGGAGGGTTGGTGGGGTCATAACCTCATTTGACACAGTATTCCTTAAAAAAAAGAACGTCAAAGACAGGAAAAGATGGCAAAATGAGGACTGACCACCAAAAAATAGTATGCATAACCCCTCTCCCTGCCGAAAATCGAGGGCACGCCACTCTTTATCTCGGACACATTTTTAAAAATCAACTCACCAGAAGCTTTTATCATTTCGTATTAGAGACTGAAGTAAAGCACCTTTAACATGATCAAATAAATCATGAACAAGTCCTTGAATTGAACGCTTAAAAGGAAATGATGTCAGAGACAATGCCATTTTTCTCATTGGATCAAAGGTTCGGTCAAAGAATTTCTATTTAGGAATGGTTCTAATTAACGCATATTTATATCCTCAGTATATTCTAGAACGTTGCGCAGATAAACGATTTATAAATATTGCCAGTAGTTCAACTCCTCTTATTCAAGAACATTCCCTCTTGTGCTTTCCAGAGTTTAAAAATTACAACGAATTGCTCTATGTGTGGGGCGATACCTTTGTTGTGCAGCTTCCAAATGCTGACAAGTCTCTACATAGTGCTCAAGTTTGCTGCGACAATACTGAAAGCTCTAGAAAAGTGTACGTGCAATATTATCAACAGGGCTATAGAACATTCTCCGTCTTGCCTTGATAAGTATTTCTCTCCTTAAATTATCGTCATATTATTCAAGAAGCCAAAATCCTAATTTTATCTAATGTAAAAATAAATATTTCCTGAAGGTGTGTGTGTGTGGGGGGGGGGGGGGGGCTCGACCCCACTGATTCCCACCTTGGATACGTGCTATTAACAATAACAGGGTTATAGAATATTCTTCGTCTTGCCTCGATAATTATTTCTTCTTAAATTATAGTCACATTATTCAAGAAGACAAGAATCTAATTTTATCTAGTGTAAACTGACAAAATTCCTTTCCTGGAGAGGGGGGCTCGAGCCATCTGATTCCCACGTTGGATATGCGCTATTAATAATAAGAGGGTTATAGAACATTCTCAGTCTTTTCTCGATAATTATTTCTCTCAAATTATCATCACATTATTCAAGAAGCCTAAATCCTAATTTTATGTAGTGTAAACAGGCCCCCTAAGCCCCCCCCCCCCCCTTGGATACGTGCCTGTTCCCACTTCTTGTGCATTGTGAGCTCTTACAGGTAGTCTTTCTGCATCCATCCTCTTCATGTGTCCGAACCCACCCATTAATGTTACAAGAATGAAGGATATGCTGCTTTTTTTTTCAACAGCCATCTTGTCCTGAAGCTTCACCACACCCACTGTCTGTCGGATCTCCTCATTCCTTATTCTATCCCTTCTAGTCTTCCCCAATATACTCCTTAAAAAATGCATCTCCACTGCCTGCATCTTTCTTTTCTCTCTCTGTCATTGTCCAAATCTCTGCTCCATACATAATTATCGGCACATAGTATGTGTTATATATTACCTTTTTGTATATCATAGGTACATCCCTGTTCCATATTAATCTTCCAACGCTTTGATATTGTCCACCATCCATTTGTAGTGCTAGCCCCTCCTCTCATCCCTAAACAGCCTGATTTCATGTTCTGAATATATGGTAGCACTAACACGCCCCCAATAGGGTTGGATTTGATTTTGGTTATTTACCTTTGATGTTCTGCCACTTTTAACCAGGGTGGATAAAAATCAAGATTTTTACTTTGAAACAAATTTTTTGATGATTTTTAAAATTATCAGATTTTTGTTATTTAAATCGTTTTTTTTAAAATAATTTTTGTAAAAAAAGAAATGCTTAAAAATTCCTTTTTTTGGCACAATGCATGTAGATACGTTTTTTATATAAGGACTTTTCCTAGTAAACGGCCCCGTAAAATATTTGAAGAGTTTGATTAAAGCAAATGTAAATATACATTTTTCTGTTTCTGGTACTGTATATATGAACCTACTATGGAAACATTTGTCGAGTTCTTAGAGCCTAATAAACACCATTAAATGATTACGAGATTAATGCACTTTCACCAAAAGTGATTCTGGTATCTACAATATCCTTACATACATTATTCTATAAATTATTTATTTAACTCTGAGTTGGTCGCGCACGGTCTCTCGTTCGGGGGGTGTTATTTTAACGTCATTATTTATCAATGATTGTTTTGTCAACTCTGTCTAGCTGAGTTTCTAACCTTCCTCTTTTACCCCACGATTTTGTTTTCAGTGTTAGTAAGATATTCGAGTGACTAGGGAAGGTTCGTTGAAGCCCCTTGCTGTGTGAGTCCATGTGCGGATATAAGCGTACATAGATTTTTAATGAAAATCCGATATGCTGTTCCATGCCCGATTAACAAAGAGTGCCTATTTATAATTTTATAGAATTTCTAGAATCTCAATTGTTGAAAAAAAAGATCTTAATAATTGAGGATTTGGCATTTTAGACCATTAATTTGGCATATTTTAAAAACCCGGTCTCTGAGACTGTGTGTGACCATCGACGTAATTTTTCTCCCACGACCCACAAAGGGTTAAAGTGATTTAAATAAGTGTTTTTTTTTTTTTTTAAATCACCTGATTTAAATCAATCCACCTTGCTTTTAGCTAATCTTGATGATGAGGATTAGTGATTATATAATGAAATATCATGAAAGAACACACTCAGAAAACACATGTCAGCGGGGATTCAATCCTAGGACTCCGGCATGACAGCATGCAGTGCAAACCACTCCTCCATGGAGGTCGACACAACCCACCCATTAATGTTACAAGAATGAAGGATATGCTGCCTTTTTTTTTTCAACAGCCAGTATATTCAGCAAACTACCAGGTTTTTAGTTGACCATCAGCTAGGATACAATAAAAGAGAAAATCTTGAAGTTGTTTTTGTTTTCAGTAAATCTTGCGCCTTGTTATTATTGCTGATATATATATTTTTTTAAAAAAAATCACATTCATCGTTTCCCAGGAGCAACATATAAACAATTCAGTGTTTTGATGAAGACACACTATATATGTAAGTAACTAATGGATGAATGTTCATTTGAAAGGAATATATTGCTTCTGGACATTTGAGAAGCTTTATTAGAGCATTAAAAAAAATGTTTGTTGCCCTTATACAATTATGCTTGTTATTTGGTTTCTATTATAAATATTTCTTTTGTAAAACTGTATTAAGAAAAATAAAATATTTCTTCAGTTTGAATTGCGACAAAACGTTAAAATACGAAGTATCTTGCAATTTTTACATCTGTCACATGGACGACGGGTGGGTGATTTCCGGTGAGAATTTTTCCAACAAAGGCTCTTGGGTTTACACATTATTGGCGGGGGTTGGATAAAAGCAACCAGATCTTGGCGCTGAACACATCACGTTCACTATGGCCGAGATTGAGAATGTGTGGGACTCTGTCTCCAAACGCCCTATGCTTTCATGGCACAGCGCATTACAAATATTAATTATTATTTTCCCTGGGTTGATGGGTATGGCATATACCAGACAATTATTGTTTGGTTCATTTTTCTTTGCTTTTCTGCCATTTTTGGTTAATCAGGAAGATGAGGATGAATGATGAAGCGACACTCACAAAGAACACTCATGGCCAGGTCTGGATTTGAACACACTGTACCTGGTGTATCATACAGTGTCAATCACTCCGCTACGGAGGTCGTCGCCAGACACTGATTAGCAGTGATACTGGCATATCGATTTTTTGGCAAAATTACAAATAACTTCGCCGATAATATATTTCCATACAAAGCTTCATTACTTTGATTTGTTGGGAGGAGAGAACTTGCCGTATAATGCACCAAAATAACTTTCATATCCATAAAATATTTTTCACATTATTGGGGACGTGTTGTTTGCCCGCCTGCTAATGACGCCCATGCTTTATAATCTTTGCATGTTTATGTGTTCATAATTATATTTCATTACTATATGCATAGTTTCTTAAATATCAATAGTCATCTCGTAAAAAAAAGTATCGCCAGGTTATTTTTGCGGTGCTTTTGTATCAGTAAAGTGTACAAAGTATAATACGAGGCGCGTTCAGAAAGAAAGTTCCGATTAAGCACAAAATAAAACAAGAACAACAGTAGTAATTGACATTTATTGCATTAGATATGGTAACTTATAATCTACTTTTCAAAATATTCAGTAACGTTGTTCAGGCATAAACGCTGATTACGGACGTATCAAGCTACCAAAAACAAAAGAACCTTTGGCCAAGAGCCTTGGCTCGTCTTCCATCCACCCGTTCAACTCGGACCAAGAGAAAGTGTGGTGCTCCACTATATGCGCGAGTACGATGCACGGACACTCGGTTCTGCGCAGGTCCTTTTGCCAGTTGTCCCACTATACCTTGCATACCTTGCACTGGATTAGTGCTGCCATCTTTTTCCTAGCACAGTCCTAAAACGACTGTCTTCACAGCGCTGCTCGGAATTTACTTTCTGGACGCGCCTCGTATATCAAGAATTTGGTATCGTATTTGTATTCTACTGATCTCAACCTCTTTCAGCTAATCGCGGCGATGAGGATGACTAATGATCAGACGAAATGGATGGATAGACACCTAAAAGAAAATGGTCAAACTGGAATTCGAACCCGGAGCCTTTGATGTAGAGACCGGGAGAAGTCCACTCGACTAGTTGGACCAAAAGTTGGACGGTCTAATTTAACATCCTGCTTAGCGTACGGAACGCCTTTTCATTTTCAAACTTTTATTGTATGATTAATTTACATGTCCTTTCTTATGGGTGTTAGTGTGACAATTATTTATTCTAATTGTAAATGTATGAAAGTCAACAAAATAATTGATGTGCTAGGAGAACCCTGCATCAGCAAATAAAAATTCGCGCTTCCACACTAGCGAATCATGCCAGACAGCATTGCTGACGTCACGTAAATCATCCAAGATGGCTAGGCGTATTATATATTTGATGCAGAGAGAATTGTAATTTGCACATCATTTGAGCTGAGGACATTCAGCGTTGAAATGTTTTGTAATATACAATATTGACATCTAGTGTAAGTACGAATCCGGTAGTTTTATATATTTAGGCTTCCACTGGTAACGAGACGAGCTCAAAATCTCGAACCAGGGTGTATTTTGTCACAGGTTTCGCTTGAAACGTGCTGCAATTTAGCAGTGCCCCAGCCTGTAGCATTTACGTTACCTCAAAAGGGGGTGAAAATTGTTCCTTTTCGTATTAACGCAAATAAATTGCACTTCAGCATGTGTATAAAGAACTGCGTCTTACTTTTGAGAATTATGACACTTGAAGGTCATAAAAATAATTTCAACGTATTCTCTCTTTTCGACTGTAATAAATGTACATAGCCCTCGTGAATGTTTCACATGCTACAATAGGTTCATTATCAAACCCAAATTCTTCCTAGCATGAGTAGAAAAAAAGGTGGAAGCTAAAATCAAAAGCAAAACCCAGTAATGACTACCGTAATTAAGTGAAATTATTTCCCTTGCACAGAATTAGTTCACGTGCAAGGCATAAACAATTTGAATATATTTTGAAGAACGAACTTAGAATGAACAAATAATAATCATCATCATAAAGTGTATTTCTTACATAATACAACACTGTTACAAAATTAGAAAATAATAGCCAGATAAACAAGTCACATTTAGTCGATCACCTTAGCTGACAGTGATGGGGAAGCTATACTACTTCAAATTCAACTTTTTCTTACACCACCTGCATGATGGAAGATATGCTTTCATTGCTGGTGTTCTGTTTGATTTGATTCTCTTGAATAGGAAGTAAAGTTTTAGATTATTAACATGTTGAAGCTCTACAGAATGATCTGTACATTTATTTTTAAATATAGAGTCAGATTATCAAATTAGGCCCAAGTTACTTTTGTTTTATTGCATTTCATCATGCTATGAATGCAATTTTAACATGGTTCGATTTCGATTTAATTATGTTAACACATACTGCAGAGTTTTAGCGGTTGCTTAAGATTTTGTTCAATATATGCTTTCGTAGTTAGATTAGGCAGGCCAGGTTTGGTTCTCTTAGCATGAAAATAAAGTTCCTAAATGCATTCTACTAAGGTTCAGATTTAATTCTACATTAATTCCCACTAGTCTACGATATGTGCAGTCGCTTGTCAACGGAAAATACATTGTCCATGGGAAGCACTCATGCTTGCGTAAGGTAATATGGTACTAGTTTACTATCCTTCGGACACATTTATTTATTTGGTAAAATTTTCGTATCCCCAAAACGTATTTCTTCAATTTTACAGGAGAAAGTACTTACCGAAATGGGTTTATTTATACTTTAGGAAGGTCTTGGAAGTTTGTTTTCACCTCGTTGAAATTTTTTTGCCGGTAAATCATGTAATTTTAGACATTAATGTCACTCCAATGCATGAAAGCTGTTCCCTTTATGTCCGTCTACTACGTGAACCAAATATTTGCGAGCGTTTCATGACGTAACAACCGGTCAGTGTTTCCAAATACGCAGTTTTGTAACTGTGTAACAGTTCTAGAACGTAAATAAACGTGAGTTACTGTTCATTATTTCTGATTACGAACTTCCGACAACATGACGTGCACAGGATCAGTGGTGTGCTCAATGTGAGGTTGATGGGGGCTATAACCCCCCCTTTCGCCCAGTATCTCTAAGGCTATTTATGAATGGTTCGTGGGCTATTTATGTATGGTTCGTGGGGCTATCCGTGAATGGTTCGTGGGGCTATCCGTGAATGGTTTGTGGGGCTATTTATGAATGGTTCGTGGGGCTATCCGTGAATGGTTCGTGGGGCTATCCGTGAATCGTTCGTGGGGCTAGCGCCAATGGTTCGTGGGGCTATCCGAGAATTGTGTGTGGGGCTACAAATATTTTTTTCGAAACTAATTTTTAACTATTGAAACCTTTGCGTGGCCCTACTAACCTATCCACGCGCCAATGGTTCGTGGGGCTATCTTTTTCACTATTGAAACCTTTGCGTGGCCCTACTAACCTATCCATGCGCCAATGGTTTCAGTTGCTTTGTTTTATTTCAATCACTTATCGCACAACACTCTTGCTACCTTGCGTTCTGACGTCAGCAGACTGAAGTTTATTTTTAGGCTAAAGGCCTATGTTGTTATCCATATCATTAAAATTTCAGTAACCACCAAACGTCTCTAATTCCCTTATTTTCGTATTTTCCACATTCATACTTACGTATTCTCCATACTAGTACCTAGATATTTTTTTGCTATGAAGAAGGTCGCAACACTGCATAACCACTGATCATGGACTACGCTAGTCAAGATTTCTCCGCCATATCGCGTGTAACGCAAGCAAAAGCGAAGAAACTAAAAATACTCCATATTTCGAAAATTGAGATTATTTGCCTGCAAAAAATGAAACGCGAAATAGAAGAATCCTTACGAATGCAGAATATGTAAGTATCAATGTGAAAAATACGAAAATAAGGGAATTAGAGACGTTTGGTGGTTACCGAAATTTTAATATTTATTTTTACAGAAGAAACTACTTACCATAATAAGTTCCTGTAGCATTGTCGAACATCGGGAAGGTGTTTTGTGTGATGTGGGAATGTTTCATAGCTGAAATTCATGTTGTTTGTTGAAAATTAATTCTCCGACGGAGAATAGCTAGCCCCACGAACCATTGGCGCGTGGATAGGTTAGTTCTGTTAGGTTAGGAAACATAGTTAAAATTTGGTGTTGTGTTAGTATCAGGATCTAGAAATTGGAAATAATTGCGAACCATTGACGCTAGCCCCACAAACCATTGGCACTAGCCCCACGAACCATTGGCGCTAGCCCCACGAACCATTGGCGCTAGACCCACGAACCATTGACGCTAGCCCCACGAACCATTGACGCTAGCCCCACGAACCATTGGCGCTAGCCCCACGAACCATTGGTGCTAGCCCCACGAACCATTGGTGCTAGCCCCACGAACCATTGACGCTAGCCCCACGAACCATTGGCGCTAGTCCCACGAACCATTGGCGCTAGTCCCACGAACCATTGACGCTAGCCCCACGAACCATTGGCGCTAGCCCCACGAACCATTGACGCTAGCCCCACGAACCATTGGCACGTGGTTAGGTTAGGCAAACATAGTTAAAATTTGGTGCGTGGTAGTATCAGGAATATATATATATTTGGTTGTGAAACAAAAAAAATCGCGAAAATCTACAGTTTCCATTCCGAAAACTAACGCCTTATTTTTGCTTATTTTGCAATTTCTAGATGTTCTACACCTTCAGGAATGTTCCGCGAAGCAGATACGTAAGTACGAATGTCAAAAATTGACGAAACGAAAAAATTAGAGGTGTCCGAAGGATAGTAAATTTTTACCGCCATGCATAATGTACAATTTGCACAAGTGACGAACACGATAGTATGTATTTTTCGGTGATTGATGTTGGAAACACTGCATGCCCACTACCATAGTCAAGATTTGCCCGCCATATTCTGTGTTATGGAAGCGAAAAAATGAGTCAAAGAAATTACTCTCTGTGAAAAATTGTGTTTTTTTTGTGTAAAAAGCGTAATGGCACCTTGAACTATGTTCCGCAATACACAATTGGTAAGTATGAACCATGCAAAACACAAAATATCAGATTTTAATGTGTCTCCGATCTATGAAACTGGTACCGAGTTGTAAACTCTCTCCTATAGTTCCTGTGTCTTACAATAGGATAGGGAAGATCAATGGGGAAATCGTAATCTTGAAGAGATTTTTGCTTTAATTTTTCTTTGTATTTTTTTCAAATATTATGTGTCAATCTTGCAACATGTTAAAAACTTGCAGTGGGAAAAGAAAATTAAAATTTCTGCAGAAATATAATCGAGAAAGTAACTCGTGATCATCTCTGTTTGAAGCTCAGGCAGACAATGGAAATTTTCCATGTAAGCTAGTTATAAACCAACAATTTCTCAGGAATAAATTAAATATGTTCATCAGATAAGGTTTCAGAAGTGATAGAAAAATCCACAAATAGATTTACATATTTTGGCAGTTGAATTCTTTAATAGTTTCTGTTCCAGAATTAGTTTGAGTCTTGGGAATTCTATGACAGAGGGTTGCTTATTTGTAAATTATCCGAACTGAGGGGATGGTTTCCTAGTGTGACCAGATATTTGTCTACCAAAAAGAGTATATAGTCTATAGGTTGAAGGTGCGCATGCATTTTGCTCTTTCACGGGGTCCGCAAAAACCCTTCGCGACTTCTTGACAGTAACTATCCTGGAGATTATGCAAAATTAAAACTTCCTTTTTATTTTACACTAATTTTGCACAAAAAAACTATTTGTGACTACATAATATCTATTTTAATATTCTGCTGCAATTCTTGAATATTCTAAAGCAAATTTCCTGGTATGTAGATGGATGTAATTGGAGGAGAATATTTACACACCAATATTGATCAATATTTTGAACAAATTTTAATTATTGCAATTTTCAAGTATCGGTATCGGTGGGAATCGGTAAGAGTATCGGCATCGGTATCGGTTCAAAGTGGTATCGGCTCAGCCCTAATCATTATCATTAAATTCCAATCAATTTGAAATATGTTTTGCTAGTTGATGGAATATGAAAATGACACTTGAAATTGTTCATAGGAAATTCTTGAGTCAAGAAGTAAATACTTCAGTTTGTTGACATCTTGACGTTTTCCGTTCTGTGGATTTTAAGGCATTTTTACGCGTAAAATAATTAATGAAATTAAATAGCTAGGAAAAGAGTATATTTGGGGATTTTTGAAAATTGAAAAGAGTATAGAGTATATGAACCTCTAAAAGAGTATAATACTCTTAAAAAGAGTATGTCTGGTCACCCTAGGTTTCCTCCATGTCAGATACCATATAAATTGCATATATTTGAATTGGTGGGTATCTACAGTTTACAAAGAAAATATTTAACTTTAAATATACCGGTTATTATGTAATACAGGAATAACTACTACACAAATGCATTCATATGTTCTTTTAAATACTTTGAACTTACACATGTATCGTAATATCATGATTGTAGCTATAATAATAGTAATAATAATGTTAAATATTTGCAGGGATACAAAAATACAGGGATTACTACTTTGATGTGGTCCCAACAACTCTCACGCGTTTATTTTGTCATTTTGACCATTCTTACTTACCTTTTCTGCATTGCAAAGAATTCTTCAAGGTGTTATTTGGCTTTTTTCACGAAAATAAATTTCAGTTTTTCACATTACGAGTAATTATTGTTCTTCCTATTTTCGCTTGTGAAACACACAATATGGCAAGACAGCTTGACTAGCGTGGTAGATCATCAGTGGGTATGCAGTGTTTCCAACCTTCTCAACCAAAAAATCCCCACCAACCATTCATGAATAGCCCCATGAACGGCAAGGTTCGGTTCGGTTCGGCAAAGCAAACATAGTTATAATTGTCATCATGCGTAGCCCCACAAACCAAGCATGGATAGCCCCACGAACCATGCACGGCAAGGTTCAGTTAGGTTAGGCAAACAAAGTTAAAATTGTCATCTTGCAAAACAACAGCGTGGTTGGAAACACTGGCAGGGGCTTACGTCATCAAACGTACGCAGGATGCAGTTCACGTAGCGAAAGTAATTTTCAATTGTGCATTGGTGAGTTATTTCTAGGGGCATGCATATTTCGTTTTTGACGAAAAAACGAAATTTGAAAAAACACATTGTAGTGTAAATTTTTCATGTTTTTGAAAGGTGTGAGATGCATTTTGTGTCTATATTTTGTCACGAAATAATGCGAAATGAACTGCAAAATGCGAAATTAACTCTTAAACACGAAATTAAGGGTTTATTCACCGATGCGACACCTTCTGAGGTCTGAATTATCCTGAGAGTTATGCAATTCCCGGAAAATTGATTAATTCTGTTGTTAATATTGGAGAAGCAAAAATGGACTCCTTTACACAGAAATAAACTTAATACTCTGATAACTACATAAATGTGCTACTAGAAGTGAAATGTTAATTCTGTGCAATAAATGTAGTTTTTAAATCAAATTTAGGATTATATTCACAATTTTAAAACCAATATGTCTTTTTATATACCACTTTTCATCCATTTTTTCACCGCTATAACACCGATATTTTATATTATTTACCGCTTTTGAACCCGAAATTGACTCAGTTTTTGTACCGAAATTTTGCTTCTTTATTTACCAAAAATATGTGCCTCTAGTTATTTCTCTTGAAAAATACATGATTTCTCAGTCAAATAGATTCCACGATGAAAGAAAATACCTCGACGAACGTTGGAAAGCTTGCAGAAACTCATTTCCATAAGTAGTTTCTTCTGTAAAAAGGAAGAAATGTGTTTCCGATATATGGAACTGTTACCCTAAAAAATTATGTATTTTAAAAATATTTCGAGTTCACTTATGGAAGTTTCCATTACCTTTTCTTTAAAATAACTAGTTCAGTATGTTTTGTTTTTAAATTTTTTTTTGTGTGTATCATGTGAATCATTATATCAGAATAATAAGTATGGCATTATTTTTTACAGCAATATGATATATTAGAATGTGTAGTATAGTTAAGTTATTCATGCTGTTACCCGTAGAGCCTTCTCTAGGAAGGCCATTCCGGCGGAAGAATTGGTTACTTTTAATCCAATCTTGTATTTATTAATAAAGTAAATGTTTTAAGATTTTTAAAATGTCTACCTTTATGTTAGTTGGATTCACGTCTTTCTTGGACTGTATCAGGCTGGTGCCTTAATTATTATAAGTTTTTTTCTACTCCTGTATATCTGTGTGATAAGGAATCATAATCAATCATTTGTCTGACCCCGAATGCCACCACATGCTGGTGATTAAAAATGAAAACCCTACTTGGGTAGTTATAAACCATGTAAACATATTTTTGGCACTTTTTTGGATGTTGAATTTAACCACATGTCCTCTTTCTTCACAGGGGCTGGACAGTGGAGAAAATGCTGTAAAGTACATAGCATAATGACGGAAACAGAGCCAAAGATACCTTTTGGTAATGAAGATAACCAAGTGTACACCTATAAACTGCCCAATGGAACCCACGTTCTGATTCATCAGCAGCAACCTTCCACCGAACTATGCATAACTGCTAACAAGGAGGACTTTGGGATGATTCCCATCCTGTTGTTGGAAGATAACCAAATCGCATGTACCGAGGGTGATTCCATTTCTTGCATTCCGAAGTTTGAATTTACCCGTGAGTTTCTTTCTGTACATGAAATTTAGGAGCGAATTAAGAACATAGAGATTGTCTCCAATTTCTTTCTTTTTGGTATACTAACTAAATTTGCCCTTTTAATCACGAATCTGTTGTTAAAATGCGGGGGTCACGTCTGGAAATAGGAAAAGAAGCCGATGTAAGTTCAGAATTATTATTTTTTTAAAAGCTGTATCAGATTGTTTTACGAACAAAATTTTAACTAAGCTGGCCTAACCTAACCTTACCAGAAATGGTTCATGAGGCTATCCGTGAATGGTTTGTGGGGCTACCCGTGCATTGTTCGTGGCAACATATATGGATGTAAGTGTCCAATTTTTTCACGCGACCCCAGCATTTTAACAACAGATTCGTGATTAGAAGGCCAAATTTAGTTACTATACCAAAAATTAACGCAATTGGAGACATTCTCTGAATTCTTAATTCATATCGAGATTTATGTAGTAGATGTTTATGGTTCTAACATGTTTATTTTTCAAATATTTTTTTAGCACTGAATACACTGAATACTTTTTTAAATATTTTGAGTTTGCTTATTGAAATTTCAATTGCCTTTTTTTAAAAATAACTGGTACAATATGTATTTTTTATGTTTGTACATTTTCTATATCATGTGTATCATTAACACATTCTCTTCCACACTGATCACGCCATGTTGGTCATTATGACTGATACATGTGGCTTTTCTTTCCTAGCGTGCCATTGGTCACAAGTATAACAATGATGCACGTAGGGCATAACCAAGAAGACGTGGGGATTTGACTGCACATAAAAGTGTTTTTCCTGTTCTTTTTTTTTTTTTTTTGCAGGCTAAAAAGTGAAATTTGCGAACTTGTGAAATAAAGTCCAATATTCACTTTGGCACAGGAGTATGTTAATTCAGAAGGTATGATTTTACAATACCAGAAAATGCCATAATTTCTTTAATAATTCGAATATTCACTAATTATGGAGTCCTGATGACGTATCTGGAGTTAAGATTTGGTGCTCATGTGTAGAAATTGTAAAATAACGTGAAGAAGTTGTAAAATAAATATCAATTACGACTATGATTCTCGATAAACAAAAGCAATTGGGAACCATGTTTTCTGACAAGTGAAGTTTTGTTTTTAAAAAAGGCATTTTTCACTAAGTTTAGGTTGGGTAAATATTAATAATATGAGGGTATTCATTTATATTTCGCATACTCGCTAATTTAGAGCAATTGACCAAGATTCTGCGGTAAAAATTTGGTGCTCAAGTGCTACGAAACACATTCTTTGACGGTCCCTGGTCGCAATTAGCCTTACACCCCTCGAACCATGCACGGTTAGGCAGGTTGGGTTAGGCTAACATAGTTAAAATTTGGGGTCGTAGTAAAATGAGGAATATATATTTCATTTTTTAAGTATTGGAAACACAAAATCTTGCGATAAACATTGGTTTTCTTGAGAAATCGAGGGTGTCGGTTGTGATCATGGACCTGCTTATTTTGCAAGTTCTACACGTGAACGCCAAATTTTAACTGCAGACTCGTGATTAGGGGCCCTAAATTATTGAGTATGCAAAATATGAACGAAATTGGGGAAGTTTCCGGTATTGTAAAATCACTCCATTCAGAAAAATAAACATGCATTATAAATTTTTTGACTGCTGTTAGCCAAATTTTAAGTTGCAGTGATATGTTAGAGGTTTTTCATTCTGTTACCAGTTGAGCCTTCCTTAGAAATGCCAGTCTGGTGCAATAATTAATTACTTTTAATCCAATCTTGTATTAATTAATAAATTTAATTTCAAAATGTGAAGCTTTGTATTAGTTAGATTTGTGGCTTTTTTAGACTATTTTTGCCAAGAAAAAAAGCTGGCACCTGATTTTTTTCTACCCATGCCCTTAACCTTTTTAATGTGTTGTGTACATCCTGTGCAGATCCCTCTACAACCTTACACTCTTAACCTTTCGCAGATTGTTCTTTACCCCACTGTTATTAACTTTTAGGTAAGGGTTTTAGATAGGAGGATTTTCCTCGTACACTTTGAAAGGTGTAAAATGCACGTATGTGCCGATACACCCCGAAATTTTACATCAGGGCTGTTAAAGTTCCAAGAACCCATAAATACTAATGGGTTTTATTGGGTTCCGCAACAGGACCAGAACAGGTGGGGAGGGTTCTCGCTTTCTTTCTCTCCCTCCCTTTCTCACTCTCTTTTTCTCTCTCTGTTTCTCTTTCTCACTGTCTCTCTCTCTTTCTCACTCTCTCTCTCTCTCTCGGTTTCTTTCTCTCTCTTTCTATCTATCTCTCTTTCTCTCTCTCTCTCTCTCTCTCTCTCTTTCTCACTATCTCTCTTTCTCACTCACTCTTTCTCTTTCTCACTGTCTCTCTCGGTTTCTTTCTCACTCTCTCTCTCACACTCTCTCTGTTTCTCTTTCTCACTCACTCTCTCTCTTTCTCACTCTCTCTCTGTTTCTCTTTCTCTCTCTCTTTCTCACTAGCTCTCTATCTTTCTCTTTCTCACTCTCTCACTCTCTCTCTCTTTCTCACTAGCTCTCTATCTTTCTCTTTCTCACTCTCTCTCTTTGTCACTAGCTCTCTATCTTTCTCTTTCTCACTCTCTCTTTCTCACTCTCTCTTTCTCACTCTCTCTCGCTCTCTTTCTCACTCTCTCTTTCTCCATCTGTTTCTCTTTCTCACTCACTCTCTCTCGCTCTCTCTTTCTCTTTCTCACTCTCTTTTCTCTCTCTCTCTCTCTTTCTCACACTCTTTCTCTTTCTCACTCTCTCTCTTACTCTCTCTCTCTTTCTCTCTCTCTCTCTATTTCTCTTTCTCACTCTCTCTCTGTATCTCTTTCTCACTCTCTCTTTCTCTCTCTCTCTTCCTCACTTGCTCTTTCTCTTGCTCTCTTTCTCTCTCTTTCTCTTTCTCCCTCTGTTTCTCTTTCTCTCTCTCTCTCTCTCTCTCTCTCTCTCAACCCTTCCCTTTCGATTGAGAAGAGAGACAGGGGAGGAAAGAAAGAATGGAAAGAAGTGGGGCAAAAAAAAGAAAAAGAGGGGAAGAAAGTGAATAGGAGAGGAGAGGGAGAGAGTAGAAAAAGAGGGAGGCCTACCTCCTTCTTCTTCCACTTTTCTTTCTCCTTTTCCTCTTTCCCCCCCCCCCCCCTCTCCTCTTTTTTCTCGCACAATTTATATTTGGTTCAAGTTGCGTATTGTTTCATTTCAATACAGAACTTGGACCGTATTTAAATTGATTCGGAAAAGAAGGTTCCTGGAATGAATTGAAATACTTCACAGGTGAAAAGGTTCTTTACAATCCAGAATCCACTTACACTTGCGGATTTTCTCTCCTGAATTAGAATCTATTTAAAATTCCTGGACCTTTAACAACCCTTATTTTAATTAATTCATTCATTTATTGCAAATGACAAACCACTCAGTGGCGATAACTGATCCAGGGTAAACCATCTGGTTTATGGACCAGGAGACAAAACTGGGATGTTTGTGCATGTATACTTATCATTCATTCATTAATATTTGTATTTGTGACATTTCCAGGCAATCAGATCTACTTGAATCAACTCCAAGGAGAAAATGGTGATGCTATACTCACATCAGAGGGTCAGGTGGTTGGTCAGCTGCCGGAGGTCACCATAATGGGCGGCACAAACACTGATGGGAACTTGGTTCCTGCAGACACGATACCGAACATCGATCTATCTGCGCAGCAATTTCTTTCGAACAACCGAACAAATGCAAATCTTGACTTAGGTGCAATTGGTACGACGGAGCAGACTTTGAGCGACGGCATATTGAACGTTACGGGCTCGCAGGAATCCAGTGGTGCGTCTCTTGACAACGAGATAGTGTTCCACAATATAGATGACTTTGTAGATGTAGTGACAACATATAGGTGCAGGATGTGTCCGTTCAATGCACCATCTAAATCAGATCTTCTAAAACACTTCAAGAGTTGCCACTGTGAGGTAAGTTTCTAATTCTCTTACGGTATTTTATTTACAGGGATGATATTGTTTGCCTTTTTAAAATCTTATTTGCTTAATCCATAACTTGGGATACATATTTTTGTTATGCCACCTTGCTACCATGCTACCTTGGATTTTCTACCCCTATTCTAAAACCAGGTGAAAATTTCTATTCTATGTGGAATATGAGAATCAAATTAATTTTTTAAGCAAGTGTGAGCATAAAATATGATTATTTTTGTGGAAATGAAAGCTTGACTGGCAACAAAGCTGTAAAAAGGTAAAGTGCTCCCCTGTGCATAGCACCATATAGGGGGTGTGGGGGTTAACGCCCCACATATTCTTGATTTAGGAAATTCCTGAACACAGTTTTGCACTATGATAATCAACACAAAATACAAAGACATAAGATAATAATGAACAAAAATTAACATCAGAACATTCACATGAAGACAGACACCATTGTTATTAAAAATATACTACAGGTTTACATTTAATTTAAACAGGTGTACCAAATTTCATTTCTGCAGTCTCCACATACACTACACATCTCTGTTATTTAACATACTTCTGGTCACATGTGGTTCCGTTAATTGTTTTGCCAGTGTCGTGTTTTTTCCTGACGTGAAAGAGTTGATAAATACAGTACAAATACTCGGCTTATAGTTATGGTTTTAACATAGAAGTCATAAAATTTAGCAAATTTGACACACATTGCAATACAAAAAAAATTAATATCCATACGAACCCATTGCTGTCCCATTATGAAATTTTGCAAATAAATAGTCAATTGATGTCTTTAAAACATATATTTTTTTAAAAAAATTAAAGGGGCTGTTTTTTTGAGATTTTTTTTAAAAAAACTTTCTTTAGGGTTTTTCAAAAATTACAAATTTCAAACAGCACAGCCATGTTGCAGTTCAAAATAAAATTCATTAAAAGCAGAAGAGAATGTCACCAATTTGAGCTCTTTAGGTCAAATAGTTTTTGATCTACAGCTGTTTAAACATTTCAAATTGTCGTCAAATTTAGAAATTTTTGCATTTTTGAAAGTTTATAACTCAAACTAAGAGCCCAGAAAATCTGAAATTTGGCAGTTTTTGTCCTCTTGATAGATACAATGAATAAACAAAAAATTTTAAAAATCGGAATCCTAAAGATTCAAAAGTTGTTTTTTTATTGTTTGATTTGACACGGAATGATCCTAATGCAACCTTGGACATAGGATATATTCTACTCTACCCTGAAATTACAGCAGGCTTATCTTATAATCTACAAGAAACACTAGAAATACTATATTTACGTTGTAAAATCTACTTCAACTTTTGGGCAACAATATACATTTTTTTGGTGTTATCGCAATTGTGAAAATTTAAATTCTTGCATACCTGTAACATTTATATGTGGATTCAGTTAACTTTCCCTGCATAACATGGAGCCAATCAACAAAAATTAATGGCAGGTTGCACAGTATTTATTACATCTGTTGCCTTTCTCTATTGTCTGTTATATCAGTCTTCATCCTAAGTCTCTCTCATCACGTTCTGAATACTGCCCACATGTGTTTTGTCCTTATATGTGTAGAGTGCCCCTTTACAGCCTATATCCTAAGTGCTGAAGCACCCACAATTTTAATTACAATCAATATTTCTTCTGTATAAGGATGGGACCAATTAATCTGTACTCTATCGGTAGAGGCATGCATATTTCCTTTTTGACGAACATGAAATCTGAAATTACACATTGTAATGTTAATTTTTCATATTTCTGAAAGGTGTGAGGTGCATTTTCCTACCCTGTTTTGTCACGAGAAAATGCGAAATGAACTGCAAAATGTGAAATAGACACTTAAACATGAAATTTAGAGTCTATTTACCGACATGACTCTTTCTGACATCAGAATTATCCTGTGAGGTATGCAAATCACGGAAAATTGATTAATTCTGCTGTAAACATTTAGAAGCAGAAATGGACCCCTTTATACAGGAATAAACTTAATCTTCTGGTAATGACATAAATGTGTTATTAGAAGGGATATGTTTATTTTGTGTAGTAAGTGCAGTTTTTAAATCAAATTTAGGATTATATTCACAATTTTAAAACCAAAATGTCATTTTATATACCGCTATAACAGCGAAATTTTATTTTATTTACCGCTTTTGAACTCAAAATTGACTCCATTTTTGTACCAAAATTTTGCTTTTTTATTTACCAAAAATATGTGCCTCTGTCTATCCGTATCGGCCGATATAGGCATATTGGTTTATCGGTAAAATTACCAATTATTTTACTATATCGATAAATATCTGATAAATTAGTGCAAAATTCTGCCATTTCATTGTAAATTTTATGGATAATCTCCATGCCCTACTTTCTAAAAAAGTATGTCTAATTATGGAACTTCTTTTTCACTGCAGTCACCTTGAAACACATATTTATTAAAGAGGTCAATGAACCCTCCTGGTTCTTCAATGATGATTTCTAATTTTATATTGGATCGGTAGAATATCTGTTATCGGTATCGGTAAATTTTATATTCATACTTTATCGGTATCAGATAGAATTTCATATCGGCCCATCCCTACTTCTGTATGTTCTAAGTGACGTTTATTCTTTGTTTACAGGTTGTTGCAGAATCTCTGAATTTAGATGAAGACAAAGAGCAAAGTTTTGAAACTGCTGAAATAAGTAATACTCAGCAGGAAGGTACGTAGGTTGGGGCTGTGGAAGTACTAGTCGGTATTAGGGTTGAACCGATACAACTGCTGATAGTGATACGTGAAAATTATAACAATTTAGAGTAGTTCAGAATAATTTATAAATTTCAATACATACATTTTCCATTGCAACTATGTATATCACTGAAAATTATGCATTTTGTGTAATATCCAAGATATTAAACTCCGCAAAAGTGTCATGTGACAGTTCAGACTGCAAAAGTACCATATTTAGTCACATAACAGTTGCATCGGCAGAGAATCTTCACATGCAGACACAGAAGAAATTTTGTAATTCCCATACTTTGCAACACTAGTAACAAATGTAATATTTTGACCACAATACACAAATCAGTAACAACTAATATGTTGATCTTTTTTTTTAGACAGAAAAAATGTGCTACATTATATGCATTGATTTCGACCATTCAGTTTCAACATACACAATTCACAAGTATTCCGTGCATCCTAATCATGTACCAAGGACAGTTTAGTAATAAATGATTTTTAAGTACTGTTATTACCGGTGCAGTTTTTGAAAAATCATGTAATGGTTGCACTCTACATTTTGCAAATAAAAAAAATTGCATAAAATCTGGGGTGATTATGTGGTGGAACATAATATCAGTTATTTAATTCGATCCAATACTTTTTGATACTGATACCACCGGTATCAGCCAAACCAACAACAATACTCAGATTAATGGGGACCAATGCTCCCTTCTCAATTTTTTTGTATTTGCTTCTTTTTTCTGTTTAATTTCTTTGAACATCCAATTTTGAAAATGTTCTTGATGGCTAAAAATTCCTAAACACATCTTTGATGATTAGTAAAGCTAAGATATTGCTGACACTTTAAATGTTCAAATGGTAGGAGGACGGGGCTTCAATATTTTTAAGTTATTTTATGAAGTATATTTTTCATAAGTAACACTGAATTATTATTATAAAGTTTACATAAAGATTAAATTTTAACTGCGCATGTGCCATGATTATAAATATATCTGCTGTATTGTCTAATTATAATAGGGATGGAACCGATTAATCGGTACTCTATCAGTATCGGCCGATATAGGCATATCGGTAAAATTACAATTATTTTACTGATCCGATATATCGATAAATATCTGATAATTTAGTGTAAAATTCTGCCATTTGGTTGTAATATTTATGGATAATCTCCATGCCCTACTTTCTAAAAAAGTAAATTTCTAAATAAGCAACTTCTCTTTCACTGCAGTCACCTTGAAACAAACATTCATTAAGGAGGTCAATGAACCTTTCAGGTTCTTCAAGAACCATTTCTAATTTTATATTGGATCAGTAGAATATTGGTTATCGGTATCGGTAATTTCTTTGTATCAGCCAAAATTTTATATCAGCCCATCCCTAAATTATAATAACAATAGTACTGAATATTTTAGGCAGTATTTTTGTTCTCGACGTGACAGACATACTTACTCAAACACAACCTTTTCCCTAACATATCTTACTTTCACACCAGGGATGGCCAAAAATATCAAGATCGGAAAATTTAAAATCTCTATTCCGAAATTTTACTACCCGGATTTCGGAGAGAGAGGTTTAACAATTTTTCCGGTATAATTTCTTAAGAAAGTTTTGTCTTCCTTATTTTACGATCATATACTCCATAGGAAAAAAGTAGATTTAGCCATCTCTACTTCACACGTCGTACAAACACTGTTACCATTTTTATCAATGTAGGAATCCCCACCCCACTTAAAATATTGACCCTGACGTTTAGCAAGTCTTGCGATGATTACATAAAAATGTCATGCATCGCCAGTGACTGTAATGTATATATTTTTATAACTGTATTGTATGTACTGTATTTTCTATAACTGTATTGTATGTACTGTATTTTCTATAACTTATATATTAACATTTCCAACATTGATGGCGTTGCAATATTTTTTACAATGTTTTTCAATTTTGGACTAGGCTCAGGAATAGATTAAAATTATACCCACATGGGAAACAGCATCTTGCATAATGAACACCATCCTGGAAGGTATTGTATGTACAATTGTATGTTTGTATGTACAATAGTGTTTGCATTTTATTTTGATAGCAAATTTACTCTATACTTACAGATAAAACAAGTGAGCCACCGTTATCTGAAATTAAATTAAATTCTTTAAACACTTCCCAGTCAGCAGCATCAGAAAAGCATATATATTTATGTGGCCAGTGTACCCAGAGCTTCACAAGTTTAGAGGAATGCAAGAATCATATGATGAAGGTAAATACAATAAGATATCATGTTTGTTAGGATTATTTGTTGTAGCAAGAGCATCAATCAGCACTTGTATTGATAAGGTCGTCATCTACTTACTAGATTTCGTGTTACCACTCTCTGTATGAACTCGTATGACTCTTGAAAACTTTCAGTTGTAACTGTTCCATGTTCTCTGCAATATGGCGGGAGCGAAATATATGTGGGTTTCTGTTCTGATTGTTCAAACCACCCAAAGGACACTGGATCAGGTGTCCTGATGAGATGCAACTGTACAATTCACATGATTTGTCCTTATAAGTTACTTTTCCTCTTTTTTTGTTTTTGTTTATGCGAGGGGCATTCGGAAATAATTTACAATAGTATTTTTAGGGGTGTGCAGGATGGGAAAATTTTTAAAACCCGATATTCGGGACAGGAAAAGTTTGCAATTTTCCGACATGGATGGGAAATGTTCAAAATTTCCTGAAACTGGAAATCTCTAATTCTACACATCATTTTCACCTTAAGTGATTGTTTTTGCATTTCTGGAATAAAAACTAACAATTTTCAATAGTTCCAGACACTTACAATGCAGAATATGTCAAGAATTAACAACTTTTTTCTAAATGACCATTCAGTATTTCCTGACTGCTTGGGATCCCAAAAAGTCGGGAAGTCATTTCCCGAAGTCTGGATCCTGCACACCCCTAGTATTTTTTGTACCTTATTTATTATGCAACATGTTTCAATACACACGGTATCTCTCAATAATAATAATGGTGTCACAGAACCATTCTTTGGGGGTACTATGTCACTACTCATGGACAGCTGCCTGGAGATGGAGAATACGAAACTTCTTGGGTCTTTCCATTGCATGGATTGGCATTTCTTTGGTGTGTGGTAGTGACACCATGACTCGATCACCAGCTGCTCAAGGAAATCTGGATCTTCTTTATGCATATCCAGTAGAAGATGGCAGTCTTCCACTCTTTTGTCCTGAGCTTGCGTCAAGTTTCATGGAATCCACTGGCGCACACCTTTCTCATGTGCAAGTCATCATGGTGTGCTGGGTTGCCGATGCCTGTCTCATACTCCAATTCATCAAAGTTTAGGTGCCTCTCAGCCATAATCAATTCAGACATGATTTCAATGTTCCTGAGAATTTGTGATGTTGATGGACGACCAGTACTCACAATCTTGTGTGCAGCTTCCATGCCGCTGGCAAACCCTTTGACCCAGTTGTACAAGGTCTTCTGTGCAGAACTGTCCTGACCACATACCACAGTTAAACATCTATGAATTTCTGCAGTTTTGTTGCCTTTCTTCCACAACACACATGCAGTTCCACGATAGTTCCATCTTGATCACATGTTTCCCCACTTGACAAGAGAAAGGATTTGTATTTTCGGTACACACTCTGGTTACACCTGCCATCTAGCTTATGCATGTTGTACTAGTATTAGTCCATCTCCCTACAAGCGGGGGTGCCCACAGTATTGGTACAACACCGCTATTGTAAATCATTTCTGAATGTGCCTCATATAATTGTGGGTGTATATTTGCACTGGCGGATGTAGGAAAGTTTCAAGGATAATACAATTGTGACAATAACAATCTTCTTACGCCTTATGCGAGCAACATTTTTAATTAAACAGAACACAAAACAAATTAACTTGCCAACACTGGAGAATTGCAATGACATCTTAACCACCGAGGCAGCAAGTAGCAATATTGAAATTTCTGCAGCTCCTTTTTCTCCGTCTCGATCAGCCCTGATGGTGACTCTTGGGCAGATGTTTCAAGTGTCTTTTATTGTGCTGTTTATTTGTTTTATATCGTGTTTAACTAAAAAAAAGCAGTAAAATTATTTTCTGTAGTCACTTGTTCAAGCTATCACTTGATAAGATCCTCGGTGGTCAAATAAATATTTCAATTGTAATTTACTCTGAGAAGCTTACTTTTCATTTTTCCACGCCAATTTTTCCTCGCAATCGATTTTGCCACCCGTCTGGTGGCCTTGTCAGGTATGTACTGTCTTGCTGCGGGCAACATGGTTTCTTCTTCTTCCGCTTGTGCTCGTGGCGCCACTAGTTGACATGGTCCTTTCACTTTCTGCTGTCCTGGTGTGTGTGTAGTGCTTCCTCCTTTTGCCAGGCATCGGGGTTTTGGCACTGTAGGTGTTGGTTCTCAAGTTGTTGTCTGCTTCTGTGGAACGGCGTTTGTTCACATGCGCAGGCGGGCCTTTTGGCACGGAAAAATGAAAAGTAAGCTTACCAGAGTAAATTACCAATCTCCACGTTACCGCCAAACAGATATATTTAGATACAATATTTGAATTGTGTTTTTAAATTTTTTTCCACATCCCCTTTAACGAATCATCACTACTATCGATAGCACTGAGTTGCAACCTTTGACCTTTGAAGTGTGCACTCATTTATTATAAAGTCATACTACAAGTTTATTCATGTGAGAGTAGTTTTTACAAAACCTAGAGTGTAAATGATGTATTGTGTTTATTCAGTTTATCACTGTTAAGCAATTACTTTATGGAAAATTAAAAGAAAAATTATTATTCTGAATAGTCGAGCTTTTATGAAACTGTAGCAAGCTTTGTTCTTAAATGATGATGCTGTTGTAATGCACACATTCTCCACATTCACGTGTGCTGTAATTACACTGAAACACCGATTTTACATTTTCCCGCATTATACATTCAATCTTTATGGTCCAAATGTAGCAGAATGTTATAAAATTTCCTTCATTTGAATTTTTTTCACCAATGTCCCCTGAAAAATGTAAAATTGAGGTTCCACTGTGTTTATTTGGCCAGTTGGCATTCCAATCTGTATAATGTTATGAGAGGGCTATATTTTATGTGACAAAATTTTTGGTAATGGCATACACAAGAGAGGTGCCTGGGTGCACTCCCTAAATCCACCTTTGTATATTTGTCAAAAAAGATGTATTTTAAAACTTTTGAACTTGCATATATTAAAAATTTATCTAATTTTCAGGACCATTTATTTGTTGTTTATGAGAATGCAGCTAACAATGAGAAAGAGAAGGAAAAGACAGCTGTGTATGATCAGACAGAAGAAGAAAGTGCTACACTGACAGAAAGTGATGAAAAAAGTGATCATATGTCCAAACAAGAGAATGAGGAATATTGGCTTGTCGGTAAAAAGAAACGTACAAGAGGAAACATTCTTGAGAAGAAGTACAAGTAAGAATATTAGAAATAATTTAGATTGTGTAACTAGGTTGTTGGAAAATTTGTCAAACTTAAAGTAAGTTGATGGGTATACGAGGTTAGGTTAGGCTATACTTAAGGACTCTTTAGATTGTTGAGTGTCAGTTTCCAGAAAGCCATGCACTACAATGGATAACTCCACCCTGATCCGAATTATCTGAAATTCATCTGTTCCTGCATGGTGTTTTGTTAAGAAACACACACACAAAGACGATATATACAGATATTTAATGTCTACAATATAAATACACTATGAACTACACAATGAACATGAAGTACTCCAAATTCAGCTGTAGAATGTGCATCTATAGTGCACTTGAAATCGCCCGCTTGTGTCACGGTTCTTTACATGAAGACTTGCTCGGCAATTCCCAAGCAGAGAGATGGCTCAGCTCTTGGGATGTTCCCGAATTTTACGTGTGGGTGTGTGTTTCAGTTCTTAACGTCTGCAGGAGGCTCAGCAGTTTTTTACTCCCACACATGCACACATGTCTCACACATAATATAAAATCACTTTACACTTGATGAATAAACCCAAAAAAAAGAGAAATGAGATAAAAAACACTAATTATATACAGTGCTCACTGAACATGAATGTATACGAAAAATGTATAAGATTTCCAAACCAATGAGATTTAGTCGGAATGCCTGCAAAGTATAGTATATGTCAACATTTGAGGCGAGAGATATAGTCGGACAACAAGCAAAAGAACTTGCGAAGAACTGTGTGTCCTATGCATCGTACTTGAGCATGGAGGGGAAGCTGTCTGAAAGCTTCTGGCCGAAGGTTCTTTTGTTTGGGGTCTCTCTATAATTATATCTTGTTCTAGAAATTATTTTATTAATTCTATACTGGTTCCATTTTGAACCAATACTAATAATCATGCAGATTCCTGCAGATACCAATAATTGACTGCTGTAGCAATTTAAAGTAACTCAGAATATTTATAAACTTTGTTATTTGTGTATAGGTATTGCAAATGAGCTCTACTATATGAATCGTCTTCTTGTAATCAAGGGTCCACATTGCACAATATTACGGATCCCATTTTAAACTGTAGGTCCAATCTTGATTAGCCTATGTGCATAAAATGGATATAAAACAACAATTCAAAAAATCAGACAAAAATACCATATCAGTCTACCAAGTTTTTATTCTAAAATATTCACAAGTTCACATATGGGGAAAGCGGTTACAGTGGTACTCAGATTTAAAATTTTTCTGCATTATACATTCAATCTTCATGGTCTCAATATAGCAAAATGTTTTAAAGTTTCCCACATTTAAAGTTTCTTCACCTTACTCCCTGATAAACATAAAATTCAGTTTCCACTGATTAGAATAGCTGCTAATTACAACATCCATCTTTCTTTATATGATACTGGTGTAAAATTAATGAAAAATAGGCATTTTGTATACTGTCCAGAATATTTAGACACAAGGAAGTATCATGTGGAATTATGTGGACCTGAGATGCTCTGATACTCAGCTCAGCTCTCTACATTTGGTCATTGTAGAAGGCTAAAGTTAAATATGGAGAAACTAGTACTCACTTTTATCCGCAAAGCTGTTAATTCTTTCTTGATTAATTTCAGTGGCCACTGCCACCATCCTCGAAAGGAAATTTTCAGAATTTTACCTGTTAAACTATAGAATAGTTGAAATTTACCTTTTGCCTCTTCCTGTAGCATGCATTATCCTTTGTCTAGTGCTTCTAATGAAAGCAAGGATTAACTAATTTTGGGGCTTCCCCGATGCTGTAGAGGTAACGTTGTTGCCTTGTAAACATGGGGTCTCGGGTTCTGTACCGGTGGGGGTACATTGCATGGTGGTTTGGATCCCACTTTAAACTGTAAGTTCAGTCCCAATTAGCCTATCTGTGCATAAAGTGGACTTAAAACAATGATTCAAACAATAACTAATTTTGATCCATGAGAAAAGTTGATTCGAGTTTTTACCTGCTTGACGAAAAACAGCTTGGAAAGTATCTCTTCTAAACCGTATTTCTCTATGAATTCCCTAGAATTGCTAGTTCTACCATAGTGTTTCTAAGTCAGCATTAAACATTTTATTTAAACTGCCAATATTATTTATAAGACTCTTTGCTCTTTTCACATCAGTCCTACTGTATGCTGAATACAAAATGTGCTCAACATTTTTCACTGTTATTGATTTGCACTAACTTGGATTGTAACACTATGTTTCGAGAGAACATCTCTTCTCTCGTCTTCAGATGAACATTTTTATCCTCCGTGTGATGGGGATTGGGCCTACAATATACATGTAGGAAGGTCTGATCCCCAGCACAGGCAAAAATAAATTATTCACCTGAAGACGAGAGAAGAGGTGCTCTCTCGCAATAGTGTTAGAATAAGTATAAGGAGTAACTTAACAATGGATAATGTCCAATTAATAGGGGCATGCATATTTCGTTTTTGATGAAAAAACGAAATGTGAAAAACACATTGTAGTGTTAATTTTTCATGTTTTTGAAAGGTGTGAGATGCATTTTGTGACCATGTTTTGTCACGAAATAATGCGCAATGAACTGCAAAGAGCGAAACTAACTCTTAAACACGAAATTTAGGGTTTATTCACCGGCGCGACACCTTCTGAGGTCTGAATTATCCTGAGAGTTATGCAATTCCTTGAAAATTGATCAATTCTGCCGTTAATATTGGAGAAGCAAAAATGGACTCCTTTACACAGAAATAAACTTAATACTCTGATAACTACAAAAATGTGCTATTAGAAGTGAAATGTTAATTCAGTGGAATAAGTGTAGCTTTTAAATCAAATTTAGGATTATATTCACAAGTTTGAAACCAAAATGTCTTTTTATATACTACTTTTCATCCAATTTTTCACTGCTATAACACCGATATTTTATTTTATTTACCGCTTTTGAACCTGAAATTGACTCAGTTTTTGTACCGAAATTTTGCTTTTTTTATTTACCAAAAATATGTGCCTTTACCAATTAACATTGCATATTAATAAAGAACCATTGTCACCAACTTTCATAGAATTATGCCTGTTCTTTTCTTGTTTTGCTTTACTTTTCGGTGAAGGTGTTGTTATAATTTTTTTCTTTCCATCTGCAGATGTTCCCACAAGGCATGCTTGTACAAATTTAGCAAGGATGAATCGCTGAAGCATCATATGAAGTGCCATGATATGGATCCATCGAGTAGAGGTTTCTCATGCTGTGAATGTAAACAGCATTTCGAACGATGGTGTCAGTGTGCAATGCATCTATGGAGGGACCATGAAATTGATGTTGATCTCTTGGTGTGCCATATGTGTAACACATACAAAACTGTCACTTTGGCTAAACTCGAAAATCACCAGAAAATTCACAGCGAAGCAAGGGGGTATACGTGTGACGTGTGTGGAAAGGGCTTTAAACAATTATCCCAGTTAAGAAATCACAGGGTGGTACATTTAGATCGCCGTAGCGGTGATGTGAAAAAGTGGTACACGACAAAAGAATGTAGCCTTTGCTTCAAGCAATACGCAGATTCTAAGTGTCTCAGAAAACATATTCAGGCGGTCCATAGCAAATTACGGCCGTACGTGTGTAATATCTGTGGACATGCATCTGCAAGGAAAGCAATGCTGCAGTTGCATCAGCGACAACACACGGGGGAAAAACCTTACCAGTGTGACCAGTGTCCTTTCAAGACCGGTGACCATAATTCCATGCGTCGTCATAAAATGCGCCACACCGGAACTCGTCCGTACCGGTGTCCTCACTGCAGTTACGCGTCGATCCAAAGCAACTCGTACAAGAATCATCTCAAGAACAAGCACCCCGGTTTGGAGGGAGTGTTTGCCTGTGATCAGTGTCCGTTCAAAACAGTCAGCGAGGAGTCGCATTATATTCACATGAGCGATCACAAGAACGGTCTGATAACTCGTAAATCCGAAGACGAAGGAATGGATAATTCGAACGATGTCGAGTTGTTTCCAGGCAATGTAGCGGCAGCGCAGTTAATATACAGGTGCCTCAATGCATTTTCTCATGACGGGAATGCGTTAAGCTCGGTTCCACTTACGGGGAGTGCAACGTCGCCTGATGGTTCTACGCAAACAATAACCATCCAGATTCCGACAAAAGACGACACCGAAGATGAAGAGGAGGAACATTGCTTTCTAGCCATTCAGCAACCAAAATTAGATTTTATGGAGGGAGATGTAGATTCTGGTGGAATAACAATTCCAGCGGATAGTAACGATAATAAACCTCCAGATATTGCTCATTCAGCATTTCAGCAACAAATCGTTGTAGATTCTCAACAGTCTCAATTAGTGTCATAAAATAACAATCTTTGATATATTTTAATCATCATTATTAATGAAGATAATAATGTAATGTGAATCAGTTTGGTTGTGATTCGTTGCTACATTCTATTTATCTAGGTTTTGATTTTTAGTCCTAAAGAATGTTATTTTGTACAGATTTTGATTAATAAATTTATAAATATGTACCTTACAATGATCACTTGGAAATCCTGGAAAGAGTTCAAAATATATGTACAATATTGATTGCAAATCCAGATGAATTCTTTCTGTTAACGAAGTATAGGTTCTCATACTAACATCAATCTGGTGAAGTGCACTTGTGATAGGTGTTCATTTCAAGGGCTGTATTTCAATTTTAACTCTTAATGTCCACTCTAGATAACTTTTTTTAAAAATCACGTTTTTCCCAGCTTCGGTTTTGGGGCTTTTATCTGTGATTTTTCTCAACCATTCAATCATCCCTTTTTTGTAGTTTGGTTCTAGCAGGTCATTTGTTAGTATGTGGTCTGAGGCAAAATGTAACCCCAAGTTATTTTGGCTACAAGGTCCTGTTCACCACTTGAGAAACATGATCACAACATGTTTTTATACTTTTAATCTATTGTAACCATGTTTAAACTGTTCTACCACATATTCTGTTCTCCCATCCCCAATTGATCTCAAGCTGAAAATTGGGAAGACAAATCACAACGTTGTGATTTTCTCTCATAATATATCAAGGACACATGGCATTTAAAGAACACATGCATTTTCTACATTTAGTTTTAAATTTAAATTTGTTTTGCTTTCTTCTTAATTCCACTCCAACTTGTTGCAGATGATCTTTTGAATGGAATATTATAAAATAATGGCTTAATCCAGTGGTTCCCAAAATTTTTCGTTTCATGGCACTTTCAGTGTTTCAAGATTTGTGCACGGTGCCCAAGTCAGAATGTAGGCTCAGTTACTGTGGTTAGGTTGGGTTGCTTCCCTTAAGTTAAAAAAATGAACATACATTTTAAATTCAGAAACATTTTATGTGTAAAAAGTACTAAATCAACACATTGAATTTCAATGAAAATATTGGAACATTTTGCAGCGCCGGGTGCTGCGACGCACACTTTGGGAATCACTGGCTTAAACACCAGTTACTAGACTTCATGTTATCTTAGTTTTTTTAAAAATAATAATAATAATAATAGTTTCTGCAGTAGGCGATCCAGTGTGTATCATGGATGTTACAATGCGTATGACTAGAGCCTGGAAGTTAGGCAAAAATACCTATATTTTATTGTTACAGATATAAAAATGACTTAATATAAGTTCATGTCAGGGTATTATGGTTTTGTACAAGAAAGTTTATTTTGCCTATTTGCATGTATAATGCCTATTTACCAGATTTTCAAACTAAACTTTGCATTGCATTTAAAAAATTGCAATAGCCAATATTTTCTAACTCCGTATTGTAAAAATCCACTTCATATTTCAATTACATTTCTGGCACCCCAAAACTTCTTTCTGGAAGGACATGATTTCCAAATTTGTGGCTTCTGTTGTAAAGGATCAATCGTCTACTCAAGTCAAAGCAAGCAGCATCAATAACCCCATCCCTTCCTTTCATTCAACTGCGAACATGTGCGTATGTTGTGTTGTAGAATGTCTCAAAGGGATAGAGGGACATCATTGACTATTAAAAAACTAAACTTGATTAATTTCGTGAAAGAATTCAGTGATGCTTTTTCGACTGATGGATTGATCTTGTTTTGCCAAGTCTGTAAAACGTCTGTGAACTGCATGAAAAAGTATGTTCAGCAGGATGTACAAACTGTGAAATGGAAATCTGCTCTTAGAGCATGATTTAAAGATTTTTTTTATTTCGTAGCAAGTTTTTAGTGCTTTTTGCCTACTTACTTTGAATATTTTTAGTGCCAAACATCTGGTCTCTACGTGTAACCACTATTGTACATATTTCATCAATTTCTGCAGAAAAAAATAATTGATGAGGATAAAATGTAGTCTTCATTTCCACTAATTGGTTTAAGCCAGTGGTTCCCATAGTGTGCACCATG
Source organism: Lepisma saccharinum (assembly GCF_977018435.1). NCBI lineage: Eukaryota > Metazoa > Arthropoda > Insecta > Zygentoma > Lepismatidae > Lepisma > Lepisma saccharinum. The sequence goes on along the minus strand of NC_139250.1, from coordinate 17,434,122 downwards.
GCACCCTGGCTGACTTACTGGCACTGGGAAATGTACCAATATTTTTACTGAAATGACACTTATTCCAAATATGTGCTTATTTAGTACTTTTTACATGTAAAATGCTTCTGAATATGTAATACAAAGGCTGTCGCAGAGAAGGTGAGACTAATTCTTGTATAGGAAAACAGCAACCTCCATTGGCTAGCAAATGTACTAGGGTGAATATTTGGTTCATTAGCTGCCGATTGAGACCAAAATGAGCGCAATAGGTCAAAAAGTCATGACTGCGTAGCAGTTAAAAGACAAGCATGTACAGTCATGGAAAAAAGTTCTTCCCCATAAGGCTTTAATAGGAGCAAGTAATGCAGGAGGGTAGGTAACACATATTGCACCCTTCGATGATCGGGTGATTTTGCCTGTCTTAACACCGAGAAATGTGTTCCACGCGAAGGTCAACATGACAGGAAAGCAAAGAGGGTCAAGTGACTATTGGTTACGTGGAGTGTTGTGCTTCTCCACGTCCCCAGTTCTTGATCCACATTGCAGAAAAAGTAGAGCTGCATGCAATATATGAAAATAGGTTGTTTTCAACTACACGCTTAATTATGATTTTCCCAATTGTAAATCTATCAGACGTGTCTCCCGATTTAGTCGGGACAGTCTTTTACTTTGAATTCCTGTTTGTCATAGGCGTAACTTGAAGGGAGCAGAAAGGGCATTTGGAACCCCCCCCCCAAAATCAGGTTTCTTAAAGCTGCTAAAACAGGAATTAAATACTATGATTTGACGCGTCCAAAAAAGTATTATATTGAAAGATTTTTCCCAAATACGTAGATAGAAATTTAATACTTTGAAAGTGTCTCAGATTTGTTTATTGTCACAACTTAGTGTGGCACAGGTCTACTACAAAAGTGGAATTTCGTAACAGAAATATGAACCCACTCCTTTTATTTCGTAGCCGATTTCATCTTGAAACTGAAATTAAGAATATTAGTTAATAATGTCATTGGTAAACAATAAAAAAATGTGTTAGACCCAATTCTTTAATACCTTATCATAATCTTTATCGCAAGTTGAAATTTTGTTGTAAGTCCACTGTATGCAAAAAAAAAAAAAGGTAAAGTTCTCACCTGTGCTTGGCGCTACGCTATGAAGGGGTATAGGGGGTGTGGGGGTAACGCCCCACACTTTCTTGATTCGTTCGTGAGTGGGGGTGATGTGATCAGCATCACGCCCCTGACCGCCTTTACCACCAGGGTTTCCCCCAGGTACCCATGTCATTCGACGCTGGGTGGGCGCTGGGGCCGCTTCCAACGTTAGAAAAGTTCCCGGGCTTGAACCGGCCGGGAATAGAACCCGGGACCTATAGCATGGTAGTCAGACGCGTTACCGACTGAGTCACCGGCACAGATAGACTAATCTGAAGTGCATACAGTTTAAAGTGGGATCCGAACCACTATGTGCGATCACCTGGTATCGTACCCCAGACCCCTTGATTACAAGGCCTTACCACTACGCCATCAGTGAGGCGCACACAATCTTTGTATTTTGACCTTTTTAAACCTATATGTATCATATAAGAGGTTGTTTAACGTTGCTATGCCTCTATGGATTATACCCTTAGCCAGTATTCGAGCACATAGCATCAGGTTTCATAGAATATAAGCTTCTCTTCCATGTTTATGGTTTCCTGTCTGCAGTAGAAAAACTGGCTTTCTTTCAATAGTCTTCCAATGGTTGCATATCATATCACTCAAATTTGATTCATTCGTTTCGAACACAATCCCCGATGGCGCAGTGGGATCGTGGGCGCCTTATAATTAAGGGATCCCGGGTTCGATACTCGGTGGAGGAACATAGTGGTTCGGATCCCCCTTTAAATTATAGGTCCATTCACGATTAGCCTAACAGGACATAAAGTGGACTTAAGACACCAAATCAAGCAACTAACACAATCCCGTTATTGTCCAGATTATCGAATCCATAACCTTCGTCGCGAATAACATAAGCAGGAAGACAACGTGAAATCACCGAACAGAAACAGAACCTAAAACCTACATCGGATAGATTGGATTAAGTCGACGATACAGCACGGGTTCTGAAATGAAAAAGAATACGAAAGTTGAAGGACCTCTATACGCACCCACTTTTCCTCCACTCAATGGGGAAGATATCCTTCTAGCTGAGAAGCCTTTACGTAGGAGTGCCCTGAGGGAACTTCAAGGCCACTACGATAAAGTGCAATGACGGGACCAAAACATACGACAGATAGCTGTGTTCCTCCTTATTTCGTACGCCATTGATAACTGGAACACGTGACCTCGTCTTTGGTAGAGCAGAAGCGTGCTTGCTTGCCACCACCCTTTAGTCCAGTGACCTTCGCCCGTAGTCAGCAAGAGTGAATGACTCACCATATACTTGTCTGTGAGGCTACACAAGAATAGATATTTCGTTAGTGGCTGTAAGTATTGTTTCATCTGCAGTTATATCAGTTACCATTTCAATAGTTTCCTTCCTAATGGTTACTTTAGTGATAAACATGTAAATTAGTTCTCGAGAGTGAACGTTTTATCTATTTGAACGGGGGATTTTTATACAGCCTGCATGTATTATTTTTTCCTGAAACAAGAAGAAATTCGAAGACGCAAAAAGAGTTTTATAAGAGTAGTTAACAAAAGGAAAAAAGAAGAAGAAATCGAAAATGTAAATGATGAAATAAATTATGGTAGAGATCGAGTGAATAACATTTTGTCATGGGGCCTCCTCGATGGCGTAGTGATAACGTCGTCGCCTTGTAATCAGTGGATCCCGGGTTTGATACACGGTGGATGCACATAGTGGTTAGTATCCCACTTTAAACTGAAGGTCGAGTCCAGATTAGCATATCTGTGCACCAAACCAAAACTAAGAAAGAAATTGTCACAGTGTAAGAAAATTTCATGTTCAACCACATACGAAACACAAGGGAATAATATATTGCAGTTTGGAGTTCACATCTGTAGCATCTAACCAGCACAATTATGAATCGCAACATATCGTATCAGATCCATTTTTATTATACATGTATGATAATATAAGAGAAGTAGAGGAAAGAGAAAACCAAGCGAAACACGGACGCCTTCTCCAGAATTTCAAATCTCGTTACATAAGGTTCTGGGTTGGAGTCCCGAACAGGCATGACTTTCTTGTTCTTGCCCTTTTATCTGCTTCATTTCATCATAATTCATCGTTATGGTTTACCTGCAGGGGAAGAATACTGGCAATAATTGCCAATACAAAGCCAATGACAAACAGAACAACTCGATTACGGAGGTGCCAAGAAGAAACGAGACTTGACAGTTTCTCCGTCTCTCGGTTTGTCGAATTGAAAATTGCTCTCCCGTTCTCGGTCTCGATTAGTTAAATATAGAAATCGCAAATGTATGTGAATGAATATACATGTATTTTATATATTCCGGTTTTGTAGGAGATTTCGTGAGAGATGAAATAAGTACTCTTCCATCGTATTTATTTTTATAATTTTTATTCCCTGTTCGATGATCGCGACGATAAGGACGAGTGACCATTACATGAAATTGATGACGAAATAGTCAAACACCCCCGACAAGGACGGTACTCAAACCCGGGAACTTTGGCGACGATATCGAATGTCAATCACTTAATGAGCTTGACCACCGAGCCTGCTTAATGTTGTTTCTGTCAGGTAATTCGTAATAATATCCCACATTCACTATCATTTGCTTCATAATTTATCTTATTGTTGTGATTAACCTGAATTCAAAGAATTAGTTGAAAGGCAAAAATGCAAGATTGAATGTCTCTGATGTTACTTCGTGCCGAATAATATGACGTGGTATTATGATATGAATTTATTAATCATATAATATGCCTATTCATTCCATTGATTGATCCCAATTGAGCACACAAAATATGCTATAATGTCCACTCCATGGAGGAGTGGCTAGCACAGCGCGCTACGATGCCATGGGTCCCTGGTTAGAATCTCGACTTGGGCGTGGGTGTCCTTGGTAAGTGTCCCTTCATCAATTTCATCATAGCATCACTCATCTTCATCGTCGCTATTTGCCAAAAGTGAAAGAATAGCAAATCTAAATAACAAACATCCAATCAAATCGAACATCTCTACCGATTTAATTCTATACGGTACCGAATTCCCACTTTATTACTGCATCTTAAGTCATTTTACAGCATCTCAATTGTTTTCCGATTCGAAAACATTTGGAATGTTGTTTTGTGCAGTTGATTGTGCATTGTTTCGTTGTTTGGATTGTTTAATTAACGTCGCATTAATTAGTTTTAGACCAATCGTGACGGGGGAAGCAAGAGCACAAAGAAAGCAAAAAAGACAAGGAAGAGACCACGGCTTTCTTTAAAGATAGCATCCCGTGAATACAACTCAAGTGACTGCAGAATATTATGAATAAAATTTATTTCGCTTTTTCCTTTTATTTCTGTTTCAGTTATTTTACTTCGCTTTTCTTCTACCACTCACGTTACTCGTGTAGGTGAGGAAGAATTATAAACTCGTGAAATGGACGATGGTACAAAAAAATATATGCCTCTCCCACGGTTCGAAACTGTCAGTACAAAATATTGTCTTATTTTTAAAATTTACGGGCAAATATGGTTTGTCACGTAGTAATTTTCGCTTATCTCTTTCTCAAGGGGTTCCATTGCCTCTCTGATGTCGTAGTGGTAACGTCTTCGCCATGTAATGAAAGGCTTCCGAATTCAATACCAAATAGAGAGGCATTTGGTTCGGATCCCATTTTAATCTGTAGGTCCAGTGCATGAACTGGACTTAAACAATTAACGTGTGGCATGTGGTCTGTGATGAGAACCATCATTTCAGCGAACCTCTTGACAATGACTCTAATATCACTTGAAAGAATAGTATTTCTTTACGAGTAGGTCTTGTCAAGAAACCAGTTCCTGAAATTTTCTTCTGGAGGCATCGTAGCACCCAGCTGTTTGTTGTGGCTGGGGCACGAGTCATGTGACTCATGCTATCAAAGCTCAATCCTTCCCGAGAACTCAGAATCACCAGGCAAACTTAAGCGAATATTTTGTTATTTGGGTTGCATAAACAACAGGCTTTAAGACGTTACGAAATTCTACGTCCCGTGGCCCAGGTATTTTTTTCTAAGACTGTACATGGACCCCTCCAAGAATCATTAAAATGAAACAGAAAATTACAAACCACAAAATTTTTATTCCGAATCAGCCATATCGAGTAGCCGTACATCTTTTTCAAAATAGGCACCATTGACAGCTAAGCAAGCGTCCATACTCTTCTTCCATTTTGTGAATGTCTTTGAAAATTCGTCATCAGGTAGTGAACTGAAGAAAACTTGCGCTGCGGTGATCACTTCTTTGTTCGTCATGAAATGACAACCACATAAAGTGGCCTTTAAAAGTGGAAATAGCCAAAAGTCTCAGGGTGCAAGGTCCGGGATATATGCTGGATGCAGGAAAATTTCTATTTTTCTCTTTGTCGCGTAATCCTGAAAAGCCCACGCGGTATGCGGGCGTGCGTTATCGTGGTGCAATCTGAAGGAGTTCTTCAAATGCGGCCTCTTTTTTGCTACGTGCTGGCGCAGTGTCTCAATGACTCCTTGGTAATACTGTGGCTCTACTCAGTCTGTCTTGATCAGCATATGCCTGTTGAAACATTGCATATGTTTGCGCAGCACTTTTCCCTAAACGCCAACAAAATTTTATGGCATGTCATTGTTCATCTTGAATACTCATCGCGAAAAGCAATGTTATACACAAAAACCTGGAGGGGTAAACGAAACAAGTTCCACGTAAATCAACACAGCTGCTCACTAACGTGGTTTCAAAACATGTGACAACTTGCAACGGAAACAGAATGAGTCATCCTACACAACGCGACTAGTGCCGAAACCATAGGCAGTGTTGCCAAGCCAGGAAAAAATCTGTCTCACCTTCTCTGCAACAGCCTTTGTATATGTTTATTTTTAAAATTAAGGCAAGCAACCTAATCACACTAATTGAGTGCTATGTTTGATAGGCCTACATTCTGACTTGGATGCCACAGAAAAAATCTTGAAACACAAAGGGTGCCATGAAATAATAAAGTTGGTTTAAGCCATTGCTTCAAATGATATTCTACTAAAAAGAGTAAAGTGAAGCATTTGTGACACGCCTTAGTGGCTCATTTATCCTATTCTTATGTATAATGGATATTGTGAAATATATTTAATTTCTATTAACTTTCAGCTTGTACCACAGAAAGAACAATATGTACAAATCAAAGTTCACAAAATGAACATAATTTATTATTTATTGCAATGATATCAGAATTAAAATTCACTTACACTAAACTTTCTTCGGAACATTAGCTATAATAGGTTTTGGCCGTGTTTTGAACAGCAACTTTTTTTTTACAATAGCCTTCACAATATATTCTGTCTCTGTGCCTTTGTCGTATGTTGAGGTTTCTTCAGCATTAGGCTCCATGTGGTCTTCTCCTGCAGGATTATAGCCAATCACTTTCTTTTCTAGAATAGCAAATGGCTTGTCTAGTGTTATCATCTTTCCATACAGAATGTGGTGGCCAATTATCAATATTGGTATATCCTGCAACATAATAATAATTATCGTTATGCATTTGTAGCTGTATCATAATTTTAAAGTATTTCTGACCTTTTAATTTTTTTGCTTAACATTTAAGTACCAATTAAAAACTCTTTTCCACAATTGGTATCCTTTGTAAATATACAGCGGAACCCTGATTTTACGTTCCTCGTAACATTTTCCCACGTACATTTAATATTCATGGTCCCAATAGAGCAAAATGATATAAAATTTTCCCGCATTTTAAGTTTTTTCAGCTTGGTCCCCTGAAAAAAACGTAAAATCGAGTTTCTGCTGTATAAGCTTACATCTAAATTAATGTCTGCACAGGAATTTATTCTTGTATTTTATAGCTGACCTTGGCGGTGGAGTGCTATGATGTAAGGGGTCCCAGGTTTGAATACTGGTGTGGGTGTTCTTTGTGAGTGTCCCAACATATCATCAATGTATTTAACAAAGAGTGGAAGGAAAGCAACACTGAATAACAAAAATCGAAACTTTTGAAGGAAAATATAGGATGAGGCAGTCAAATGGGAAGATTTAAAAAATTCACAAAAAATGGAGAGCAAATATTAGTTAATTTTTGAACATGAATGTACAGTACATGAGTTGAAATTACAAGTGTACCTGAAAAATGTTCATTTTTTAATATGGTATCAGTAAGATGGAGTCCTAGGTGTTGCACACGTTGTCGGAGCCTCAGAGTAAATCCACCCACGACGCTTCGTAGCATCTCCAACGGAATGTTGTGGATCTGTTGCCGAATTTGCTCCTTCAAGTCATCCCTGGTTCTTGGGAGGGTTGTCCTTGAATACTTTGGATTTGAGGTAACCCCAAAGGAAAAAGTCAGGAGCCAACAAATCAGGTGAACGGGCAGGCCACGAGATATCACCGAATGTACTGATGAGACGATCACGAAATGCGAGTCTATAGACACTGGCAGTATAGCTAGTTGCACCATCTTGCTGGAAGAGTGTTTCTTCATCTGGGTCATAGTCATCGAGGACAGGCAGGAAAAAGGTTACCAATATGTCAGCATAACATCATGGGCGGATTTACTCTGAGATTCCGACAATGTGTGCAAAACCAAGGACGCCATCTTACCGACACCATATTAAAAAAAAAAAAAAAAACATTTTTCAGGTACACTAGCAATTTCAACTCGTGTACAGTACATTCATGTTCAAAAATTAACTAACTATCTCTATTTTTTGTGATTTTTTTAAATCTTCCCATTTGACTGCCTCACCCTATATATGATTTCTTAAGTTGTTGATTACATAAAATTCAAGATGTCTAAATAGTATTACTGACCCTAACTAAATTTTTGTAATAGAAAAAAATATATTTTATGCCACAAATCATTATTATTGACCACACATAGAAGTTTGGTAGGAAAATATGGCTGGTAATGGTGTAATAATTAACCTAAATAATAGAAAAAAGATTCACATTTCTTCAATTTATAATATCCTGCCAAATATACCATAGTGACCATACATATAACTAATGTTTGAAAATATACATTTACAAATGACATTTGAAGGGTCAGGGGGAAAAAATATGAATGTCGATTTTTCGACCATTTTGAGATCGCAGCGCCATCTGATAGTTCCAGAAGCTGTACTATAAGAATGAGAACGGCCTTGGTTGGGAAACGATGAGAAGTGCCTGAAAAACGCATTATTATTTTGGCATATATTAACGTACTTATGGAAAGATATACTTTGTTTTTCATTTCCTGGCAAATCGTCTCGAATGAACATTCATCGTTTTTCCCCCTGGCCCTTCATTTATTCCGAATGCAATTTTCCTCAACTCAATTGTTTCATACCTTTTTTGTATAATGGAGATCACCAATAAATTTCCCCAATAATGACTCCTCGTGTCGTGATTCCAAATCTCCTTGCAACTCGATAATTGCCCAATCTGCTGGTGAGTCATCCTCTGCACTGGAAAAAAGAGAGAAAAACTAAATTTTATTGGAATTTATGGAATTATTTTTTACCTACAACCAGTTAGATATTTTGGATTGTAGAAGAAGTTTTTTAAAATTACATTTTGCATTTTTAAAAAGAAATTCATGTTTTTGTTTTCTCATTTAGGCTATGAGGAACAGTTTCTACATCCAGCGAGTTGCGAGAACCCAAAACTGATCCTCCCCTATCAACCTTTCCTTGTGGTGACCTGGGGAAAGAAGTCTGTGCGTCGGATGATTGTATGGGGGGAGAAAACTTAGCATTACGTTTATAATATTATTTAACTTGTTGTCTTGGGAGTATCAAATTTCTGATGGCATAGAAAAACATATGAACGGAAAAAGAACGTGCTCAATATTTCATTTGTGGTTGGAAAAGTCAAAATGTCCATTTCATTAGACTTAACTAAAAGTTGAAGTTGCCTTTCCATAAGAAATATATGGGATCCTGTACATACTTATTCATCACATTTTTCACAGATCGTATCTGCCTTAATCAACTTTAAAAACCACTTCCAACATGGGGAGGAATTCATGCTCTCTCTTGAATCTCTCAGCAGTTCATATTTCGACATTACTGACATAAATGCCCACCTTGTGCAAAACTGTCCCCCGAAGTCCGAAATAAGATATTTACGTAAATATGTTGGATTTCATGTTTTATCTTTATTCCTTTTGGCAAGTGGAAACCAGAAATACAAGGTGTCTAAAAAGTCCTCATCACTGTATATGTTCAATATGACCTCTGTTGAGTTCCACGCAGGTCTGTATGTGAAATTGCAGGTTGTTGAGCGCAAAGGGAACATAATCTGGAACTACGACATGGCAATCGTCATTGATCCTTGTGTGAATGTGAGCCAGATCGTGAATCTTCATGCTGTTCACCTGGGATTTCAGATACATTGAGGATGCAAAGTCCAATGGATTTAAATCCGGTGAGTGTGGAGCCCACTGAGCAATCCAGTGTTCAGGAAGCATGGTAAGTCTAAAAAAAAAACACTGTCAACCCATGTTATTAGGTTTACTGCCGGTAAACCAACATTTTTCATGTATGTAAAAATTGCTGGAAAATTTGAAGTTGTCAAGACTTCTATTATTGTTTTACTTTTGTTATATCGAATTAATATATACATAACAAATATGTAGATTAAATAAGATTTATTATGGTAAACCAGGTCAAATGTTCAGAATGTGCCAGCCACACTGCTGTCAATTTTACTATTTGGCCTATGATGCAGAACTTTTCAGATATACTCTAGATAGGTTTTGTGTATTCTACCATCATCTGAAAAAATCTCTAGAAACAATTTGTTATTCTTGTTAAAATGTAAGATGATCAACTAATTCAAGTAAAGAAAACAAGTTTATTCACAATAGTAACAACTTTACAAGATTAAATTTTTAAGGGTACAGGTGTAAAATATGGTAAGTGACATTTTGATCATTTCTGAGTTCATTAAGAAAGAAAAGTTATTAGAAGCTACAACGTACATAAATTGTTTTTGTGTTGTGTTTACCAATTCACTAAGTCCAAAGAAAATTGTATGACAGCAATTTCACTCAATAATTGAAGGGGTGGAACATGACCAAAATATCACTTACCATGTTTTACACCTGAGCCCTTCAATTCAATCCTTTTAGTTTATGGGTGAGATGTTGCAGATTTTCCCATTACGTAAAAAGTGCAAATTAGTCAATCCTATATCTGGTTCTTTTAGGCATCAGCCAATACTATACTGAATGCAACTCCAACTGGCAGCTGGGAAACCGCGATCAGTTGAATTTTCTTCGACTGAAATCGAGAATTTTGGAGTCGAAAGGTACCGAACGTTGTTCCGAGATGAAACAAATGAGTGTTGGGTACAAATGTACTGTAAAGCGAGAAAAAGTCTTCTCGGGCAACGATATTGTCAGCACCAGGAATCAGCGGGGGTACAACTGCACACGTGGTCCTACATGAGGGAGTTTCACACGCAAATAGAGTTGGTGTTTAAAGTCCACTTTATGCACAGTAAGGCTAATTGGGTCTGGATCTACGGTTTAAACTGGGATCCGAACCACTGTGCCTCCAGCGGGTATCAAATCCAGGACCCCTTGATTACAAGGCGACGATGCTACCCCTGTGCCATCGGGGAGGCCACATGCAAATAGACAACTGGCAAAAACAGAAGTATGCTTGGCAATGTTGCTTCGGGAAAGCAATGTGTTATGTTCAGTATAAGCAAAGGAAAAACTGCATGTGGACATTGAGTTTGGATTCTCATCTGAATGTACCATTTCAACCAATCTCCAGTCAAAAAAGATTTATGGATAGTGCAACAGGCAAATGGGCCTATTTTCATGATTATGCAACTCTGTCTCAATGCACCTATATGAAACTATACATCTGCAAATGGGTGATCAAGTTGCATGCAGAATGTGGAAGATGCCTGAAACTTGGAAAATATGTGGTAATTAATGTTTGAAACTTGTAGAACACGAATCTGTCGGCAAAGTTGCACAAAGCAGTATCTGTAGTAAAATTTAATACTAGAAAGAAGGAGCATTTGGTGTACATGTTATCTGCTGGAAGTGTGTTTTTCACTTTAAAAAATGTTATAGGTCTATACGTGTAATGAAGGAAAAACTGCAGAAAGATGGCTATCAAATCTAACTTATGTAAACACTGCTCAAAAATGTTTCATGCATATAAAGAAGATGGTCGTTGAGAAATACTAAGATACCGAACCTCCTTGTACTCTTTTCCGAAGTGATACCAAATTGTTGTTCCAAAAGACTGAAGGTAACGGTTCTCCTAGCAGAAAGGCTAATTATCGTAAATTTTGGAAATCATTGTCACACGAAATTTCAACCTTCCTTGAAGTAATGAGCACTGTTTGCATTAGAAAAAAAGTTATGTTGAAAAAACTACTTAAAAATTACCTTAGCAAGCATGCAAACTTTTCATGAACAAGGTATTCTCTATTGACAAGCGACAGTAGCCCCGTCCAGTTGGCTGCACTTTTTAACACTCGGTGCAGTGCAGGTGTATCCAATGTCAAGGGTGGTGGAAGGAAATTATGTTCAACCAACTAGACGGAAAGCGGTGTTAGAGTTCAGAAGATTCAACAAATGCCTGTCTGCTGCTTTAAACGGTAATTTGATTAGTTAGCACGCACCACGTGACCATACACCGGTTTGGAAGATAGTGCAGACACCAATTACACTACTCTACTCCAAATCAATGAACTAGACGACTTGGTGTTGCACCGTGCAACCAACTAGACGGGGCTAGTATCGTAGACTAGTGGGAACGAATGTAGAAGGAAATCGGAACCTTAGTAGAATATCATTTAGAGACTGTATTTTAATGCTGAGAGAACCAAACCTGACCTGCCTAACCTAACCATGAAAGCATATATTGAACAAAATCTTAAGTAAGTAATCGCTAAAACTCCACAGTATGTGTTAACAGACGTAAATCGAAATCGATTCATGTAAAAATTGCATTCGTAGCATGATGAAATGGCAACAATAAAAAAAAGAAACTTGGGCCGATAGGGCCATACAGTAGTTAAAAGTCCAAATCTTTTAAAGCATTTTACAATGTCTCAGACAGTTTCTAGGCTCGTCCGCCCATGATTTCAAACGAATTAGTTTTAAGTTATAACGGAACAGAAATAAAGTGAATGTAACCAATTGACATTTAAGAGATCGTAATCCAATACAACATTAAATGTAAATGTTAATAATTATAAATTCTTAATTTGAGAAAAATCATCCACTAAACCACAAAGAATGCTTACATTTTGATTATAATTTGCATTGTTCATAATTCTACTGCCTCTCAGAATTTACTCCAAAATTTTAAGTTATATTGCTAATAATCTCTGAATCTAAAAACTACTCCATCCTTTTCGCGCGTCAACAAAAACAAAAGCGACAGTCAATTTTTCAGAAATAAGAAAAGCGGAAACTGTATTCTCCTAATTGACCCGCGCCACAATCGTCAATTCGTGGGTTCAGAAGCAAATGTTTTAGAGGAACGCTGAAATCAAACGCTTAAACTGAGCATCATCACATAAAAACAATCCTAATTTATTAATATATAATATACACGAGCGAGAAAATGATATATTACACTTTGTTGTGTTGTACGCTATGGGACTAATTGTAAAATCCTTGCTTTTCTACTTCCGTTTCAATATGGCGCTCGGCGCTGTCGTCTAGAATAGTGATGGGAAAAGTCGTTCCTTTTGCGGATTCGATTTCTTTCGTTCCGCTCACCTAAAGGAATCGATTCCTCCAACTCGTTCCTTCGTTCCTTTCGTTCCACTGCAAGTCGGTCCGACTCCGGCCGTCTCGTTCCAGTTCCACCATGATTTCGTTCACTCGTTCCTTTTCGGAATCATGATTCCTGGAATCATTTCCTCTCGTTCCGAGGAACGAGGCTCATGTTTCGTTCCTCCTTGCCAGGAGAGGAGGTGGGGGAAATTGAAAATAATGTAGGATGGAGTTTTGTGGACCTGGTAATATGTGTGTGTGTTAATTACACGCGGCTAAAGGGTGGGCCCATTCAATGTTATTTTGCAGCGTTTTACACTTCGTGGGTGCACTGCTAAACAATGTGAAATTACAAGTAATTACTTTACTTTGAAAGGAGAAAATTATCATCATGCATTTTTTCCCATTTATTACTGATATTAGCTATAACAAATAGTAATCACACTAAAAGCGATGGAAATAAAGCTAAGAAAAATATGCCATATGGTAAAACAAAATATTTAAAAAAGGCCGATTGCGTGTAATTGATTCGACGTAAATATATCAATACCGGGTTTTTAGAAATATACATTTCTTTTATGTCGACAACAGGAATGGTTCATAACTGATATTTTCTTTTTACCTTGTATATATTCTTGATAAAGGTTGTGTAATGGGAGGGAAAGGGGGAGAAAAATGAACCTTCGAATGTAATTAATAAATTAAATTGTCATGGATGCCAAATGATTACTGCGCTCTTCTCTCAATGTAAATGTATTTTTATAAACTTCAAATATATAGTTACGTCCCTTTCTTTTTAGAATTCGATGTTCTTACGATTCAGATTTCAGCGAACATTTGATTTTACGAAGTGCAGGTGTATCTCTAACACACCCGCATCCTTGCCTCTCTCCAGGCTGTTTGGTCTAGTGATGGGTCGTTCGTGAACGAGTCGTTCAAAAGTAACGACTCTCTCTTGTGAGCGGTGAACGACTCGTTCACCAGAATTGAACGACACGTTCAAAGAGTCGTATGTGTGCCACGACTCCTCCGCCCGCCAAGCAACTATTATTCCATTATTCCCTCTCCTTTCCACGAATTTTGCGAGGAAGGCGCATGCGCAAGTGTATACTCGCCTGGCGGCCGGAATTTTTTAAAGAAAGCAAGTCGATTCTGCGGGCAGCAAATGGGGACTGGAGAGGAGAGGGAGGGTCCTCTCTGTTCCTTTTCCCGTAAAGCTGGCTGAAACGTGCCGTGTACGATGAGAGGGGAAGGAGCATGCTCGCGAGTCGACTCTTTCCTTCGTTCAAAGAGTCGTGGCACACCTTAGCGACTCTTTGAACGAAGGAAAGAGTCGACTCGCGAGCTCGCGACTCGCGAGTGTTGTTTGCAGAGAGAGAGCGCGCAACCTCAGCCCATGACGGGCAGCGAAGAACAGCCAACAAATTTGTCCTGTAGTTTCAAGTTCGGCCAAACCATTAGCGCTAAAATTACAAGAAATTAAATGTTAGTAAAAAATATTAGGGGAGTCTTGTAAAAATTTTGAGAAGGTGTTAGGCACAGACCTCTTGATTACAATATTCCGATTAGCCTTTATGTGCAGATAGGATAGTCGGGACTGGACCTACAGTTTAAAGGAGGATCCGAACCTCCACTTTGTATTGAACACGGTACCCCTTGATTACCGGCGACGTTATCACTACGCCATCGGGGAGACCCGATTAGCCTATTGGAGCATAAAAGTGGACTTTAAACATTGTCTGACAAAATCGTTTTCATATGACGTGAAATATTTCATTAACATTAACGTGTAAATATTTTACTAATGAAAACAGCATTAAAGAATAAATATAGAAGTTTAATCATAAATCTCATCGTACATGATACTGCAAAAAAGCTTTTATTGAATGACTGCAGAATTAGGAACAACTACGTAAGATGGACATGGGTCATGTTCACGAGTGATATAAACAGCTGTTGGCCATCTGCGGTGAGCCTACGCGTTAAGGTGTTTTACTAGTAGAAAGCAACAATAAAAAAAAATACATACGTTTAATTTGGCCCGCTTTATAGAAATTCGATCATACATTATGATATTGGCAGAAACTTATATTGAATGACTGTAGAACAACAAAAAGCTATGGATATGGGATGGACATGGATAATGTTCAAGAGCGATATATATTTCTTAAACACAGCTGTTAGCCATCCGCGGAGAGCGAGCGGGTGGATCCTACTTTAAACTGTAGATCCAGTCTGCTGGCGAGACTGCCGCCGCCGCGCCTTGTGTAAGAGAGCTCGCGACTCGCGAGCGAACGATGAGTGAGCAGAAGAGTCGCTAAGGCGAGCGAGTCGTTAAGGTGCTCCACGACTCTTCGTGCCGTCTCGAGAGTCGTGAACGATGAGTGAGCAGAAGAGTCGCTAAGGCGAGCGAGTCGTTAAGGTGCTTAATGACTCTTCGTGCCGTCTCGAGAGTCGTGAACGAATGATGGGGAAAGAGTCGTGGGACTGTGCTGTGACTCTTCGTGCTGTTTCAAGAGTCGTGAACGAGCGATGATGTGTCGCAGCGCAGATCTGGAGTGCATTTTGTTGACTCGCTTTCTCACATTTGTTGCGATATTAAAACCAGTGATCGAATGAAAAAAAGGAAGAATATGTAAATGCACGTTATTACTAATAAAAGGTTGATATAATTATATAGCATTTCTGTGTATGCTATCGTACTGCATAATTTGCATTATCCGCAGCATGAAATGTAAACTGAAACAAGATACAAATATAGA
Organism: Lepisma saccharinum; assembly: GCF_977018435.1. NCBI lineage: Eukaryota > Metazoa > Arthropoda > Insecta > Zygentoma > Lepismatidae > Lepisma > Lepisma saccharinum. The sequence goes on along the minus strand of NC_139250.1, from coordinate 17,418,516 downwards.
AAATCTCACTCATGAGGCAGAGTAATGAAAACAAGTATGTGCAATAAATTTTGTTTGTGTGTGTGTGTGTTTACTGTTTACACATATATGTATATCCATACACATACAGAATCGTATTTGTATTTTTCTTATTTTATGCCGCTTTTCTTCAAATTTTAAGTAATCGCGACGATGAGGATGATGCGTGATGATACAGATGAAGGGACACTCGTAAAGAATATCCTTGGCCAGACCGGGACTAGAACCCGGGAACTTCTGTGGCAAGATCAAATGTCGATTACTTCAGAATCTTGGCCATCTAGTCGGCTACACGCACACACATATACACAAAAATGCAATACAATTTATTAATCTTGAAGGACGTACGTTGTGTTCGTTTACTTAAATACAATCATCTGCTTCAACACCTCCTACCCCCTTCCCCCTCTTCAGGCATGTGTTTCGAGAAAAAGAAGCTTGGCGACTCTTTTGAACGACTCATTTGAACGACTCTTCTCAGTGAGCGAGCGCTCATGAGTCGACTCGCACAAATGAACGGCTTGAACCCATCACTAGTTTGGTCGGAACGAAACCTCGGAACGATTCGTTCCGACTCCAAATTCTCGTTCCGATTCCAAAAACTCGTACCAAGGCTCACTGACTAGTCCTTCAAACGTACAGTCACCCTATTGGGGAGCTTGGAGCGAGTTAAAAACTGTAGTAACGCCCTCCATACGCTGGTCAAGTCGTCTGCTGGGCCCGCGCATGGGTGCGGCCATATTGGCAATAAACAACCGGTTGCTACGGTCGTTGCTAAGGTCGGTAACATGGCGTTGGCCATAGAACGTTGCTGAGGTTTTGGAAAGATGAGCCGAAAACAATGAAGGAGGGAGGGTTAGCATGTAAGGAGAACCACTTTCGTGGTTTCAGATGCATAAGACAAGAAGGCGTCGTCGAAGGAAGGGTGCAAGCAAGCATGAAGGAAAGAATATGATGTTAAGCAAAGCGATACTTTGATGTCGCACGTGTTGTGACTAGCACTTTTTCGAAAATTTTGCAGTGGTTTTCTTAATAATAGCTTTGTGTATGTGCGAAGAGATGTTTGTTTCCTTTCTTTATATTTACGTGAACCAGATTAAATATTTTACATAACCAATGTAGCCTCTATTCCTTTGTTGCGAGCCTATTACGAGGACAAAAGGGTTGAACACAACATGTGCCGTTTCCTCTGTCCATCATTATCTTGTTATTATTCCAACTTATCACTTTATCATGTTCTTTTATGCAAACATATTAGAATGAAAACGATTTGTTGTAGTTAATAATGGGCTCCCAAGCTGAAAACACCTTCAGGTCGATCAGTAGGCTCCAGGCGCCAGGCATTTATCCAGTAGCGTAACTAACATGCTCTGCGCCCCCCCCCCCCCCCGCGCTACTTTCATTTCTTTGCCCATACTCGTTTAAAAATATACAAATATATTTCTTTTCTAAAATATTAATTCACGCCAACATTTATATTAGGTATATAAAAACATGAAAATGCATACATGTAATTTGAATCAATGTAAAAACTGATACGAAAGGTTAAGACAACAGAGAAACTGTAAAAAATTATATATTATAATTATATATGAAAACAGACTGTTATTACAAAAATTACGATATTGTCAAATGATCATTAGCAGTCCTCTGCATTTTTTCATGGAAGCAAATTCTTGTTCTCACTCCTGACATTGTGCTTCTCAAACAATTTTTGATGAATTTTAGCTTTGAAAATCATTTCGACGAGGAAGATTTTTTTCTTAACTTCTCTTTTCCGTTTGGCAAAAATTGTAAGTAGGGCGAAAATCAGCGTTGCCAGCATGTCGCCTAGTCTACCCTTCGGCTACGCAAACCTTCAGCTAATGAAGTTTTGTTTTTCTAATCTGGTAATCCACTTTCTGCTTGTGATTAACATTTTCTGTTTGCAGTTGTAGAGGCATAAAATATAATATGTTCGGTTGAAAATATATTTTAACGCCGAAAGTAAACCTTATATGAACTATAGGTCTTTCTTAGTTTATCATCCTTACTGCGCCCCGAAGCTCGTGTGCCCCCCTCCCCCGCACCCGTGGTTGCAGGGGTGTTATTTACGCCACTGCATTTATCACATGTTCAATCTTTCGTTCAATAGTCCTTAATGCACACAGCGATATGCATAACTCGGAAAAGGGGTGAATTTCCAAGAAGCTGGAAGATAAGCTTCTAGGGGAGAGATTTCTTTCGTATTGCTGTCAGTTTGCCATTGTCAGTTGTGTTGTGTTCCTGTGATAGAATAACTTAATTGTTTTAACGTTATTTTATTTATCTCAATTCCTCATAATCTACAAATTTAATTCCAATTTAAACTGTAGGTCCAGTCCCGATTAGCCTTACTGTGCATAAAGTGGACTTAAAACACCAATCAATAATAATAATAATAATAATAATAGTAATAATAATAATATACCATTGTTATCTTCATATGCATTTGTTATTGTTGATATTAGTAGTAGTAGTCGTCCCTATTCATTTGTGGTTGCTGTTCCGGCTATTGACTGAACTTTACACACTCCCAATATTACTACTACTACTATTAAAATATGTCAATGGTCTGAATACCCCTACAAGAATGCATTGTAGTTTTTGAATACCCATTAGTGCAAAGGCACGAAATATGTCTAATGTGCACAATGATTTTAATCATACGCATAGCAATAAGACATATCTGACCACAGACAAAAAGCCATGCGACTTACCCGTCAACAAGCCGGTGTAGCTGAAACCGAAGAAATCGTAAGTTGCCGGTCACTTTCATGGAAAGTGCCTGCTTTTGTTCTTCCATTTCTTCTTTAACTTGTCACCTGTAAGCAACCTGTATTTTATGTACGTATTCTTCTGAATCTAATCTTTACAATGGTGTAAGATACATATTACCATTTTCGTTGAAAAACCCTGTCACTAAGAACAAAAGGTATCCCTTGCGGTCCGTTTCCAATACTAACTGCATGGGGAAAGTACGGACAGCGCGTTGTATATTGCCAGGTATACCGTTGCTATAGCGACAGCGCCGGAAGTGACGTTCACTAGACCAGCGTATTATATTTGGCTTCTTGGTTGGTTCCTTCTGACCTCAATAGCGGGTGAAGGAGGGAGAGGAGTTTAACCGCGATGAACCCAGCAGGAAACTTTCCTAAAAACGGGAAATTTTGGAGCCAAGGAAGGGAAAAGGGTGAAACGTCTAAAATGTGCAAGAAACTGTGGAATGAGGGCCGTTTTTTCAATGTTCAGTTAAGGTTCATGTTAGCACGTAACTGGAAGTTAGTGAAAATTTCTGTTTTTCAATGTACAGTTAGCTCGTAACTTGAACTCTGGTGGCGATTATCTTTACTGGTGCTTCTTCTTGCAGTTACCAGCCTAACTGGAAGTTACGAGGCAACATGGATGCCTCGTGCAGCTATCGAAATTCCACACTCGCAACTTCACTGTCAGATTAAACAAGATACGATTCATAAAACTTTTAAATTGGTACAGAAAAAAACTTGTTTTGTTTGGCAGAGCTTACCAACGTCCATGCAAATATGGAAATTAAGCAGCGTAGTTGCTAGAATTCGCTTGGTAAGGTTGTGTTAGAGAATTTGTGGCCAGGATATCCGGTCTACTAGCCGCGACAATCCCCAATCGGTAATCGGTAATTTGGTGTAGTGGTTAGCGGCACCACCTTTCGGAGCTTGTTGTGTTTTGTAATACGAGTTCGAGTCCTGGTCAAGGGTACTTTTTTTTTCTTGTCAATTATTTATTACGTGTGTTGCATTTAATTCACGCTTTATTGTTGAATGATTTTCTCGGATAAATATTAGAGTAAATTTTAAAATTATTTCTACTCGTACCTTCATATTTTTAGAAGTTTAGAAAGCATGCTTACTATTAACACCATTTTTTTTTCGCTCGGCCTGTCGCGCTATGGGTTATTTATGCATAGAGAGGTACAAAGCATGCAGTCAAATGTACAATATTTACATATTAATAATAATAATAGTGTTTATATCAACAAACCGTTATTATTAATGTCTCGACTTTCGAGTTCTTCACACTTCTTCTACAAGAAAGTATCTGCGCTTGCGCCTCATAACATCATTTCCCCCACGTGGATTGGCCTTTATTAGAAGAAAACCAAATTTGTAGTGCTGTCATTCGTTAATTTATTTCGTAAGCATACAAAATGGATGCGCAGCCATTGTTCCTATCGTTTCACAATGCAATAACGTGCTTTCGGTCCTCCTCCGTAGCCGAGCGGGTTAAGGCGTTCACTCGTCTTGAGATCGTTCGCTGCGGGACGGCGTAGGTTCGAATCCGGCTCTGGTCGGAATTTATTCGGCCTACGTATAGGGCCGGTGGCAACCCACCATCGTGAGGAAATTGGGGAGCTCCGAGTGAGTGAGCGTAATCCGGTCACGGAGACCTACTATAACGGCTGGGGATACGTCGGGCCGACCCCCCGACTATTCCAATACTGGTTGAAGATCTCCACGCTTAGAGGTGACGAAGGAAAGCGTGGGAGGGAGACCGGCAGTCGGTAGGTAAGCCTAGGCCCTTCATGGGCTGTTGCGCAACGGATTAAAAAAAAATAACGTGCTTTCGAGCGCGGCGTGCTTGTAGTTGTATATTTAAACGCCAGGCTGCGTGCCAGTCGACGCGGTTTGAAACTATACTAACAGATGGCGTGCGATTTCCTGTAATTTCGGTGCTTCAGAATTGCCAACACACTGTTTCGGAGAACGAACCATGGTTTAGTTAACTGGCAGTTACTTTCACATTGAAAAACCCGGTGCTGGTTAAGACTGGCTGGTATCTCCAACTGGCAGTTAGTTAACAGAAAGATTAACAGGACATTGAAAAACTGGCCCTTAGACGTCTTGCATTAAATAATACTTATATTTTTCCTTTGGTGACGTATAAACACCTGAAATGTATTTTCTTTCAGTTCGAACTCAGTTGATCGCAGTTAATCGTGATTGAGTTAAAAAGTTTTTTTTTTATTATTATTATTATTATTTTTTTTACGTTTAGCTTACTGCTTCATAAGTTTATAATAATCTCATATGTATTATCATATTGACAAGGGTTAGGTGGCAGAGCAGCCCTTGGCTGAACCTCGCCCGCTGAATAAAGAAAATTTATTATTATTATTATTATTATAACATTCAAGTAAAGCCGGAGCCTGTGGCTGAGTGGTTAGCACATCGCGCTGCGACGCCAAGGTTCCCGGGTTCGAATCCCGCTCGGGCTTGGTTGTTTGTGAATGTCCATTCATCAATTTCATCATTTCATCACACATCCCCATCTTCGCAAATTAGCCAGGAGGCACAAAACGCAAAGTAAAATAAACTAAATCAATCAATCAACATTCAAGTAAAAATATGAATTAACAATAACGACTCAAATAAAGCAGATTTTGTCCAACATGAAGAAAATAAATGAAGTACATACTCAGTGATGTATCCACCTCTACATATCACGGCTATATTTTTTTCGCAACAGACCCCCTTTAAATTTATTCACAATCATCTAATTTGGTAGCCGACTCACGTGGCGGAGGGGTTAGCATTTCGCACTAACACTACGGTGTCCCGGGTTCGAATCCATGGATGTTTGTTATTGTCCATTCATCACTTATCTCCATCTTCGCAAATTAGCCAAAAGTGGCACAAAAAGCGAAGTAAAATAAAGCAAATCAATCAATCAGTCTGATTTGGTGTTAAATTTGCCTTTACATCATTTACACCCTCCTAGATTAGAAGTTCTGGATAAATCGTGAAAGTATGGATAATTTATTTTCTATTTTATTGTTGTATTTCTTGGTTGTGGAAGACCAGGAATTTTCAAGTCGAAAGGGAATTTTTTCTCCGAGCCAGGGAGAATTTTGCAGAATTCACAATGTCCCTGCTGTTTAGCCCAGACCACTCGGAATGGGCAAAATACAACTTTCCTCCTACCCCCCTTGCCCTTTCCCTCTCCTCGGAGTGCCTTTTCAATGCTGAGGCAGATAACGGGAAAGTAAGGGAACAAAGGGACAAGAGAAGCCGCTTGTAGAAGTTTCTTGCATGTGTTGACAACGACGCAGGCGCAGTAGCTAAAAACAAAACCGGATTCGATTCCAGCTGACTTCCGGAATCGGAACGATTCGTTCACTTGCTGGTTTCGTTCCTTTGGAACGATTCGTTCCGGAACGACCCATCACTAGTCTAGAATAACATGTGTGCGTGAAAGATAATGCACGTGGTGAAGCAGAAGACATTATTATTGTTGTTTTTTTAAAGAAGGTTCAAGTTGAACAGCCAAAATTAAAAGGAATTAGTACATTTTGAGTAGAGTTGAACAATATGGGATCGTGTCGAGTTCACACTATTAGGTTCTATAACATAACACCAAACGCGATAAACTGTATGTGCTATGAACCAGAATCGAGAAAGTTGGCCTTGTCCAGGTAAGTTACTGTTTTATTTATTTATCGAAGCTTGATTCGTGAAACATGTATCCAATACATAAGATGCATTTGTGGGTACCCTTGCATAAAGCTTTTGGGCTGTTCTGCTTCACAGTGAGGTAACACTCTCAGGCAACAGACGTACTTTACTTCAAAATAGCATATTTCCGCAAGCTAAAAACACGGAAAACATTCATAAACATGATCTTCATAAACTTTGCAAACTATTTCACTTTCTCGAAGGTGTACAGAAGGCTAAGGGAGCAGTGGCGCAGGAACGTTTTTCATTTAGGGGGGTACAAAATTCAGCCTCCCATATATATACGTATATATATATGTCCAATCAAGTGTCGCAATAATAATAATTAGGATAATTATATTTAATTAAATTAATATATTAATTAATTAAATATGTACATTAATTAATATTGTATTGTTATTATTTCATGAATAGGTAAAAAATAGTAAAAGAATAGAAATATAACAGCAAGTATTCATTATCTAGCGTACGTGTAGTTTAAGATCGCCAAGATTTGCACAAAAACAACTGCCCTGGCAAGAAATTTAATGTCGGATAGAAAAATTATTGAGTATTTATTGAATAACAAAAAAAGGAGTTAGATCCAATTAACGAAAAGTAAAGTTCCTGATTAATATTTTATGGATATTATCGTTAGTAGTGTGCATAAAACTTTGGAATCCTTCAAAGCCGTATGAGCCAAATTCCTTGCCTTCCTATAAGTTCAGCGGAGAAAACCATCGAGTATACAAATAACTCCCGGATTTCATTCGTGAATAACAAAGCAATGATAGATGTTATGCAAAATTTTATTTCACAGTTGGAAAGAACAAGGATTACCATTTTGTTTCCCATATGTACCGAGACAACTCCATGAACGCCCCTACTTTTTTGAGGAAGACGGCACGCAGTTAATGTAACGTCTGACCGTTATGTATGGATGCTACGCAACTTCCTGCAACCGCAATCGAACGAACGTGGCAAATTGGCTGTGTGGTTTCAACAGGATGGTGCCACAGCACGCGTATCGATGAACGTGCTACGTGAAATGTTTCCAGGGCGTCTGATCTCACTTCGAAGTCACCTTCCATGGCCAACTCGTTCCCCTGAGCTCGCACCCTGCGACTTCTTTCTGTGGGAGTCCCTGAAGGCTGAAGTTTACCAAGGAAGGCCGAGGACAGCCAATGATCTGAAAGATGGTATCAGACAGGAAAGAGCGGCAATACCGACCAGACATGACTAGGAGGGTAATGCAGAACTTCAGGGCGAGACTTCAGAAATGCGTACACTGTGCAGATCGGCATTTGGACAATATCATTTTAAAACAAAGTCAACTATGTCACACAAAATGGTGACTTGTGGCAATTGTGACAAAAAATAATTGGAACATTTTGTTATTTGCAAATATGCAATAAAATGGTAAACCTTGTTCTTTCCAACTGTGCAATAAAGTTTTGCATAACATCTATCGTTGCTTTGTTATTCACAAATGAAATCCGGGAGATATTTCTGCCGCACCTTAACTTTTAATTGTTACGCTGTTCAAGCATGGTATTGGCATTGATGAAAATTGAGTATAACAAATGCTAAACAATTATATTTTGATAAATTACTTTTACTACTTGCTAAGTCTTTCGGGGGGAAGGGTTCCGGATCCCCTGGACCCCACAAAAACGTCCTTGATACCTAGGTATAATGTGAAGCCATGAGAAATATTCTCTTTTAGAACAGCACACACGAATGTCCTGTTATTTAATGCAAAATATGCATAAATATTTTTCATTGTTTTTGTTAGAATTTAAGTTTAAAAAAAAAACAATTTTAAAATCAGATAACAATTCTGAAACATATAAGGCTAAGCTCTGGACCTCATTCTGGGCTTATTTGGATTTCACGGAACGGAAAATCAGGGGGGATCTTGAGCCACACCAACCAGGAATAATCATGTCCCACCCACTGGATATAGAAACTACATTATATAGAGTTCCACTTCAGTTCCGTTCATTCTAATTTTAAAAGTCCCACAGCTACGCATAAAAATATCTTTAAACAATTTATGGCAGATGTGTACCACATCCAATGCCTTTTAGAAGCCATGTATTTGGTATTTTCTCAGACATCTATAGGGTGTTGTATTAAAAAAGAAAAAAATGAGTTCAGATGGTTCCCAATCAACTCGTAAGAAGTCTAACTTTGAAATATTTGTGAAAAATTTGACAAATCATTTATTTGTAATATAATTAGCTGTACCTAATGCCACTCTTCAAGTACTGAAAGTAATATCATTCGGTACATTTACAAAACCGAAATCCTTCAGCTGTAGCAAGGAAAGCAATACGCTCAAAATTTTATTCTTTTTTTTCAATTTTTGGTGGACAATGTGAAGAGCCGGCCAAGGTTTATTTTCGTATGTTCTGGTATTAAATGCAGATACATGTGTGTGTTTTAGGATGAGATGTCAATTTCTCGTTTATGTGAAAAGGTAAACTTTAATGTAAGCAGAAGCATGTGCGCGTCACAGTTAAAGATTTTCGCATCTACAAAGAAAATCCAAAACACATTCCCACCTCGCCGGACTCCGTGGCGGAGGGATTAGCATAGGGTGCTATGACGCCTGAGGTCCCAGGTTCGAATCCTGGCCTGCCCATGGGTGTTATTTTTGAGTGTCCATCAATTTAATCATATCATCACTCATCCTCATCTTCACGATTAGCCAAAAGTGGCAGAAATGCGAAGTAAAATAAACCAAATCAATCAATCAAATATTCCCATCTCATTCAAAGACCTTGTAAATCCAATCCAAAATCTACCAATAGAACCTGCAGTGAGTCTCATTTATCTCGTGCATTCATCTGACTAATGTAATTTTCTTACAATTTGACTTTAGAGTTTAACATAAAATGGCGTTGTGTTTGTGTTGCATTCGATATCACAATTAGATTTTAAGCAATTAATGTCCAATTATAAGTATACCTAATACATAGGTAAAAAATAATCCCCCCTCTGATAAAATCGCAAATTGCACCCTTTTTAAATGTCTAGGAAAGATTTCATTTCACCTAGGAATGATATCGCGATGCGATGAGTCGAGAATTGTCACAGCCTCATCTCGTCTCCTGTGTGGTGAGGTCCTTCTCGTTCTTTTTTGTGCTTATTTTTATTTCGGTTTCCACTCTGAAGTTATGAAAACTTATTCCAAATTCACCTCATTCTCAGATAGGCTAATCGGCACTCTATTGTTTTAAAAAATATATATATCTTAATATATAGGTTTAAGTATAGTTTTCTGGGGTGTAAGGGGTGCTTCTTCCACGTAGTGCACCCAATAGTCAACCTCACTTCCACGTAGTACACCCTGGACTGCAGACTAACGAGGCTCTGGCGACTGGCCCCATGGCCAGTATAATTTTGTTTGTGTTGTCCTGTGTTTTGTCCTTATTTGTGCTGAGTGTTCTTTGCAGCCTCGGCTTTTAACGAAAGTCAGAACATTTTAATATTTTAACATATTATGATTTTAATTAAGCAACGTTAGAGTTGTTATGTGAAACGGTAAGGGGCTGGACCCCGTATAGTGTGACGGGTGCAAAATAGCCTTAGTGCTGACGCACCCAAAATTTTAAAATCAAAATCAAAGTATAGTTTTCTCAACACCCTCTTACAAATTTATGTAAAATATAGGTGAGGTGCAGGAGTGCATTGTACCCCCCCCCCCCCCCAAAGTTGGTCTGTTGTGTCTCGTCTCGTTCGTGTAAGTGTTCCGTTTCCGAAAATTCCATTATAAATATTCAAAAGAAAATTAAGTCAGTCATATACTCTTGTGATGAAGATTTGTATCTTCGAATCGACGCGACCACTGCTTTAGAAATGTGTACCCCCCCTTGTGCAAAGCAGCAATCGTATGCAGCTTAATTGTCTGAGAGCCAATCTGATTCCATCGTTCCACACACATTTTAAACAATTTTCATCTCCTTAAAGAGGTTTCCAAGAACTTAGGTCAATGAACTAACTAGTAGCAAGCACAATGTAGTATAATAAGTTTACAATTAAATGTTTTGGAATTTCTGTGGTAAGGACTATAATGCTTAAAATTTATAAACAATAATACATTTTTTTTATTGGGCGAATTGATAATAGGTAAATTTAACAGTAGCACCTTCCATCTGCTGTCAAATTACCAAAGGGGGGTACAACTCGATTTAAGGATTTAGGGGGTACAGTACCCCCCTTCAAAAATTTGGGGGGGTACAGTGTACCCCTGTACCCCCCCCCCCCGTTCCTGCGCCACTGTAAAGGGAGTATGACCCCACCAACTTATCCCTTGGGGGCACTAGTGGTTAAGGGCACTGGATGATGTACAATGTCGTTCTTTGAGAATTTAATTGGGACTAATACCATCCATGCCTACCATAAGTGTATACAGGGTGTTTCTGGGCTGATGATACAAACTTTCAGGGATGATGGAGAAGGGCACATGTATCAATTTGAGATAAGGAACCCTGGTTCTGGAAAGTTTAGTTTAGTTTAGTTTATTTGCATCCAAGGACTACCGGTGTGTACAAATTACAGTACATGGTAATATAAGACATGTCAATACTTACATTACAATACAGGTACATTAATAGATTTTACAAATACAAAATATATAGCCAAAAATTGTAAAAAATTGGGTCTTACTCTGCTATTATATCAAAATCACAAAAAAATATAACATGAGAAGATATACTAATTACCCACTTTCATTTAACATTTAATTTTACAAGAATAATATGTGATTATACTACATTATGTACATTTGTCTTATGTAAAAGTCGCTTCCATGTATTCAGCTATAGAATAAAAAACATGCTTCAGAAGCATTGATTTTATCTTGTGCTTGAATATCATCAATTTTGGTTCTTTCCTCACATCTTGTGGTAGTTTATTGTAGAGATCTATGGAAGAATTTAAGGGACCTTTCTTACATAAGTTAAGGCGGCAGTGTTTTATGTGAAGTTTGTCTTTATTTCTTGTGTTTAGGCCATGTATTTCCTCATTTGTGGCAAAGTTGGAAATATTTTGCTTAACATAAATTAAGCATTCATAAATGTATATGCAGGGGAGAGTTAACACATTAAGTTTACGGAAAAGAGTTCTACATGAATAAGTTTTCTTTACTCCAGCTATGATTCTTATAGCTCTTTTTTGAAGCATAAAAAGGACATTGGAGTGGCCCTTGTTACCCCAAACCATAATCCCGTATCTTAGTAAAGCATCAAAGTTTGCCATATAAAGGCACTTTACAGTTTGGGTGTTTGAGATGTCTACCATTTCTCGAAGGGCATAGCACACACTACTTAATTTTGATTGTAGCATGTTTATGTGTTCTGTATAGCTAAGGTGTTCATCCAGAATGATACCCAGAAATTTTGATTTTTTTTTAGGCTCTAGTTGTGTATTCCCAGATATTAGATTGAGGCTTATTTGGTTTCTGGTTTGGATTGTAGAAAATGTAATGTAATTTGTTTTTTTGCTGTTGAGGAGTAGATTATTATTTAAAAACCAGTCATCTAATTTGTTTAATACGTTATTAGCCTTAGATTGTAGAGCATCTTTGGAAGTGTCTGTTACTATAATATTTGTATCATCGGCATATAATATTGCATTTGCCTCAGGTATAACATTTGGTAAATCATTTATGTACATAAGAAACAAAAGAGGGCCAAGAATACTTCCCTGAGGCACCCCACATGTTACACTTTTCATGGTGGAGTGTTGATGTGTTACGTATCCTTTTGCTGTGGTGTGAGCGATTTCTACAATTTGCTTTCTATTGGTAAGGTAAGATTGAAACCACTTTTGTGGTAGTCCACAAATACCAAGTTTTTGAAGTTTCCACAGCAATATCTCGTGATTTACAGAATCGAAAGCTTTTGATAGGTCACAAAAGACTCCTACCGTGTGATTACAATTATTCAGAGATTGTGTGTCACATTCTACTAAGTCTGCTAACGCTGTTTTCGTGCTTCGTTCGGACCTAAAACCATGCTGCGACAAGCTTAAGATTGAGTGTTTACTACAGAAATTTTCTACTCTCATCATTATTGCATGTTCAATAATTTTTGAGAAGACTGAGAGTTGTGAAATGGGCCTGTAATTTGATAAATCTTTTGGGTCATTTTTCTTCAGTAAAGGTTTAACAACAGCTATCTTTAGCCTGTCTGGGAAAATACCCTGTTCAATGGAATTGTTTATTATATGTAGTAGTGGTTGACATAGGGAACTATAACATTTCTTAATTAGGAAGTCTGGTATTTCATCAATGCCGGAAGATCGTTTGTTTTTTATACGCCTGAAGATTATCTTTAATTTCTGTTCAGTAATGGGGGAAATGAACAAGGATTTGTCATTCACTGTTATGTGTGTAGAACATTCTTCTGGAGCAGCCATTCCTTCTATTTGGAACTGCATTTACAAAATACTCATTATAACTTAGTCGAAAGTTATAAGCGAAAATCGGTGGATGAAGATGTAATACTTTTATTACCTGCACACGTTTCACAAGCTGCTACATTCACAAGTGTGGCATCCCCCAGCTTCGCTGCAGGCATGACGTCGTTCGAACAATGTCACAGACAGTGAGAATTCTTGCCAGGAGATCCTCTTCAGTCTCGACAGGTGTCTTGTACACAAGACTTTTCACATGACCCCACAAGAAGAAATCAAGTAGGGACGCCACTTTGAATAACTATTGTGAATGTAGCAGCTTGTGAAACTTGACACAGATTTTCGCTTATAACTTTCGACTATGTATGTCGTTTCCAGACCAGGGTTCCTTATCTCAAATTGATACATGTGCCCTTCTCCATCATCCCTGAATGTTTGTATCATCATCCTGGAAACACCCTGTATAATTTACAGTGCTGAAACTTTACTGTCTTTTTTGACAGGTAGAAATTTCCTTGAAAAGCCCCCTCAAAAATGTGGGAGAGCCATAAGCACATTTGTATCTTATTTTTCCTGTACAGAGATAATAGGCTGACTAAAGAATCAAAAACACTGGAGGTTACTGTATCGCCCCAGAATGAAGTCAAAATATTTTTAGTCAACAGATTTCAGTGCTTTACATAACATTAAATAGGTTTTGGCATACATAAAACACAAATAACCTAGATAGCCTATATCGGAGACACATTTCTTCATTTTTACAGAAGAAACTACTTACGGAAATGAGTTTCTGTAGTATTTTGAAAGTTCTTGGAGGTATTTTCTCACCGTAGAATGCTGCACAACAAGAAATAAGCACTTTTTATATAATAAACTTGCATTTTGCGCAAAGCGACAACATTATGTCGTTGTTTCCATTATGTACCTGCAGATAGCGCAAGCGTCAAAAGTCATGGGGTCTCGCCAGTGTTTCCAAACGTGCCTTTTTTATTACCAGAATTTTATTTTTTTAACTATGTTAACCTAACCCAACCTAACCTTTGCCGGAAATGGTTTTTGGGGCTATCCGTCAATGGTTTGTGGGGGCTATCATGAATGGTTTTTGGGGCTATTGGGAATGGTTTTTGGGGTATCCGTCAATGGTTTGTGATGACATAATAAACACGAAAGTAGGTATTTTTTGGTTAAGAAGGTTGAAACACTGCATACCCCACTCCAAATCGACAAAACATAAGCACGACGTGCGATGATCCACAGCTGTGCGTGCCATATTGTATGTTCCGCAATGTGCACGTTATATTGTATGTTCCGCAATGGAAGAAAGGACCCAAAAGAATTACTCGTAATGTGAAAAATTGTAGTTCTTTTCGCGTAAAAAGCATAATGGCACCTTCAACTATGTTCCGCAATACACAATTGGTAAGTACGAACCATTTAAAACTGAAAATATTCGATAGAAATGTGTCTCTGATATAACAGACAATTACCGGTTGCGTACTTAAGTGAAAAAGCCCCCCTATTCCATACTATTTTCACTCTTTTCTTTCCTCAAGATTCTGTTTTCTAGACACCCATGAAGCAAAAGAACCACTACCACTAAAATGCCATTAGCATCAAACCAAATATTTGTAACATTTTGAACCTGTCTTGTAATCGAAGGGGGTATGACTTGAGATGACCGGACCCCTCTCCGATTTTCTTCATATTTGACGTAGTCACTAATTGAGGCCTCCTAATCATGAATCTGAAGTTAAAATTTGTCGGAAACGTCTAGAAATTGCGAACCATTGGTGCTAGCCTAACGGAACGAATAACAGGTCTCACATATCGCACAACACTTTAGCAACCTTGGTTACTGAACTCAATGTAACGAATTGCGAACGTCACTTGTTCATATGAGAAAAATGGCTCCCATCTTTGTTTATGTATCGAGAATCAGCATGGTTATTCACAACGTTATTTTACAACTTCTACACATTAATTTACAATTTGTACACGTGACCACCAAATCTTAACTGTAGATACGTCATCAGGACTCCATGATTAGCGAGTATTCGAATTTTTAACGAAATTATGCCTTTTTTTGTATTGTAAAATCTCAACCTTCTACATGTTATTTTGTAAGTTCCACACCTGAGCGCCAAATTTTAACTGCAGATTCGTGATTAAGAGGTCTAAATTAGTGAGTATGCGAAATATGAAAAAAAATCAGGGAATTGTCCGGTATTGTAAAATCATACCCTCATTTTAAACTGTAGGTCCAGTCCCAATTAGTCTATCTGAGCGTAAAAGTGAACTTAAAACAAAGCTCATATCAT